>NC_041748.1:21958518-22273209 GCF_004115215.2 Ornithorhynchus anatinus
GCGCTTGGCTTATGATAGGAGCTTAACAAGCACCTCGATTATTGGGGGGGGGGGGGCGGGAAAGGAACCGAGGCGGGAGACTCTCGTCTGAAGGACGGATCTATGGGATGTCTGCTGGGGAGCGGGGAAAGACAAGAGACATTTATCAGTCGATCAATCAGTGGTATATTTTGAGCGCTTACTCTGTGCAGAACACTTGACTGAGGGCTTTTTTTCAAAAAATGGTATTTGCTAAGCACTCCCTGTGTGCCAAACACTGTACTAAGTCCCAGCAGCATTGCCTAGTGCAGTCAGCATGAGTCTGGGAGTTAGAAGGACCTGGGTTCTAATCTTGGCTCTGCCACTTGTCTGCTATGTGACCTTGGACAAGTCATTTCACTTCTCTGGGCCTCAGTTAAGCCAACTGTAAAATGGGGATTAAAAGCATGAGTCCCATGTGGGACAGGGAATGCGTCCAACCTGATTGACCTGTATCTACCCCAGCTCTTAGAACAGTGTTTGGCACATAGTAAGCACTTAACAAGTGCTATTATTATTACTGAGTTTTGGGGGAGTTACAAGATACTCAGGTTGGACAATGTCCCTGAAGCAAAGCAGTGTGGCCTAGTGGAAAGATCAGGGGCCTGGGAGCCAGAGGACCAAGTTTTTAATCCCGTCTCTGCCACGTACCTGCCACGTGGCCTTGGGCAAGCCACTTTCATTCATTCATTCAATAGTATTTATTGAGCGCTTACTAGGTGCAGAGCACTGTACTAAGCGCTTGGAATGTACAAATCGGCAACAGATAGAGACGGTCCCTGCCCTTTGACGGGCTTACGGTCTAATCGGGGGAGACGGGCAGACAAGAACAATGGCAATAAATAGAGTCGAGGGGAAGAACATCTCATTAAAACAGTGGCAAATAAATAGAATCAGGGTGATGTACATCTCATTAAACAAAATAAATAGGGTGATGAAGATATATACAGTCGAGCGGACGAGTACAGTGCTGAGGGGGTGGGATGGGAGAGGGGGAGGAGGAGAGGGAAAGGGGGGAGAAGAGGGTTTAGCTGCGGAGAGGTGAAGGGGGGGTAGAGGGAGCAGAGGGGAAACGGGGGAGTGCTCTGTGTCTCCTCTGAACAAAGACGCAGCATGGCCTAGTGTTTAGAGCCCGGGCCTGGGAGTCTGAAGGATCTGGGTTCTTATCCCGGCTCTGTCACGTCTCTGCTTTGTGACCTTGGACACGACGCTTCACTTCTCTGTCCCTCAGTTACCTCATCTATGAAATGGGGATGAAGACTGTGAGTCCCATGTGGGACAGGGACTTTGTCCGACCTGATGATCTTGTATCTACCCCAGCTTCTAGTACAGTGCCTGGCACAGAGTAAGCATTTAACAAATACCATAAAAACCAAACCAAACCTCAGCTTCTCCATCGGCAAAATAGGGGGGATTCCATACCCGTTTTCCCTGCTACTTAGACTGGGAGCCCCATCTGGAACTAGGATTGTGTCTGACCTGATTAACTTCTATCTACCCCAGCTCGTAAACATTGTTTGACACCTAATAAGTGCTTAACAAGTACTTTAACAACAATGATAATAACGATAGAACGATAATAATAGAATGTGTCTGCTTGTACTCTCCCAACCGCTTAACATAGTGTCCTGCACATAGCAAACACACAATAAATATGATTGAGTGATTTACTGCAGGCAGAGCGCTCTCCCAAGTGCTTGGGAGAGTACAATGCAACAATAAACAGACACGGTCCCTGAACTAGCTTACAGTCTAGAGGGGGTTTGACGGGTTATTTTTCCTTTCCTCCCCTTCTCTCAACCAGAGAGGGTAGGGAATGTTGACTGTGGCCCAAGAGAAGAGTTTGATTTAATAACTGGGTCAAGGGCAATGGGAGGGGACTGTGTACTGGAATCTCAAATGGAAATCAGGCCAGCAGTATCCTGGGTTTTAGAGCTCTGGGTTGGAAAACAGTTGTGCCTGCCAACTAGCTGAGAGGTAGCTGGGATTCCACTGGGAAGCTCCACTGCCCAGAATCGAACACGGCACTGGCTGACCCTCTGCCCAAAGACACTTTTTTTCAATAAAAAGAAACGGTATTTCTTAAGTGCTTACAATCCGTCGAGCGCCGTTCTAAGCACTGGGGTAGATCCAAGATCATCAGGCCGGTCCCACATGGGGCTCACGATCTAAGATCGGAGGGAAAACAGGTGTTAAACTCCCATTTTACATTTGAGGAAACTGAGGCCCAGAGAAGAGAAATGACTTGCCTAAGGTCACATAGCGGATAGGTGACCGAGTCAGGATTAGAACCCAGATCTTCTGGCTCCCGGGCCTGGGCTCTTTCCACTGGGCCATGCTGCTTCTCAATTACTTCCCCTGTGCAATAATCATAATCTTGCGGTATTGATTAAGCCCTGGCTGTGGGCCAGGCACTATGGCCTGGTGGATAGAGCCTGGGCCTGGGCGGATCTGGGTTCTAATCGCAGCTCCGCCACTAGTCTGATGAGTGACCTTCGGCAGGCCGCTTCACCTCTCTGGCCCTCGGTTACCTCATCTGTAAAATGGGGATTAAGACTATGAGCCCCGCGTGGGACAGGGACTGTGTCCAACCCGATTAGCTTGTATCTTCCCCAGCGCTTAGAACGGCGCCTGACACCTAGTAAGCGCTTAACAAATACCATAAAAAAAGCCCTGTGATAAATGCTGGAGGAGCGGAAGGATAATGAGGTCAGAGGCAGTCCCTGTCACACTCAGGGCTCCCAAAGTAAGTGGGAGTAAGCACAGGTATTGAATCCCCATTCTACAGAGGACAAAACTGGCAGAAAGGAGCCCTATGATGATAATGGTGATGGTAATAATAATAATTGTGGCATTTGTTAAGCGCTTATTATGTGCCAGCCACTGTACTAAGCGCTGGAGTGGGTACAAGCAAATCAGGTTGGACCCAGTCCCTGTCCCACCTGGGGCCCACCGCCTTGATCCCCATTTTCCAGATGAGGTCACTGAGGCCCAGAAAAGTGAACGCCTTGATCCCCATTTTCCAGATGAGGTCACTGAGGCCCAGAAAAGTGAAGTGGCTTGCCCGAGGTCACACAGCAGACAGGTGGCAGAGCCGGGATTAGAACCCATAATAATGTTGGTATCTGTTAAGCGCCTACTATGTGCAGAGCACCGTTCTAAGCGCTGGGGGAGATCCAGGGTCATCAGGTCGTCCCACGTGAGGCTCACAGTTAATCCCCATTTGACAGATGAGGTAACTGAGGCACAGAGAAGTGAAGTGACTTGCCCACGGTCACACAGCTGACAAGAGGCAGAGCCGCGATTCGAACCCATGATGTCTGACTCCCTGGCCCGGGCTCTATAAGTGGATATAAGTGCTGGGGGGTTGTGGGTGGCCTGAATAAAGAGAGCGAATCCAAGTGCAAGGATGATGCGGAAGGGAGAGGGAATACGGGAGATGAGGGCTTCGGCAGGAAAGGCCTCTCGGAGGAGGTGCGATTCACGATGGCTGGATCGGGGACGGGAGGGTTCGCGGGGACCCCCGTCTCCTCGGAGGGTCGGGGGCCCGGACTGAGGGCCGTGGCTTCCCCGCAGGTGTTCGCCGCCGTGCACGAGGACCTGCAGCGCTTCGGGGAGCTGGTGGCCGAGGAGGTGGACGCCCTGGGCCGCGAGTGCGAGCTGTGCCCGCCCTCGCTGCAGCAATATGACGCCTGGGGCCGGCGTGTGGACCGCATCGTCACCAGCCCCGCCTGGAGGAGGATGAAAGACCTGGCCGCCCACGAGGGGCTCGTGGCCGAGGCCTTCGAGAGGCGATTCTCCAACTGGAGGTAATCACAGTAGTAACGGTGATAAGAACTTTGGTGTTTGTTAAGCGTTTACTGTGGGCCAGACGCTGTACTAAGCGCTGGGGCGGATGAGAGAAGCGCGTGGCTTAGTGGAAAGAGCACCGGCTGTGGAGTCGGAGGTCGTGTGTTCTAATCCCGGCTCTGCCGCTTGTCAGCTGGGTGACTTTGGGCAAGTCAATTTACTTCTCTGGGCCTCAGTTACCTCATCTGGAAAATGGGCATTAAGACTGAGCCCCAAGTCGGACAACCTGATCACCTTCTATCTATCCCAGCGCTTAGAACACTGCTTGGCACATAGTAAGTGCTTAACAAATACCCTTAAGGTCATTATTATTATTATTATAATATGAACTAATCAGGTTGGACCCAGTGCCTGTCCCAAATGGGACAGTCTTTATCGCCATTTGACAAGTGAGGAAACTGAGGCCTAGAGAAGTGAAGTGACTTGCCCAAGGTCACTCAGCAGACGAGTGAAAGAGCCGGGGTTAGAATCTAGGTCCTTCTGACTCCCGGGCCCAGGCGGAAAAAGCATGGGCTTTGGAGTCAGAGGTCTTGGGTTCGAATCCCAGCTCTGCCACTTGTCAGCCGTGTGACTGTGGGCAAGTCACTTCGCTTCTCTGTGCCTCAGTTACCTCATCTGTCAAATGGGGATTAAGACTGTGAGCCCCACGTGGGACAACCTGATTCCCCTGTGTCTACCCCAGCGCTTAGAACAGTGCTCTGCATATAGCAAGCGCTTAACAAATACCAACATTATTAGGCCATGCTGCTTCTCAGGTAGCAGCCCCGATTGGGGGGACCGGGGGGGAATTTGGAAATGAATGAGTGAATCCCTGAGGGACCGTGGGTGGATCAGCCACCCCAAGTGAAGGGCAGAGTGTGGGAGGGCGCTCCTCCTGGGAGAGGCAGTGTGGCCTCATGGATAGAGCCCGCGCCCGGGAGTCAGAGGACCTGGGTTCTAATCCCGGATCCACCACTCATCTGCTGCGTGACCTTGGGTGAGTTATTTCACTCCCCTGGGCCTTGGTTCCCTCATCTGTAAAGTGGGGATTAAGACTGTAAACTCAATGTGGGCAGGGAACATGTCTACCAACTTGGTTAAATTATACTCTCCCAAGTGCTTAGTATAATGCTTTGCACGGTTAACATTCTATAAATATCACTGATTGATTTATTGCAAGCCTCACATAATAATAATAATAATGGCATTTGTTAAGCGCCTACTATGTCCCAAGCACTGTTCTAAGCTTTGGGGGCGATACAGGGTTGTCAGGTTGTCCCACGTGGGGCTCACGGTTTTAATCCCCATTTTACAGATGAGGGAACTGAGGCGCGGAGAAGTGAAGTGACTTGCCCCGAGTCACACAGCTGACAAGTGATGGAAGGGGGATTAGAACCCACGACCTCCGACTCCCAAACTGTGCTCTTTCCACTGAGCGACTCGGCTTCTCGCTCAATTTATCGAGAGCTTCCTGTGTGCAGTGTGCATGGGCCGTGTCCAGTCGGATTAACGTGCGTCTACTCCAGCACTGACTACAGTCCCTGGCAAAAAGTAAGTGCCTAACAAGTACCTCCCGGTTTATCTCCGCCCAGCCGTGTCTACCAGATGGCCAAGCTGTACCTGTTCGTGCCCTCCTCGGGCCTCTTCTCCTGCCCCCTCGCCATGACCGACGGGGCGGCTAAAGTCCTGGAGGTAAGTGGCCGGCAGGCGCGGCTCTCGGGGAGACCTCTCCCAGGGTCCGGCCGAGTCCCTCGCACCCGGTGTCCGGTTTCGGGGCGCTGGAGACCACCCCCCTCCTCGGTCTCCTCCCCTCCTGGCCCCACGGGCGGCCACTCGGAGACCGGCTGGAGCCGGGGGCTCATGGGCTCGGCCCGGGGAGGTGGGAAGGGGGCGGGGGCTCAAGCCCCTGCCGGTGGCCGTTGTGGCGGGGAAACCCCGCGTCTCCCCTGGCGTCGGATCGATCGACGGATCCGTTGCCCCTCTGCAGACGGTGCGGTGCTCGGGGCCGCCGGGGGCCGCCCTGGCTCACCTGACTTCCCGGGACCCCCAGAGCTTCTGGACCTCCGGCCAGTGGATGACGGAACGCAAGGGCGGCTCGGATGTGGGTGAGTGGGCCCGCTGGCCCTGCCCCGCCACGGGGGGAGAGCCGCGGGCTCGGGCGGGCGGGACCCCGAGCCCCAGGGGCGGCCACGGCCTCCGCGTCACCGGCCTTCTCCCCCCCTACCCCCTCAGCCCTGGGCACGGAGACGCTGGCCCGGGCGCAGGCCGACGGCACCTACCGGCTCTACGGGCACAAGTGGTTCACGTCCGCCACCGACGCCGACGTGACCCTGACCCTGGCCAGGGTGGTGGATGACCAGAACTGCGTCAAGGAGGTCAGGCTGGGAGAGGGCGGAGGGCTCGGCCCCGCTCCGGGGCCGCGCTTCTCCCGGCCACCGCTTCTACTTCCAGCTCCTGCTCCTGGCCCGCTCTGGCGGGTGACCCCGGGGCCGCTAACCCTGGCCCTCTCTGTCCGGGGATCCTGAAATCCCTGACCCTCTCCTCTCTGCCACCCCAGGGCCCTGCCCATCCCACTCTGGTGACCCTAAAGCCCCAAACCGTGACCCTTTCTGTCAGTTGGCCCCAAGGCCCCTGACCCTGTCTTTTCCGGTGACCCTAGGGGCCTGACCCTGTTCCACTCTGTCTGGTTATCCTGGGCCCCCTTGACCATGTCCCTCTCTGTCCGGTGACCCCAAGGCCCCTTTCCTGTCCTCTTGGCTGACCCCAGGGCCCTGACCCTGTCTCACTGTGGTGACCCTGAGGCCACTTCCCTGTCCTCTCCAGTCATCCCAGGACCCCTGACCCTGTCCTACTCTGTCCAGTGGCTTGTCCTCTCTGGTGACCCCAGGGCCCTGACCCCGTTCCCCTCTGACAAGCGGGAGGTCCTTTCCCTGTCCCCTCTGGTGACCGTGGGACCTCTGACCCTGCCCTGCTCTGTCCGGTGACCCCAACGTTCCCCGACCCCGTCCTCTCCGGCGACCCCAGGACCCTGACCCCGAGCCGGTCCGGATCTGTCCGGCGACCCCAGGGGCCCTGATGCTGTCCCGCTCTGTCCGGCGCTGCAGGGGACCCGAGGGCTGACCCTCTTCTTCCTGAAGCTGCGAGACGAGCAGGGGCGGCTGAACGGCATTGAGGTGCAGCGGCTCAAGGACAAGCTGGGCACCCGGCAGATGCCCACGGCGGAGCTGCTGCTGGACGGAGCCGAGGCCTACCAGGTAAAGGACGTGCCCGGGGGATCGCCGCAGGGGGCTGCCTCCAGAGACCCAGGCGGGCCGCTCTCCGGGGCTCCTGGAGACGCGCGTTCTCGGACGCCTCCGACCTGCTCCGGGATGGGCTCGGCCCCCACCCCTCTCGTCCCTCGGGATCCAGGGCTGCCCTCGGCCCGGAGAATCCCTCCTCGCTCCCCTGCTCGTGGCCCTGCTCCGAGCGGTGCCGGCAGTGACGGCAGGCCCACCTCCGCTTGGCTTTCAGATCTCCGCGGAGGGCCGGGGCGTGGCCACCATCGCCAAGATGCTGGCCATCACCAGGATCCACAACGTGATCAGCGCCGTGGCCTCCATGAGAAGGTGAAGGCTCTTAATACAGTGCTCAAGCACTTAGAATGGTGCTCAAGCCCTTAGTATGGTGCTCTGCACACAGTAAGCGCTCAATAAATCCCACTGATGATGAATGCTCTGTCCCCAGAGGTGGGTGAACATTGCCCAGGGGGGTTTGTGGAACGTCCCTGTGAGAAAGTGGTGCCCCCTAGTAGTCCTGCAGCCTCCTAGTGGGGGGCGGTCCAGGCCCAAATCAGCCCACCAGCGGCCCTTCTGAACAGCTCCTCCTAACACTAATAATAATAATAATAATGGTATTTGTTAAGCGCTTACTGTAGAGAAGCAGCGTGGCTCAGTGGAAAGAGCCCGGGCTTGGGTGTCAACGGTCATGGGTTCGAATTCCGGCTCTGCCACTTGTCAGCTGGGTGACTGTGGGCAAGTCACTTCCCTTTTCTGTGCCTCAGTTACCTCATCTGTAAAATGGGGATGAAGACTGTGAGCCTCACATGGGACAACCTGATTACCCTGTATCTACCCCAGCGCAACAGTGCTCTGCATATAGTAAGCGCTTAACAAATACCAACATTATGCACTGGGGGGGATACAGTGTAATCAGGTTGTCCTACATGGGGCTCACAGCCCTAATCCTCATTTTCCAGATGAGGTAACCGAGGCGCAGAGAAGTGAAGTGACTTGCTCAAAGTCACACAGCTGACAAGCGGCAGAGACCGGGATTAGAACCCACGACCTCTGACTCCCAAGCCCGGGCTCTTTCCACCGAACCACCCTAGTGAAAGCAGCCTGGGTGTCAGAGGACCAGGGTTCATTCATTCATTCAATAGTATTTATTGAGCGCTTACTATGAACTGAGCGCTTGGAATGAACAAGTCGGCAACAGATAGAGACAGTCCCTGCCATTTGACGGGCTTACAGTCTAATCGGGGGAGACGGACAGACGAGAACAATGACAATAAATAGAGTCAAGGGGAAGAACATCTCGTAAAAACCGATGGCAACTAAATAGAATCGAGGCGATGTACATTTCATTAACAAAATAAATAGGGTAATGAAAACATATACAGTTGAGCAGATGAGTACAGTGCTGTGTACATAGTAAGCACTTAACAAATACCATTACTATTATTATTATTACCATTAAAAGCCCGTTGCTCCCCCTGGCGGCTGGCGGGTGGCAGTTCATCCTGGCTGGTTTTCGGGCTCCCCCTGGTGGCTAAAATCCGTCTCTTCCTCTCCTTCCAAATTACTACCCCGTTAATCCAAGTAATAATAATAATGATGATGTTGGTATTTGTTGGTATTCTATAAAAACGTTCAGTCCACGTCTCCTCACTCCTCAGGAACCTCGAGTGGTTATCCATCCACCTCCGCATCGAAGAGAAACTCCTCATAATTCACTTTAAAACCTTGCCTCGGTTTGCCCCGCCCCCCCCCACCTCACCTTACTACTCTCCTACTCCAGCCCAGGCCAGACAGTTCACTCCTCTTAATGCCAGTCTTCTCACTGGGCCTCCATCTCATCTATCTGGCCGCCGACCTCTCGTCCACATAATAACGTTGGTATTTGTTAAGCGCTTACTATGTGCAGAGCACTGTTCTAAGCGCTGACCCTACCTCTGGCCCGGAAGGCCCTCCCTCCTCATATCTGCCGGACAATGACTCTCCCCACCTTCACAGCCTTGTCGAAGGCCCATCTTCTCCAAGAGGCCTTCCCTGCCTGAGCCCTCTTTTCCTTTACTTCCACTCCCTTCTGCTTCACTCTCTTTTACTCCCTTTATTCATCCCCCCCGCCCCAGCCTCACAGCACTTACGTATATATCTCTCATTTTATTTATAATAATGTAGGGATTTGTTAAGCGCTTACTATGTGCCGAGCACTGTTCTAAGCGCTGGGGTAGACACAGGGGAATCAGGATGTCCCACGTGGGGCTCACAGTCTTAATCCCCATTTTACAGATGAGGTAACTGAGGCACAGAGAAGTTAATGTTAATGTCTGTCTCCCCCTCTAGACTGTAAACTCGTTATGGGCAGGGACTGTGTCAGTTATATTGTAATAATAATAATTGTGATATCTGAGAAGCGCTTACAGTGTGCCACGTACTATATTAAGTACTGGGGTGGAAATAAGCAAATCTGTTTGGACACAATCCCTGTCCCGTGTGGGGCTCGCGGGCTCAATCCCCCTTTTACAGATGAATCGCATGAATACAACTGTCCTCTCTCAAGTGCTTAGTCCAGTACTCTGCACACTGTAAGCGCTCAATGAATACAATCGACTGATCGACCGACTGGCCGTCAGGTAGCGGTTCAGCCCGGCTGGCCTTCGGGCTTCCCCTTGTGACCATCGGCTGGCGGCTCACCGTAACCCCATGCCGTTTTTCCCTCGCTGCAGGATCGTCAACCTGGCCCGGGATTATGCCAGCAAGCGGTTCGTGTTCGGGAAGCTCATCAAAGACCACCCCCTGCACACCCAGACCCTGGCCCGCATGGAGGTGAGGTGAGGGTAGGGACCGAGGGGTGCCCGCCCCCCCCGAGTCATTTAGCATCACGACCGGATGGATGATGATAACGATAATAGGGCCGACTGTGGCATTTGTAAAGGACTTACTATGTGCCAGGCACCGTACTAAGCGCTGGGGTGGATACAAGCGAATCGGGTTGGTCACAGTCCCTGTCCCGGGTGGGACTCACGGTCTTCGTGCCCATTTTTCAGGTGAGGTAGCTAAGACGCGGAGAAGTGAAGTGACATGTCCAAGGTCACACAGCAGACAAGCGGCAGAGCTGGGATTAGGACCCAGTCCTCCTGGCTGTCGGGCCGGGGCTCTGTCCTCTAGGCCGCGATGATTGATCAAGGGTTCCCTATGGGCTAAGCGCTGTGCTAGCCATCGGGGTTAGATCCAAGATAGTCAGTTGGGGCCCAGGTCCCGATCCAGCACAGAGCTTGGCAAACAGGGCAACGGGTAACTTCTCCCCATTTTAAAGATGAGGACACTGAAGCCCAGAGATGCTAAGTGACGTGCCCGGGGTCACACAGCTGATGAGTGGTAAAGCAGGATTAGAACTCAGGTCCACCGCCCTTTCTACCGGGCCACACTGCTTCTCAGTACTTCCCCCAGGGGTGACAGATGACTATAATAATAATGATGGTATTTGTTAAGCGTTCCCTCTGTGCCAGGCACTCTACTGAGCGCTGGGGTGGGATAATCAGATGGGAACCAGCCCCCGTCCCCCGGAGGCCTCACTGTCTGAGTGAGGGAGAACAGGTGCCTCATCCCCTTTTACAGATGTGGAAGCTGAGGGGCAGAGAGGTTGAGTGAGTTGCCCTACATCACACAGCAGCAGGCCAGGGGCCGAGCTGGGACTGAAACTGGGGAGAGCCGGGCCCCGGCCCCCCCCAAAAGCTCCCCGGGTGGGTGGTCTGGGTGACCACGTGACCAGCGGGGTGGGGGCGTCTTGGCAGAGCCTTGGGGGCACCTGGCTGAGGCGGGGAGGCCTGGGGTGGGGAAAGAAGGGATAAAACAGTGCTTGGCATGTAGTAAGCACTTAATTACCGTTATTATTATAAAAGCAGGAGCTCGTCATCACTGGATGATCCCAGCCCGGGGTTGGGGGGGGCGGGCGTTGTTCTTTGATTCATTCACTCTTTTATTCATATTTATTGAGCGCTTACTGTAGGCAGAGCACTGGACTAAGCTCTTGGAAGAGGACGATAGAACAATTGTACTTCTCAAGTGCTTAGTACAGTGTTCTGTGCACCGTTAAGTGCTAAATTAATGCGATTGAATGAATGAATGAATGAACAGACATAATCCCTCCCCACAACGAGCTCACAGTTTAGAGGGGGAGACAGACATGAATAGAAATAAATAAATTTGCCTCCCCCGCCCCCCGGGGCCGACGGCCTCGCTGCCCGCCTACCGTCGGTCCCCAGGTGGAGACCCGGGGCGGGTTTCTCCTGGCTATGGAGCTGGCCAGGCTGCTGGGCCTGGAGGAGACCCACCAGGCCACCCCATCCGAAGAACGTCTGCTGCGTCTGCTGCCCTCCGTGGCCAAGCTGTACACGGGCAAGCAGGTAGCCGGGGCCGCTCAGCTTTGGCGGGGGGTTTGGAAGAGGCGGGGAGACCGGGAAAAAGAGGGGGGCCTGGTGGGATGGGGTCCGGGGGAAGGGGGGCTGGGCGAGGGGCCACGGTGAGCTGGGAGTGGGTCGGACCTGTGGAGTGGGGGTGCCTCTGCCTTCGGGGCTCTTTGGGGTCCCGGGGGAGGGGACGGGGCAAAGCCGGGGGTGGGGCGGGCCCCGGGGAGCCCCCGAGGGCGGTCCCCGTCCCGCCCGGCGGTCCTCAAGAGGCCGGGACCCCGAGCGAGACCGTCGTGGCGCAGGCCGTGGCCGTGGTGTCGGAGGGGCTGGAGTGCTTCGGAGGGCAGGGCTACATGGAAGACACGGGCCTGGCGGGCCTGCTGCGCGACACTCAGGTACCGCCCGGAGCCCGCCGCTCCCAGAATACCCCTGGTCTGGGCCCCCGGGGGCGGAGTGGGGACCCTCTCCTCCGCGAGGCCTTCCCAGATTTAGCCCCACTTTTCCTCATCTCCCAGCCCCTCCTGCGTCGCCCTGACTTGCTTCCTTTGCTCTTCCCTCCTCCCGGCCCCACAGCACTTATGCACATATCTGTCATTTTCCTCTAAACTATAAACTCGCTGCGGGCAGGGAATGTCACTGTTTATTGTCGTTTTGTAGGCTCCCAAGCGCTTAGCAGAGCGCTTTGCAGACAGTAGGTGCTCAGTAAATACGAATGAATGAGTGAATGAGCACAGCAGGGGAGACAGGGCTAGGGATAATAATGTTGGTATTTGTTAAGCGCTTACTATGTGCAGAGCACTGTTCTAAGCGCTGGGGTAGACACAGGGGAATCAGGTTGTCCCACGCGGGGCTCAGTCTTCATCCCCATTTTACAGATGAGGTCACTGAGGCACAGAGAAGTGAAGTCACTCGCCCACAGTCACACAGCTGACGAGTGGCCGAGCCGTGATTCGAACCCATGACCTCTGACTCCAAAGCCCGTGCTCTTTCCACCGAGCCACGCCGCTCGGAACAGCCCTGCCTCAGCTTCCTGGAGGGTCTCTGGGGTCCAGCGACGTGCCTCCACCGGAGACTCCCCGTCCCGGGGCTGACGCCAAAGGGGACACGAGCGAGAAGTCGGGGTCTCCTCACTCCCAACTAGAGGACAGAGGTCACCTCTGCCTCGTTCGTTTCGTGGGACTTGTTAAGTGCTTAGTATGTGTCCAACACTGTTCTAAGCACCGGGGTGGGTACGAGTTAATTAGGTCGAACACAGTCCCTGTCCCACGTGGGGGCTCACAGCCTGAAGTAGGACGGAGAACAGGTGTTGAATCCCCATTTTACGGTTGAGGAAACCGAGGCCTGGAGATGAGTGGTTTTAGTACGGTGTCTGGCACATAGTAAGCAATTGACAAATACTATTATGACGATGATCATTATTATAGATGTGACTCCCCCAAGGTTACACAGCAAGCAGTTGGTAGAGTCCGACTCCCAGGCCCGTGCTCTTTCCATTAGGCCACGCTGCTCCTCAGCGTTCCTGGGGGCCGGGTGGCCGTCGATAAACGGGGAACGGGACCCCGCCGGGCCCTTCCCCTTCGGTGGGGCGGACCCCTCTGTCCGCACGCTTGTCCCCGTCCAGGTGCTGACCATCTGGGAAGGAACCACCAACATCCTGGCTCTGGACGTCCTGCAGGCCCAGCTCAAGAGCGAGGGCCAGGTGCTCCGGGCCTTCGCCTCATCCGTCCAGGTGGGCGCATCGCGCCCGCGGAGGGACCGGGGCAAAGCTGGGGCAGGTGGGCCGAGGGGCCGGAGTGGTCCTGGGGCAGAGAGGCGTTAGGGAGGCAGGCTCCGGGCCTGGGATCCCAGAACGGACTCTTGGAGGAGGGCGGGGGGTGACCTGAGATGTCCCCCACCCCGTCCCCGGGGAACGTGGCTGCCTCAAATGACTGACACGGAGCCCGGTGAGCCGGGGGAAGCGGGGCTGGCTGCGTCTCCCCCTCTAGCCCGGGGTCGACTGGCCTCGGCGGGTTCGTCTCGCAGGAGAAGCTGGACTCCGCCCGTGAGCGCCCGGCCCTGGCGGCCCCTGGCCGGCGCCTGCAGGACGCCCTCCGGCAGCTCCACCGGTTCCTGGAGGAGGTCCCGGGTCTGGGGGGCACCGCCATGGAGACGGCGGCCCGGGATTGGGCCTACTCTCTGGCTCGCATCTACATAGGTACCACCCCCCGGGGGCAACGGGCCAGGGAGAGGGGCCGAGGGGGTAGCGGCCGGGCCCGGGGAGGGTGACGGAGCCACGGGCTCTTTCGGCTTCCTGGGGGGGAACAGTGGGCTCCACCGAACACCCGCTGGGGGCGGCGACCTGGACCCAGTGCCCGGCGAGGGGCGTCGGAACACGAGACGCGTTCCCTGCCCACAGGGAGCTTCCGCTCCGAAGCTTTTTGCCTCCCAACCCGGACCCGGCTCGGGGCTGCACGGCTCGCGACTCAGACAGCCGGGGACGGGGGCGGGCTGGAAACGTGTCCTTGATTGTTCTACTGTCCTCTCCCAAATGCGTACTGTTGTGCTCCGCACCCGGCGTTCATTAAGAATGAACGGATGGATGAGCGAATGAAGGGAGAGGCTGGGGTCCCTTCGGCTTCCCTGCCTCGGTTTCCTCCCGGCGGGTCACCGGAGGCCGGTGCGGTGTGGCTGGGCTCTCTGGGAAACGGGAGGCAGGGGAAGTAATGGTAGGAGGTGGTCTTCCCCCTCAGGGGGCTGATGGGCCAGAGGGGGGGGTCTTTTCCCCTCTGTGAGCCTGGCGGTTGCCTCCCTTCACGGGGTCTGGTGATGGGAGCCGCAGTGGCTGGGTCCCTGGCAATGGGGAGCAGGAGACAGCTGGGGAGGATGTGAACTAGTGTGTGTGTGTGTTTGTGTGTGTATACGTGTGTGCCTTTTCTCCCTCCTTCCTGGTCCTTTTCCCAGGTGACCTGATCACGTATGTACAGATGTGTAAGTGTGAGAGAGATGGACAGATGGACAGATCTCTCTCTCGGGCCTTTCCTTCTTTCCCTGTGCCTTTCCCAGGGGTGCTGCCTGTGCAACACATGGGCGAGGAGCCGGGGGGGGGGGTGTGTGTGTGTTGTGTACGTGTGGGCGTGTTTGCATGTGCACATGAGCGTCTGTGTCTGTTGACGTCTCCCTCAGGCGATCCGAGGGGGGCTGCTTGTGGATCGTACTGCATTGTGTATGTGGGGTGAGAATGTGTGTAAGTGTGGGTGGGTGCGAGGGAGAGAGGGAGGGAAAGGGAGAGCCTTCCCTCTCCGGCCCCACCTCCCTGCCCGGGCTGACCCCCCGACCCTCGCTTGTGCCTCCCCCAGGGGCGCTGCTGGTGGAACACGCCGCCTCGTCGGCCGCCTCCCCCACGGACGTCTACGCGGCGCAGAGGTGAGAATCCATTCCTCGCCGGCCTGTCGGCTCCACGCTGGTTTCCTGACCCGCGAAACCCGCCATGACCCTCTCCCGGCCTCCAGCCTCCATCCGGGACGGCTCTGGATCCTCGCACCCTACCAACTCCCTATTAACTGGTGGTAGTAATTGTATAGCAATTGTTAAGTGCTTACTCTGTGCCAAGCACTGGGGTAGAGACAAGATAATCAGTTCCTGTCCCATCTGGGGCTCAACCTAAGAAGGAGGGAGGACAGGGATTGAATCCCCCTTGTCAGATGAAGAAACGGGCACGATTTTTTCATCTTGCTTTCTTTTAATGGTATTCAAGTGCTTATAATGCATCGGACACTGTTCTGAGCACTGGGGTAGATACAAGTTAATTAGGTTGGACACAGTCACTGCCCTACATGGGGCTCACAGTCTAAGGAGGCAGAACAAGAGAACTGAAGCACAGAGAAGTTAAGTGACTTGCCCAAGGTCCCACAGCAAGCCACTGGCAGAGTTGGGATTAGAACCCAGGTCCTTTGACTCCCAGGCCCTGGGCTCTTTCCACTAGGTCAAGCCGCTCCTCCTAAGAGGAGTTAAGTGAGGAGGATCCCAGCCTCCTTATATGAGAAGCAGCATGGCGTAGAGGATAGAGCCCGGGCCTGGCTTCTAATCCTGGCCCCGCCACTTGTCTGCTCGGTGCCCTTGGGCAAGTCACTTCACTTCTCTGGGCCTCAGTTACCCCATCTGTAAAACGGGGATGGAGACTGTGAGCCCCACATGGGATATCGACCGTGTCCAACCCCATCTGCTGTATCCACCCCAGCGCTTAGTGCAGTGTCTGGCGCATAGTTAAGCGCTTACCAAATACCCTAATTATTATTATTATTATTCCCCTTCCACGATACCCCCTCCCACTTCAGAACCCTTCCCGGGTCGAGATCATCAGTCATTTGAAACCAAAGCAGAGTCAAGCCTCCGTCCTGACTGGGCCAAAACGATCTCGCTTCCAGGAGGGTGGAGACCCAGGAGGGCTAGACTCCCTCCCCCATAGCCTGTGCGACCCCTGGGGACCGGGGCCGCGTCCAGTCCGTCTTTATCATACCTCCCCGCAGCTCTCAGCACAGTGCTGGGCACGCCACCGTTCTTATTCTATCATCTCCCCGCCAGGTGGTGCGAACGGGATCTCTGCCCCACCGCTGCCGGCGCCCTGGCGGGCTGCTACAGCCAAGAGGCCGTTTCCATGGACGCCGCCCTGGTCTACGAGGGAAGCCCCCTCCTCGACACGATGCTGTGAGCCCCCCCCCCCCCCCACCACCCCGAGCTCGCCCGGCGCCCGCTTCCGGCCAGGGGCCCGAGCCGACGGTGGCCACGGCCTCCGAAGGAATTTTAAATGGAAATTAGTTCGAAGTAGCTTTTCGGCAAGGGAAGGACCTCGCCCGAAAGGTCGGTATCCCAGCTAAGTGCCTCGGGGACGTGACTCAACGGCCCCCATTTGGCTGCGGGGTCGTCATCTAGCTGACTTGAAAAGAGACATCGAGGCCAGTCGGGAGGCCGCGCCGAACCTCATCGGCGGAACCGAAGAACGAGGTGAGCGCGGGGCGTGCGTGAAAGGTCAGCTGTTAGTCCCGGGCCCCCTTCCACCAAAAACCGATTAAAAAGCCAGAAGCCGAGTCTGAATTCTCTTTGAGTCCGAGCCGGGCACGAGGACTTTGTCATCAACCGGAATCTGCGGGGTCACCTACGGGCCACGTCAAAGCCCACTAGAGCCCCACGGGGGCTTGGGGGGGATCACGGTGTTGTCTTTCGGGGGCCTCCCGGCCGGTCGCCCCCGCCTCAGCCCGGCGAGGCTGGGCTTGCCCCGTCCACCCCGGTGGCCCAGAGGACCCCTCACCAGGCCTGCCATATGATCCAAGTCCCCTGCCTACACCACCTCCTCCCCTAATAATCCCGCCGGGCGAGGGACGGTCGCGGGTGACAGACGAGGCTCCCAGGTCTGAGCTGCCCCCAAAACGTCCCTGGCTGGGGAGGGGGCGAGGGGCGAACGCCGGTCCCCGGAGTGATGCTCACGGCCTGCTTCTTTGGACCGGGCCACGGCGGAAACCGGGAAACATTCCCAGACTGCAATAATAGACCGAAGCCACATCTCTCCTAAAACGGGGTGGGGGTAACGGTCTGGAACGGCTCCCTAACGGCTTCCTCGACGACTCCGCCGGGGCGGTGAACGTAGGAAGGCGTGCGTGCTGGCGGAGGTGACCATGCGCAACTCTCAACTTTATTCACTTTTATTTATATATTTAACAATTTCTAAAGTATTTACTCCTTGCTCTGACAAAAAAATGAAAAATAGAAGGAGCGCCGACTCCTCTTCGGGAGAGAGAGGTTATATGTACAGCTACGGAGAGTTACGGTTCCTCCTTTACATACACAGAAAAATAATATTAATTAAAAAAGTGCTTCGTTGATCAAAAAGGGAGACTAACAGCTGCAAGCGTTTATTCACACTGTACATCAGACCCAAGAAACCCGTATCGTAACCTCTTGGCACCGGTCCTCGGCACGGCGCCGCCGGACGGCAGGGTTGTCCCGGGTTCTTCCCGTCCAACTCTCCGCCCGGTTCGCTCGACTCTTAGCTCCTCGGCTCCGGAAGGAGGGCGGCATCTCCGGTTCCGCCGAGCCCCCCCGCTCCCGGCCTCTCCCGCTCCCAGCTTCCCGAGCGGGGGGTTTCGGCCGGACTGGTCGCTTGGCTCTGCTCCTCCCCTCCGAGCCAGGCGCCCTTCCCACACCCTGGAATCCGCATTCCCTGATCCTGGAACTCTTATCCATTTCCGCCCCCCGCGCCCCAAACCTTGTCCCCCCTGGATGCCGCCTGATCTCCCCCGCCCCCCGCGCCACCCCGGTCTTTCGGGACCCAGTCTCGGCACCCCCCCCCCGCCCCCCCAAGCCAGTGTAGCGAGAGAAAACACGCCCGCACACACCCAAGCGTGACCTCACTGCCCCCGGCCTGGGCCGGACCCTTGGTCTTCCTCCGGGGACCGGTCCGGCCAAGCGCCCGGTGGGCTGGCTGCTGACCGGAGACCAAACGGGGCGGTCTGGGGGAGAAGGCCGAAAGGAGGGTGTCCGCCCCTGCCCCCCCGGCACCCGGACACTCAGACCCGCAGGCGGAAGAGCTCAGGAAGTGGAACCTTCCCTGTGAGGGGCTGCTCTCCTTCCCGAGGCTACCCTGCCAGCTTAGAGTCTTTCGTGGGGAGAAACCGAGGCCGGGACCTCCAACGGGAGGTCCGACTGGCTGGAGGGGGCGGTCCTGGCCGCAGATGAGACCGCCGCACTGAGTCTGTGCTGCCCGGTATTGTGGGGGCCGGGGGCCCCCCAACCCTTCCAACTCCCTGGTGACTTGGTGGTCCAGGCCCTGCCTTCTTTACTCCCCCCGCCCTCCCAATCACCCAACGTTCTGGTGAAGTGGGGGTCTGGGCCCTGCGTTCTCGACTCCCCCCCATCGCCCCCAACCATCCAGTGTCCCGGTGATTTGGGGGTCCAGACCCTGGGCACCCCAACCCATCCAACGTCCCACTGAGGTGCAAGTCGGGCCCTGTGTTCCGCACACTCCAGACCTGCTCGCCGCCGCCCCTTCCCCTCACACCGTGTTCTGAGAGTCTGGGGGTCCGTGGGGAAAAGGGCCGGCTCTCTCCCTCCCTTCTTCCTTTCCTTTCACTTCCTGGAGCCACACACTCTGCTCGGCCACGGCGTCCCGGGACACGGGCTCCGGACGCGGCCATCACCGGTGGGCCGTGCAAAAGTAGGCCCGTCGGTGAGAGACGGGGTGGGGGGGGGCTCCCCGTGGGTGACCGTGAAAACCGGGGGAGCTCCCCCGGGTACTGCAGGGGCCGGGGGAGGGGGTGGAAAGACTCCCCAGGGCGGACAGCGTCCACCGTAAGAACGGAGTGCGCGAGCGGGAGCTCTTTCAAGGAAGCCACGTTCCCGGGCTCTCCCGGCAGGTAAGGTTCCCCGCGGGCCACCCCAAGCGCCGTCGGGCCCCCCGAAGTCGCGTCGGGCCCCCCCCCCCCCCGGCCCCACTGAGGCACAGCCAAAGCGACCGAAAGCGTTGGCCCCGGTCCTTGGGTCTACCCCGCACACCGTCTCCGTGACCAACGCCCCCCTCCCCTCTCCTCCGCCGCGGCCAAGTCTGACGGCAGGCCGGCCAACGCCCCGGGGGGGGACCGGCCCGCCCCCCCCTTGTCCTCTGCAACACCCCCCCCGTGCCCCACCCTCTTCCGGCAAACCCAAACACACCGGGGGCGGAGGGCCCGCGGGAAAGGGGGACAGGCGGGGGAGAGTCCAAGAAAGCCCACGATCCGGTGCCGTGTGCGTGTGTGTGTTACAGCTCCGTCCCTCCGAGCGGGCGCCCCCCGAAGCCCCCATCCGAAGTGCGCGGTCCCTCCCGGGCGGGCGGCCCCGCCCCGGGAGGCGGGGTCCGCCCCGGCCCCCCCCGGCCCCGGCCCCCCCCGGCGGGCGGGGACCCGTCAGTTGGACGTGGCAGCGATGGGCTTGTCCAGTTCGAGGTCCAGGCTGGCGCCCGGGGGGTGCAGGTGGCTGTAGCAGGCCTTGCAGACGCGACTCGGCTCGAAGAGCTGCTGGCTGGGCACCGGCACCTTCTGGTTGCAGCAGGTGGCGCAGAACACGTTCCCGCAGTTCCTAGGGGCCGCAGACGGGGGAGAGAAGCCGGGGGAACGTCACTGGCCTCCGAGGACCGAGGTTAGTGCCCGGGCACCCGCCCCCCCCGGCCCGAGGGCACGGAGGGATCGCCGCTCGCAGCCACGGACCGCCGGGGCCCGGCGCGGAGGGCCCCGTGCTCGGCTCCCTCGGATAGCGGAGGCCCCGGGGCACGGGGGGGGCCGAAGCCCGGAGGGGGCCGTTTCCGGCCCCGAGACGCCCCGCTGTTCCCGGCGCCCCGGCCCGCGGTCGGGAGCCCGGGGTCGCCCGCTCGGCGGCCACGTTCCAACAGTACGCCGGGCGGAGAGTCTCCCCGGCCCTCGGGGTCTCGGCCCGGCTCTCGGGGGAGCACCGCGGCCCGGAGGTGGTCATGCGAAGCCACGGGGGGGGCAGCCGGGGGTGGCCCTCGCTCAGCGTGGTCACGAAGCTGCCCCGTGACGGGGCCGCGCGCACGCCCGCACGCGCGCACACACACACATGCCTACGGACCGGGTCAGTCACACCGACCGGGCATGCGGATGCCAGATATTCGGTGGGAAATCCAGGGTCCGGTGGCCCCCCAACGTGCTCGTGGCACAAGCCCGGGCCTGGGGGCCAGGGGGCCTGGGTTCTCATTCTGGCTCCTCTACTTGCCTGCTGGGTGACCCTGGGCAACTCATTTCACACCCCGGACCTCCGTTTCCCTCAACTGCACAATGGGGATTCCGTCCCTGTTCTCTCTCCTACTTAGCCTGTGAGTCCCACTGCGGGAGGAGACCTATTCTCAGCCTGACGAACTTGCATCTACCTCAGCACTTAGAACGACGTCCGACTCGTAGTTAAGTGCTTGACAAACATCACTGGAGGGGAATGAAAGCCAACGGCTCCCCAGGGGCCCCTCCTCCGGCCAACAGCCCGCCTCCGCGGTGGCCACAGTCGGGATGTCGGGCTCCTGCCGCCAACACCCTGAGAAAAGCCGGGAGCTCGTGCCCTTCCTGTACCAGAACCCCACCTCACCTGCCGGGACCCCCCCACTCACCCAGTCCAAGAGTACCGGCCACCGACAGCCCCGACGGCACGGGGGCGAGGTGGTGAATCGACCGGTTGGGGGACGGGCACTTAGTCCAGCGGTTAGAACAGTGCCCGATCCTTAGAACACCGCTCCGGTGCTCGGGACAGCGCTCGACGGTAAGGCAGCGCTGACCAAATACCGCTTTCGCTGTTGCAGTGAGCACACAGAGCAGACGCTCGGTAAATACCATGGATTGACAAGAGTAGAGGGGAGGGGAGGGACACCCCAAAAAGGACCACCGGGCACGTGGGCAGAGGAGGCGGGCACCTCCGTGTCCCGCTCCGGTGGGGACCGCCGGGGCTAGTCGCTTCACGTGGCCGGCATCTGGCTCGGAGGAGAGGCGCCGTGCCGGGCCTCCCCTCGGATCGTCCCTCCCTTCCAACGCCTTTCCAACTCTACCCCACCCGGGGCCTATCCAAACCCCGGCTGCTTCTCCGGCAGGCTCGGTCAATCCTCCGGTCCCCGTGAGGGCGGCCACCCGGTCCGAGGCGGAGGCCGCCCCCTCCTCCCGGGGACCGACGGGAAGGGGCGGAAAATGCTCTGGCCTTCTTTCTGCCGGTCGCTGCCCCTCCCGTGCACCATCGTTGATGACGAGGGCTGGCCTTGGACCCGTTCGCCCCCCACATTCCGACAGAAGGCAGGCTAGGCCACGCTCACGCGCTCCCCCCCAACCCCGACTGGTGAAAGGTGAAGGGAGGGGGCGGGGGTGGGGGGTAGAGTTAGTCGGGGGCAGGGTGCGAGGGGGAGTTAGCGGAGAGCAGGCGGACCCAGGCAGGGGCTGTCGGGAATGCTCACCCCGGCTCCTCCGCGCCGTCGGAGCCCCTGCGAGGAGGGAGGAGAAGAGCCTCAGGGATCGGGGGGACGGGAGGGCGGGCGGAGGGCACGCGGCGGGGCTCGGGACGGAGTTGGGGTCGTGGGGTCCCCCGCCGGTGGGGCTGCCGGCCGACCAGGCGACCGCCGGCCCTGAAGGTGGGCTCTAAGATTCCGGGCACGGCGCCACACCCCGGCCGACTACCACCGCCTGGAAGGAAGCCTCCGCAGCCCCTGCCCCCTTCGGCCCCGGGTCGAACCAGGAGCGTCTACCAGCCGGGCCGGTGGGGGGAAGAGCCGGCCCGGGGGGCTCCCCGTGAGGGGAGACGGCGTGACCCGGGCGACTCTGCGGGGACACGGGCGCTCCCTCCCTCCCCGTTCTGGGGGGCCACGCCGACGGATCGGGTAAGGCTCGGGGGGCGGGGGCGTCCGGGCCGGGCCCAGCAGCCGAGGGGCCGGGAGAAGCGTGGCATCGGCTGGGGTGCGGTTTGAGGCACCAAACCCCAAAGGGGTCTGAACGGCGGGCCCCGGCCCCCGGGGCAGGCTGGGAGCGGAGGTGGGAGAGGGGGCGGCCCCAGAGCAATAGTCAGGGACGGGGCTGGTGGGGCCGGCAGCTGGTGGAGAAGGAAATCGTCCCGCTCGGCTTGCTTCTTTCCAAATTGGCAAGGGCCGTTTCATGAGCTCCCCACCCCGCTCTGCCCCCGCCCCTGAAAAAGGCAAGCAGCCCGAGTGGAGATGAAGGGAACGAGCGAATGGACGAGCCGATCGCCGAATGGAGGTGGGGGAGGAGGGAAGGCAGAAGGAGGAGAAGAGATGAAGGGGGAGAGAGGAGGGAGGAGGAGGTAGAGCGGCCTCGGACCCTGGGCCCCCGACTTGGCCCCAGCTGCCCCCTCCCACGCCCTAACGCCCGGCTCGTCTGCCCCGCGGCCCCCGGCCAAAAGCCCAGAGCCGGGTTCCAGCGCCCGCCTGCTCCTCCCCGGCGCCCACGGACCCAACCGGACCCGACCGACCCGCAAGGACTCGGGGGCGACTCCGCAGACGGCAGGTAAGACAGATGGGGCCGGGACCCCGTGCCCGAGCGGACCGAGGCCGGGACTGGGCAGTGCCAACCAAGGGGCCGGGGTGGCTGGGGGACCCGGCCCGCTCCCTCCCCGGCCCGCCGGCCCGGCCGGTGTTACCTGCAGTGATGCTTCCTGCTGGCCAGCCAGAAGGCCCCGTCGCAGCCGTAGCAGTGGGCCGCCAGGTGGTCCGGGAGCCAGCGGGTCACCTGAAACGGACACAAACGCGCGCACACACACACACACACAAACGACCCCTCCCAGGTCGGCCCGGTCGGCCCGGGTCGGGTCCGAGGATCCGGGGCCCGGGATCCGATGAGGGGACGGCCGTGGCGGGGGGCGGGGAGCCCCGCCGTCCGGACGGAGGGGCGGCGGGGGACTGGCCGCCGGCCCCCCCGTGCGCGAGAGCGGCTCCTCCGGCAGCTCCTCGCCTTCCCGCCCGGGCGGACCCGGTGCCCGCGGGCGGGAGGCGCCGCCGGGGTCACGGGGCAGGGGGCGGTAGCGGGGGTGGGGGCGACCCTCCCGGGAGAGAGTGCGTCTTTACCTCCGTGTCCTGTTTATCCACCTGCTCCCAGCTGGCTTCAGAGAAAATCTCGGGGCCGCAGTGAGACAGGCAGTTCGGATCCAGATTGCTCTCCAGGTCGGGCATCGGAGTCTGTTGGCAAACACACGCGGCTGAACGGCGGGCGCGGGCGAGGGGGCGCTTAGGGAAGGCGGAGGGCGGCCGGGGGGCCCGGAGGCCTCTCGGCGAGGGTTTCGGGGCTGCCGGGGGTGGGGGGTTTCGGAACGAGGTGCTCTAGGGGCACCCGGAGAGGGAGGGCCTGGGGTAAGGGGGCAAGGGAAGGGGCGAAGGGATGCCGAGGCCATCGCCGCCTCCCCCGGGGGCGAGAGCGCCCCCCTCTCCAGAAGGGGACCCGTGCCAGGGGACGGGCCCGCCCGGGCTCGCCCAGCGCGGAGGGGGAGCCCCCCGCCCCTCCCCGGAGGGGACGGGCAGCGGCCGCTCACCACGGCGTCGGCGAAGTGGCCGTTGCAGCGCAGCGGGCCGTTGAGGCAGCGGCTCTCCAGCCGGCTCCGCAGCTCCTGCACCTGCTTCCTCAGGGCGTCCACCTCGTGCTGGTGGCCCGACTCCATCTGGCGCAGGCGCTGCTGGATGACGTCGGCGTAGACCGGCGTCCCGTCGTCGTCCAGGTGGCTGCGGCTCGGCTGGTCCGGGCTGCCGGCGGCGGGAGGCCTCCAGGGCCCGCCGGGGGCCCGCTTGGCCCGCGAGTTCCGCCGGGGGAGCCGGGCGGGCTCGGAGCCGGAGACCCCCTTCGGCCTCCCGCCGGCTCCGTTCGGGCGGTGCCCGTCGGGGGCCGGGGCGGCCCCGGGCCCCGCGGGCTTCTCCGGGGCCTCGTCCTCGGGATCCGCGGGGGGCTCCTCCGGGGCCTCGTTCTCGGCCGCCGGCTCCCCGTTGCAGACGGTCTCCTGGCTCCGGTCGGCCGAGGCGCGGCGGGAAGGCACTGAGCCGTGGGGGCCGTGGGCGGGGCCGCCGCCGCCGCCGGGAGTCCTGTGCCCTCTGGTCCCCGGCCCGGGCCTGCCGGCCAGGCTCTCCCTGTTGGGCCGGGGGGCGAGTCCCTCGTCCTGGCCGTCCGGCAGGTGGGGCCCGGGAGGGGGCCTGGGGGAAGGCCCCCCGGGGCCCCGTTCGGGCCCAGCCTCGCGCTCGGGTGGCTCTTCGGCGGGGCCGGCCGCGCTCGGGGGTCCCGTGGCAAGCGGCGGGGGGCCGCCCGGCTGGGGCTCGGGATCCGGCGGCCTCCGGCCGGGGCCGGCCTCGCCGGGGGCGGGACGTTCCGGGGGGGTGGCCGCCGGCCCCGCCTCCCGAGGGGCCCCCTCGGTCCCGCTGCCCGGGGCGGGGGACCGGGCCCGTTGCTCTTGGAGCGCAGAGGTGTCCCGCGGGGGCCGGAGGCCGGGCGGAGCTTCGGCGGCAGGCGGGGCCTCCCCGGCCAGGCCGGTCTGCCTGCTCTGGGGGGCGTCCCTCTGGTCCTCCCGGCCCGCCGCCGGGCGGGCCTCCTCCCGCGGGCCGGTCCCCTCGGGCCCGCCGTCCTCCTTGGTGGCCTCCTGCAGGATGTTCTCCATCTGCCCCTCGGCCACCCCGGCGGCCACGGACAGCTCGGCCCCGGGCAGCGTCCGGCCCGGTCGGCCGGGGCCGTCGCCGGCCCAGGGGTCCTCCCCGGCGGGGCCCAGCCCGCTCAGCTCCAGGGACCGGCGGTGCTCCTGCCACTTCTCGTTCAGGCTCGGGTCGCTGCTGCGGCGGGCGGCCGGGGCCGGGTGGCTGTCGCAGGCCGTCGTCAGGTTGTCAAACGACCGTGTCTTCGGGAGCCTGCGGGGGACAGAGAGGGAGGGCCCGTGTCGGTCCCCCGCGGACGCTCGCCCGACCGGGATCCGACCAGGATCGCCGCGGGGAGCCGGTGGGCGCCCGGGGCCCGAGGCGGGAACGCGGCGAGGTGCCGGCGGCCTGGGCCGACTCTGGCCCCCTCCACTCTCTTGCAGGAGTCTCTGCTGGCCAGGAAGCGTTCAAGACAGTGCTTCGCACGCGGTAAGCGCTCAATAAATACGACAGAATGAATGAATGAAGTCCGCCGTGGGGGCCGCGGGGCCGGAGGCCGCTCTAGCGAACGCCTCCGCAGTGGCACCGCCGGCCCGTTCCTCGTTTGGAATTTCATCCGGCTAGGTAACGTGCCCCAGAGGGGCCGCTGACATCCCGTGCTGAGGGGGAGGACTGGGGTGTTGGGGGACATCGGGGTGGGGGTGGGGGGGTCTCCCCTATTTCCCAAATCTTTTTTGATCGCACCATCCAGCCACCGCCCCGTCACCCCCTGCTCCTGCCGCAACTCTTCGGATGGATAAGAGACATCCCCGCTTCTCCGCTCCCTTTCCTCCAACTTCCTCCTTGACCCCCCTGGCGACCCGGCTCCACCGTCCGCTTCACTCACTTCCCCGAGCCTGTCCTCTCCAAGGTCACCGACGACCCCCACCTCACCGAATCCAACGGCCTCTACTCCATCCTAATCCTCTTGGACTCCTCGGCCGCCTGCGACCCCGTGTTCCGCCCCTCTCTCCCGGAGGCGACGCCTCTAACCTTAGTTTCTCTGACACCTGTCCTCTCCTGGCTCTCCTCCTACCTTGCCCGGCCGCTCCTCCTCCACCTCCTCCGCCGGCTCTTCCTCTGCCTCTTAATCCCTAACTCGGGATGCCCGATGAGGCTCAATTCTGGGCCCAGCATGAAGTAGTGGCATGGAACGTGGGCCTGGAAGCCTGAAGGTTATGGGTTCTAATCTCGGCTCTGCCACTCGTCTGCTGTGTGACCTAGGGCAAGTCACTGTATTTCTCTGTGCCTCAGTTACCTCATCTGTAAAATGGGGATCGAGACTTGTGAGCCCCTCATGGGACAGGGACCGTGTCTGTCCCGATTTGCTTCGATCTTACCCCAGCGCTTAGTACGGTGGGGTCTGGCACATAGTTAAGCGCTTAACAAATACCACAATTATCAGTATTATTATTCTCAACCTTCGTCACTATAGCTTCCCTCTCTTACATCCCCCAACCCATAAGGGATTTTAGTGACTGCCTCTTCCTCTAACGCTAGACGGTCAGCCCCGTGAGGGTCGGGATCGTGCCTGAAAACTCCACGGGACTCTCCCCGGCGCTTAGTTCAGCGCCCCGCATAGCGTTCACCTAACGGTGGGCGACTACTCGGAAGGGCCCACTAAGAACAGAAATGGGCGCGTGGGGTCACCGGGACCCGAAGGACCCTGGTGGGCAGCCAAGGGAGGACCGGGGTACATTTCCCGTTCGCTGTCTGCCAATCACGCCCGTAAGCTTCCCCAGGAGGAAGAACTGGGGGATGCCCTTCCTTCCCGGTCCCTGCCCTCGGGAAGTTTACACAACTCCCCTCCCCTCCCCGCGAACCGGTCCGCCAGGGTCCTCCGGTGGGCTCGGGGGCCGCCGGCCTTCCCGGCCGTGGATCTGGGAGAGGAAGGACCCACCTGCCGCCGAGAGGCTGCTCGTCGGTACCGGGGCCCGGGCCGGGGTAGGGGGCCCCGCTGTCCTCCGCGGGGGTGGACGGGGACGAGCAGGGCAGGTACACCGCGCTCCAGACCATCAAATTGCGCACGTGGCACACGGGGTACAGCACCTGCACACGGAGACGGAGAGGGTTTCACCGGTCGGGGGCGCTCCCGGGGAGACCCTCCCCGCCCCCGCCGCTGTTCTCAGGGGCCCCCCGGGAGGGCCTGGCTCTACCTCGACGAGGTGGGAAGCACAGGCGGGGTTTTTCAGGATTTCGGGGAAGCCATCGTGGTGGAAGAGCGATTTGGACCAGAGAACGGGGATGCTCTTTAACCCGGATCATTTTTTTGGAAATTAGGGATAAACCGGAAATTCCGTCAGGCTCTTCTAGATATTTTCACAGCTCGAACGGGAGCTGCTGAATGCCGCCGTGGCCAATTTAAGCCCCTTGGCCCTGGGGAGAGCTGAATGACAAGGACTCCCCTTCTCCCAAAAAACACACCCTCCCTCGCTCTCCCCCTCCCGATTCCAGCTAAAGAAACCTCTTGGGTTCCACATCAAAGCCCCACGTAGCCAGGGGTCGGCGGCAACATTATGAACCCCGGGGCCCAGGAATTTCGGTAGAGCCCACCGGAGAGGGCTCAAGAGCAGGATGGAAGATGGGGGGGGAAGGGGGAGCTCGCGGTGGGGAGGGAGAGGCTCGGAGGGGACGGGGCGCAGAAGCCCAGCCCAGGGGACGGGGCAGAGTGAGGGGCTTGGACACAGGTCGAACGCCTCTGACAAGGCGACTGGTGTTTCACCTCCCATCTCCCCAGCACGAGCTTCGAAGCCTCCCCGCCGGAAACGGCCGCGCTGGCCGGAGCTGGGCTCTGAGGAAGGGAGAGGCGGCCCCTGGCCCGGGGCTCCGCCCTCCGCCCGGCCTGGGGTCTCGTGCCCCGCCCGAGGCCAGACGCCCCCAAGGCCAGACCCCCGCCGAGGCCAGGCCCGAGCGGTACGTACGGTTTCCGACTGGGAGGAGTAGAGCAGGTTTTTGAAGGCTTTGTTGGCCGCCCGCAGCAGAGACCAGACGGAGCAGGTGCGCTCCTGAGTGTGCTTCTCCCCTCGCTCCTTGGCGTTGTTGCCCAGGAATGTCCCAAAGAGGCAGGAGTAGGTATGCTGCACCAACTTCACCTGTGGGGACGCCCGAGGGGGCCAGGGTCAGAATCCGAGGCGGACCCGACGGGTGGTCTGGGGCTCCGGGGGAGAAGGCGGCCGCTCCACCGTGTCCCAGGAGACAACCAACCGGACTACGCCCGCAGAGCGTGTTGGGCTTCCAGGGGGTAATTACTCTCCCCTCCTTCTTCCTCAAGGCCTAGGAGTCACCGCCGGACCCCGCGGCGTCCACCTGACTTCCTGGGACAGGCGAGAGAAGGGGCAGGCCTTCCGCACGGCCCGCTTGAGAAGACCCAAGTGCCCCCACCCCGACCCCGGGGGATTGGCTGGGGAGCGGGTAGGGCCGCGAGCCGGAACTCACGAGGAACGCTTCGTTGAACTCGAAGGAGCAAGGGAACTGCCGCTGGAGCTGGTGGACGCAGTCCAGCCACTGCAGGAACACCGGGCAGCGCTCATTCAGGTCGTCCGAGTTCTCCCCGTGGCCGCAGCGATCGGCGAACTTGTGGCCGAAGTCCAGCCACTCCATCTCCACCAGCACTTGGAAACCCTGTGGGCGACACCGAGGGCGCTACGTCAAGCCGCGGTGCTTCCCCGATGTTTTCCTGGGGTGGGGACCTGGGATTTTCCCGGTGTTCCCTCCGGAAGCCTCTGAGCTCTGGACCCTTCCAAGCCTTTCTGCTTCCAAGTAGGCTCCTCGGACACTTGGACAAGGTGCTCTTCGGTACTCCAGCCAACAGGACGGGGATGGATATGTGGATGCTCCAAATTCATACGTCCCCCCACTGACAGAGCACCTCGTCTTCTCTCTCACACACCTCACGGTAAGCTCATTATGGGCAGGGAACCTGTCTGATAATTCTATTGTGTTGTAATCTCCCAAGTGCTCAGTACAGTGCTCTGCACGTAGTAAGTGCTCAATCAATACCATCGATTGATTGCCTGATTGACCTAGGATAAAGAGGAACGTGTAGCCACGACCCAACCGTTCCCCAGCTAATTTGTGGGCCGTATTGACGGTCAGTGCTGGTTTTTTGAGTTTGTTTGGGGTTTTTTTTACGGTATTTGTGAGCTCCTACTATGGGTCAAGCGCTTTCCTAAGGGCTGGGTAGATGAAAGCTAATCAGGCTGGATACAGGTCCTATCCCACATGGGCTTCACCGTCTAAATAGGAGAGAGAACGGGGATCCAATCCCCCCGTGGCAGGTGAAGAAACTGAGGCCGAGAGAAGTGAAGTGACTTGTCCAAAGTCCCAGAGCGGGCAAGTGGTGGAGTGGGCAGTAGAAGCCAGGTCCTACGGCTTCTAGACCCAGGCTTTATCCATCAGGCCAAACCGCCTTCCTAAGATGCCGGCTCTCCCCACCATCAGAGGAGCAGCGTGGTCTAATGGATAAAGAGGGCCTGGGAGTCACTAGGTCACGGATTCTAATACCAGCTCCGTCACTTGTCTGCTGCGTGACCTTGGGCGAATCACTTTACCTCCCTGTGCCTCCTTTACCTCCTCTGTAAAATAGGAACTGAGACTGCGAGCCCCATGTGGGACAGGGACTGTTGTCCAGCCCGATCGGCTTGTATCCACTCCGGCGCTTGGTAAAGTGCCTGGCGCACGGCAAGCGCTTAGCAAATACCGCAGTTACTATCATTATCATCCCAGGGTCGCCCCCGGCCCCAGCCGGCCTCCTCGGGGGACGCACCTCGATGGTCCGGTAGTAGGGGTCCAGGAGCAGCTTGGCCAGGGCCACGATCTGCGGGGTGCGGTCCCAGCCGTCCGAGCAGTGGACCAGGACCGGCCGCTGGTCTCTGTCCACCGCGTGCACGACCAGCAGCGCCGACTTCAGGAGCACCGACAGGTGCTGGAGCCACTTGGTGCTTTCCAGAGCCGACAGCCAACTGAAAGCGGACCGAGAGCGGGATGGCTGACCAGCACCTCGGGACCGCTGCCCAACGCAAGAGCCCGGATATCTCCCGACCGCTCCTTCCAGACATGTGTCTTGTCCTCGTCCCCTCCGACCCCGAGCCCACGTCCCGTCTCGGGCCTGGAACACCCTCCCTCCTCATATCCGACAGACAGTGACTCTCCCCTCCCCTTCGAAGCCTGACTGAAGGCACATCTCCTCCGAGAGGCCTTCGCTGACTAAGCCCGGCAAACAGGCCCCTTCCCGCTCGGGCCCGGCGGGGGCCGCGCGGTGAACGTGAAGCGGCAGAGTCTTACTTTCCCGGATCGGGCATCTGCGAACACAGCAACCGCAGGGACTGGAAGCTTTTCCGGATGGAGTGGATGTTGGCCATGCCCATGAACACCACCTCGCAGTTCGGGTAATACTCTGGAGACAATCCCAGTGAAGACAACATCAACGCGCACCACTGGAAATCTCCCCGGCCCCAGTGGGAGAACAGACTACTCTCCCGCCCGCCCGCCCACTAAAAGAGCAGCAGACAGGGCAGCCGGCGGCTAATGAGACAGGGTAGCTTGGCCCCCCGGCGTGGCTCCCTGGTCCGGGAGGAGGCCCAACGCTTGAGCTTCCGGGTGGTGTGGCGGGGACGCCGCGTCAGAATGGCCAGAGGAGCTACGTTCGTGGAAATGGGAGGCTGGGTGTATCGGGTTTGCGTCTGGGGGGCCTGGAGGGGCCCAAAAGCCTGTCACGCCTCTGGGATTTAAAAGTTCCCAGTTGGGACCAACAGCGCTTTTCTTCTTTCTCTCTTCTCCCCCAAGAAGCCTTTCCTAAGCCCTCCTCTCCTCTTCTCCCACTCCCTTCTGCGCCGCTCTTACCCCTTCATTTATCCTCTCTCCCTTCCCCACAGCACATATGCATACATCTGTAATTTATTCAATCTATTTATATTAATGTCTGTGCCCCCTCCCCCCCCAGACTTTGAGGTCATTGTGGGCAGGAAGGTGACTGTTTGTTGTTGTTTTGTACTCTCTCGCGCACAGTAAGTGCTCAATGAATACGACTGGTGGAACGAATGAATTCCTGGACTCTTGCCTCACCTCGGGAGGGGGGTGGAGGGGGGAATGCTTCCCGACCCCCACGGACAGCAGACCTGAAAGGGAACTGGCTCCCCCAGCCCGGCCCCCGATGGACCACCCCCGCTCCCTGGGCTGGCACGGAGGGCGGGCCGGGCTGGGGCCGGAGCCAGGACGAGAACAGTGGGGATGTTATAGGTCGGGACAGAGGTGCTTTGGTGGGTATAGCTGTTTACTGTTCCAGTTTCCACCACGGGAGTTTGACGGAGAAGCAGCTTTCTGGGTAGGCAACCTTCTGGGAAGCGGGGGGCCGGGGAAGGGGGTCACCCCCTCTCCCCGCTTCCCAGAGGCAAAACAGACTGACGACAAGCATTCAAAGGCTAACGAATCCAATCATGGCTGGCCCCTGCTAAGAGAAGGGCTGGGGGGAGAAAAGTCCTCTTGTCCTTTCATGACTGCCCGAGAATTAGCCCTCTGAAGGGAGGAGCACGATTAGCAACGGGCGGATCATGGGATGGAGGACGGTTGAGGCGTTTTTTGGAGAGGCGTTTGAAGAGCCCGGGCCTGGGAGTCTAAAGGTCCTGGGTTCTAGTCCCGGCTCTGCTACTCGTCTGTTGTGTGACCCTGCGCAAGTCGCTTCACTTCTCTGGGTCTCAGTTACCTCATCTGTACAACGGGGATTAAGACGGTGAGCCCCATGTGGGACAGGGACCGTGCCCAACCTGAATACCTTGCATCTACTCCAGTGCTTAGAACAGTACCTGGCACATAGTGAGAGCCTAACAAACACCATAAAAAAATTAGCTTGTGTCTACCCCAGTGCTTGGTAAAGTCCCTGGCACACAGTTAAGTGTCTAATAATACCATTCCAAAAAAAAAAAAGAGCCCAGGACGTGGGACTCAGTGGACCAAGGTCCTCATCTAGGCTCTGCCGCTGGCTTGCCTTGTCACCCTGGGTAGGTCACTTACCTTTTCGGTGCGTCTGTTCATGCCTCTGTAAAACGGGGATTCCCTCTGATTCTGACTGTGAGCCCCGCGCGTCTTCTACCTACCCCAGGGCTTAGGCCAGCACGAGACACGCGGGAAGCGCCGGACAAATGAGCGCCCGCGGTCACAGGGCAGCGGGAACGGTGCCCGGCCAGGGACCCCCACCGCCGCCACTCACCCGGGCACTCACAGCCTCCGCCTTTGGCTCTGTTGGCCACGGCGGCGGCGTAGGAACGCGCGTCCAGGATTAAAAGCTTCTGGGGCTGGATGGCCAGGCTCCCGGCTCCCGAAGCGTTCGACAGGGAAGAATCTGGGGGAAGGGAGCGAGAGGCCGTCAGTCGAGGGGCCGCACCCCCCGCCCGGCTCCCTCCCGGGCCCGGTGCCCGCGGCCGGGGGCGTCGGTTGTTCCCCGGCGGGGCCCGTACCGAACTCCGCGTCCGAGAGGTCTCCGTTGGCGAAGTCCCTGGGGCAGCTGCCGTTGGCCAGTCTGCCCTGGCCCGAGCAGGAGTCGGAAGCGCAGGCCCTGGCCACCGACTGCACGAGGTGCTCGTCGTCTGCATTCCTCCAGCCCCACCAGCTGACCTCGGGCTGGCCGCAGCGGGCTATGACCGCCCCGTTGTTCTGATGCCTGGAACGAGGGGAGAGACGGGTCGGCTGGAGGCGCACCCTCGCTCGCAAAAGCCCGGGGGATTTCACTAGCTGTTTGAACTTCTCTCGGGGCTGACCAACTGCTCAGGGAAAACGGTCCCTCCCACGGAGCCATTCTTCCCGAGCCCGGCTCCTCGGTTGGATCGTTTGGAGGAGAGGGGCTCGGTGAGCTGAATTCTGGAAGCATGGGCCCAAGGCACCTACGCCGCCTCGACGTGCCCCTTCTCTGAACACAGAGAGATGCAGGGACGGGTCTGCTCTGGCCGGCCGGGCAGTTTCTCCAGGAACCGTCCATCCCTCGCGATCCTGCGGGTTTTCCCCTTCCGGGAGAGGAAGGAGGAACGCAGGGAGGACGGGCGCTGCGCATCCCCACAGAGCTGCCCTTCCCTGATCTCCTGTGGAAACGCCACTCTCCTCCGGGGGCCCGACTGCCCCACGCCGGCTCGGCTCACGGCCACAGGCTTGTCAAGCTATAGACTTTCAGTTCGTTGCGGGCGGGGAATGGGCCTTCGTTGTTCTGTCGTCCTCGCCCGGGCGCTTAGTATACTGCTCTGCACAGAGTAAGCGCCCAACAAATACTAGTGAATTAATGAACGGAATGAGCTCGAGGGCTGTTTCCTGTTTCCTAGGGTAGTTTCCAGACAGGACTGCCGGGTGGCACTCTCTGGCTTTCGTGGCCCTTTTCCAGAACACCGGAAAAGGCTTCAAATTCGCCTAAAATTCCACCTCAGAGACTTAAATACGCCACACTTCATCTGCAGGGCTAGCAGGGTTGACCCTGGCCTCAGTTGCAACTGCATGGAAAATAGTTTCTTGGAAAGCAGACGCAAATGTAAGCCATTAGCATCGAAAGCCTCTGCTGATTAAGTTCTATTACACAGTCTCCCGAACACTCAGTACGGTGCTCTGCTCTTTGGGAGTGCTCGGCAAATCCCACCGACTGATTGGCTCTTGCCTCTTATTCACCCCACTCTCGGCCTCACATTCAGCATGTACGTAACCTGTAATTTATTTTGGTGTCCTTCTCCCCCTCTAGACCGGAAGCTCCTTGGGGGCACGGAACACGTCTATCAAATCTGCTACGCTGGACTCTCCCAAGAGCTCGGTACGGTGCTCTGCACACAGTAAACGCTTGATAAATGCTCATCGTGGGCAGGGATGGTGTCTGCTAATTCTACTCTATTGTTCTCTCCCAAGAACTCAGTACAGTGTTTTGCATATAGTACGTACCCGATAAATACCAATCGCGATTGAGGAGAGGAAAATGCTTCCGTCCCTTTTAATATACGGCAGCGGAAAATATAATAATAATGGTAATTAAGTGCTTACTACGTGCCAGGCAAGTAAGTGAGGTGATTGAACAGAATGTCCACCAAGGGGGAAAAAAATGCCCCTCACCATCTGGCCCATTATCTCCCATCATTACGGCTCAAAACGGAAGGAGGATCCAGCTCGCGACTACGTGTTTCCACTGCGCCATTCGGATAGAAAGTGGGCAGACGGCAGGGTGAGCGGCCACGGAGACGTGGCCGAAGGGCGATTCGGTGTCCGCGTGGACCTCGGTCGGTTTCCTCTCCACCCCTGTGGAACTGTGGAGGCTCCAGGTTTGTGCTGCCATCTCTTTACGGGGAACGGGGCCCCTAAAGAGCTGTCAGATCAGGTCCCCGCGGAGGCCGCCGAGAAGACAGGGTTTCCTCGCTCAGAAACCCCACCCGGCCTGTTTAGGCCACGCTGAAGCCTTGTGACTGTTTCGCACGCCCCCTTCCCCATGGGGAACCGTTTCCAATGAGACGCGGTGTGTCCTAGCGGACAGAGCCCGGGCCTGGGAGTCAGAAGGTCATGGGTTCTAATCCCAGCTCCGCCGCTGCGTGACCTTGGGAGAGTCACTTTACTTCTCTGGGTCTAGGGTACCTCATCTGGAAAAGGGGGATCGAGACTGTGAACCCCAAGGAGGACTCGGACTGCGTCCAACCTGATTATCCTGTACCTGCCCCAGAACTTAGTAGAGTGCTTGGCACACGGTAAGCGTCTAACAGTGACCATTCAAAAAAGCAAGATAAAAACTGATGCGTTGCACTCTCCCAAACCCTTAGTACAGTGCTCTGCACACAGTAAGCGCTCAATACCACTGATTAGGTGACTGACTGAGCTACTGTTATGAGTCCACCCCTTTACTCAGACAATGAGAGAGCCTGACGCATGCCGTTCGATAGCTCTCTAGCTCTCCTTCGGCATCCCGAACGAAATTGGCGGTCGGGGTCCAGCGGAAGGGACGATTCCTTTGGATGTGTTTTGGGGGCTTCCTTTTCCCTTGGAGTGGCTCCGCTGATGCGTGGGAGGGGCAGAACTTTAGGCGATGCCTCCTGGAAAGGTGGCACAGATGGCATTCGATTAGAAATGGCATCCGGGCGCCTGCCCTTCGGGGACTCTGCTGCTTTGGGGGAGAGGTGAAACTGCTTCCAAGAAAATGAACAGCGAGCCGCATGTCTTCGCTGAGAGGACGCTGTGCTTCATTCGTTCATATTTATCGAGTGCTTACTATGGGCAGAGCACTGTTCTAAGTGCTTGGAAAGTACAATACGGCCGTGAAGAGAGACGATCCCGGCCCACGACGGGCTTACGGTCTAGAGGGGCTGTGCCCGTTGCTCACGAGGGCCGTGAAGATCCCACCCCGGCAGGACTCTCCTTCTACAACGCCCGTGCTTTCATTTGTATCGATCACTGGCATTTACGGAGCGCCTCCTGTGTTCCGGTCACTGAACCAAGCACCCGCCCGGCCCACCGGACGCTTCCTTCGGTTCTTCAGACTTCCCGTCCCGACTAGCTCGGACCCGTCCCGGCAGTCCTCTGCTGTCTCATCCCTCACTTCTATTTGGCTGAATGAAATACGGCGAGGTTCAACGGCTCGAGGAGCCGCCACGCCCCGGGCAGCCCGGGTTACGGTAAGGTCAGGGGCCGGCGGCTGGGAAGCGGGGCGACCACGTGGGGCGGGGGGCACGCACCGCGACCGCTTCGGCTTGCGCTAACGTGGGCATCGTGTCGCGCTCAGGACAGGTGTGTGCCGAGGGGACGCACCCTGATTCTCAATCCGACGACGGTCTAGCCAAGTCGCGGAGTACGGTGCTTGGCAAAAAGTAGGCGCTGAACAAATACCACGATTAGTACAGCAAGCCTTCTTTCATCCTCTGCCGGTGCCCAGATTCTGAACTTCTCATTTTTCCAGAAAAAGTGCCCCCCCGTGGGATTTCTGGCCCATCCTTGTTTACTTTATTTGGGCATTTGTTAAGCGCTTACTGTGTGTCAAGCACTGTTCTAAGGCCTGGGACAGACACAAGTTTATCAGGTTGGACACAGTCCCTGTCCCATATGGGGCTCTCACAGTCTCAGTAGAGAAAACAAGTATTAATAATTGGGGTATTTGTTAAGCACTTTTTATGTGTTAAGCACTGTACGAAGTGCTGGGGTAGACACAAGGTCATCGGCTCCCACATGGGGCTCCCTTTGTAAAAAGAAGGGAGAATCGGCTCCCCGTTTTATACTTGAGGAAACCGAGGCCCGGAGAAGTGAAGCGGCTTGCCCAGCAAGCGCATGTGGCTTAGTGGGCCTAGGAGTCAGAAGGACCTGGGTTCCAATCCCGGCTCCGCCTCGCGTCTGCTGGGTGACCACGGGCAAGTCCCTTCACTTCTCTAGGCCTCAGTTCCCTCATCTGTCAAATGGGGATTAAGAGCGTGAGCCCCGTAGGGGACAGGGACTGTGTCCAATCTGATTAACTTGTATCTACCCCAGTGCTCAGAACAGTGCTTGGCCCAGGGTAACCACTTAACAAGTAGCAGTGTTGTCATCATGATTATTATTATTTTTACACCTGGCAGAGCTGGAGATAAGAACCCTGATCCTCTGCCTCCCAGGCCCGGGTTCTTCCCACTAGCTCGCTATGGGCAGAGAACGCGTCTGTTTGTTGTTATGCTGTCCTCTCCCGAGCGCTTGGTACAAGGCTCTGCACACAGTAAGCGCTCAATGAATATGACTGAACGAATAAATAGGCCACGCTGCTTCCCTTCACTCAAACCACTGGCCAAAAGAGCCGAATCCTCAAGGGACAGCAGGAATCACGTCCGCCAGACCCGCGTGACGTCCGGGGGCCTAACGAGGCACTCGTCACAGGCTCCGAGGTCTGGGCGTTAGAAGATCGGCACCACCGGCCATCTGGAGATATTTCTCCTTGTTCCCTGAGGGGCGAGTGCCGCTCGTGCCGGCGGCAGAACGCTCCGGGACAAACCCACGGCGTGTTCCCGCTCTGCTTCCGCCCTCCCACCGGGAGTCTGCGCCTGCTTCTCTCGGGCGGGGGGGAGGCCGCTCGTTCCTTGCCGCGCTCCCTCCTCGCCCCTTTGGAAAAACGCAAGCTTCGGGGAGCCGGAAAATAGAAATATCCACCCGCCCGGCAAGAGCCGGGCCCCGGGCCTTCTGGGTTTGGGTCGGTGAACTGGCGGAGGGGTGGCCAGGCGGAGACAGGGTGAGGAGCAGAAAGGGAGGAGAAGAAAAGAAAGAAGGGGATTTGGGAGGAAGAGACTTGGGCAGAGCATACGGAACAATACCTTGCTTCCGCTGCCAAGTGCTCAGTAATAATGATAATAATTACGGTACTTGGTAAGCGCTGACTGGATCAATCTATCAATCAGTCGTATTTATTGGGAGCGCTTGTGTGTGCAGAGCACTGCGCCAACTGCTTGGGAGAGGACAACAGAACAATATAACGGAGCGGGTAGATCCGTACCCCGCCTACGACGTGTTGAAAGGGAAGCGGTGTGGTCTGGTGCAAAGCGCACGGGGCTGGGAAGCAGAGGAGACCTGGGTTCTCTTCCCGACCCCACCACTTGTCTGCCGTGTGACCTGAGGCAAGTCACATCACTTCCCCGGGCCTCATCAAATGGCAATTTAATTCCCGATCCCCGTCCTCGTTAGACTGCGAGCCCAAGGAGGGGCAAGTGCTGTGTCCCACTTGACCTTTTTCTTTTTAATTGGCATCTGCTAAGTGCTTACTCTGCGTCAAACACTGTTCTAGGGTACGTACAAGCTAATTAGGTCAGACACAGTCCCTGGCCCCCAGCGCTCAGTATGGTGCTTGGCACAGAGTAAGAGGCTGCAAATTACACCATTAAGTGTGGAGAAGGTAGGAAAAAAAGCAAAGAAGAGAGAGAAAAGAGAGAGCCCACGAATGACAGGCTGAGTGAAAGCTCCGAGAGAGAGATGAGTCTTACCGCCGTCAAAAATCAAACAGTCCATGGTATCGACTGAGCGCTGACTGCGTGCAGAGCACTGTCACTAAGTGTTTGGGAGAGGACAGTGTAACGGAATTAGAAGACCCGATCCCTGTCTACGCTAAACCAACCGACCCTAGCTGAAAGAGAAGATTAAAGAGCAGAGGTGCCAACTTTGCCCTTGGAAGCGTTGGGGAGAGAATGGGGCAGGGATTTTAGTGGGGACGAAGACTGGAAAGGGGCCGGCTGCAGGACCTCTTAGCCCAGAAATCCGCCACGCTGGGACTCTTCAGCCCCGACCAGAAATCCCCAGGTGTTGTCGGAGCGCTGGAATGCGCGGCCCTGGCTCCCGGCCTGGCGTGGCCCCTGACAGCCCCTCAATCTCCGTGCCCGGCTGAGTGGGCTCCTACGTAAAATCAGAATGCCATGAGAATGGCAACAGTCCATCAGTCAATGCTGTGAACAACATGGCTCATCTGGAAAATGGACCTGGGGGAGAACTAAAGCTCGGCCTGCTGGCAATAATGATTACGGTGCCATTTACTAAGCGCTCAACGGGTGCCGGGCCCCGTACCGAGCCCTAGGGTAGATACAAAATAGGTCGAAAACGGTCCCTCTGTCCCACTCAGGCTCACGGTCTAAGTAGAAGGGAGAAAGTGCACGGGCCTGGGAGTCAGAGGATCTGAGTTCTAATCCCGGCTTGGCCGACCGACTGCTGGGTGACCTGGAGCCAGTCACTTCACTTCTCTGGCCCTCTGTTTCCTCTTCTGTCAAAGGAGGATGAAGTACCTCTCTCCCACTTAGCCCGAGAGACCCGTGTGGGCCAGGGACCGCGCCCCACCTATCTTGAATGAACCCCCAGGGCTGAGCACAGTGCTTGGTGCAGAGTAAGCGCTGAACGAGCACAACGATCCTCTTCCTCATCATCCGCAAGCAATACAATCATCACCTTCATCACCACCGGAAGCCAGAGCCCGTCAGGGGCAGGCGTTCCCGGCGGACTCGCCTCCTCTCCCGGCCCGGCCCCCGGCCCCCCTCCCCAACCTCGCCCGGTGGGCGCTTTTCCACTTCCGGCCCGCACGGCGACAGCCCCCGGACGCCCTCCACCTGCCTCCCTCTTCCCAACCGGACCGGAAGGCTCACCGGAAGACCACGGCGGGGATGCGTTTCCAGGAGCGGAAGCTGGCCACGCTTTCCAACTCCTTATCGGTGATCCAGGCCGGCACGATGAGCTCCTGGGGATAGCTGCTGCACAGCCTGAGGGGACGGAGGAGCGGACACGGTCAGTGGAGCGGAAGCGGGGCGGAGGAAGCCCGGGGGACGGGAGCCGTCGGCGACCTCTCTCTCCCGTGCCCCCCGAGAGAGCCGTCGTTCTCTGGGCTCGTTCCATCAAGGCGCCTCCGGTTCTCCGCTGACAGGGGTCGATCCCGACGAGTCCCCCTCCCCAGCAGACGGAGCGTTCCCACCTCAGCTGCGGCTTCTCCCGGTGAACAGAGGATGGTGGGGAAATCGAACAGGAGGTGGACAGCGGGAGACCGGTGGGTCCGAGAGCAAGAAGCGTGCTAGTGCTAAGTCCTTCAAGGGCGAGGAGGGGGACCCTGGCTGGTCTGGCGCTCCCCCGGGCACTTAGGGCAGCGTGCGGCTCCCGGTGGGTGCTCCATAAATGCCCCCTACTGCAACGGGGGTACCCGGGGATAGGCCTCTCTCCTCAAGTCAGCTGTATTAACTGAGACCTCACGGTCTGCAGAGCACTGTACTAAGCGCTTGGGGGACTGCAAAAGAACGGTAAATGAATGAATGAATACCCTTGACTGACTGGGCCAGGGTCCGCGGGGGGACCGGGTGACTCACTTGTATTTTTCGTTAATGTTGGAGATCCTCCAGGCGTTGTTCATATCGAAACCCATCCGCTCCACCTCGTTTTTAAACCTGGACGTCACGTGCTCCCCTGGGAATCCAAAGCAGAAGGGTGAGGAGACTGCCGTAGGGTCGTATCGTGCTCTCCCAAGCGCCTAGTACAGCGCTCTGCGCAGGGTAAGTACTCGATAAATCCAAGTGAATGAGGAGAAGCTCCGGGACCACGGAAAAGGACAATACTGTGCTCGGCCGGGGGGGTATTGCAACTTGCCAATTAGCACCCAGAGACCGCCCCGCTCCGGAGAATACGAATTCACCGAAACCACAGCCCTTCCCGCCTTCAAATAATGACGACTGTGGTGCTGGGTAAACGTGTGGTAGGTGCCGAGCACTGTTCTAAGCGCTGGGATGGTTCCAACGCCGATATTATGGACGCAGCCCCCGTCCCACGTGGGACTCCCGGTCTAAGCGGGAGGGAGAACAGTTAACGAATCCCCGTCTGACAGAGGAGAGTGAAGCCGACGGAAGTGAGGTGACTCGTCCGAGGTCACGAAACAGACAGGGGGCAGGCAGGGATGAGAACCCGGAGCCTCTGATTCCAAGGCCCAGGGTTTTGGTGTTTTTAATGGTCTCTGTTAAGCGCTCACTGTGTGCCGGGTACTGTGTTAAGCGCCCACCCGATTAACTTGTATCCGCTCCAGTCTGAGGAGGAGGGAGGGCAGGTACTGAATTCTCATTTTCCAGATGAGGGAACTGAGGCCCGGAGAAGTGAAGTGACCTGCCCCAGGTCACACAGCAGACAAGTGGAGGAGCTGGAATTAGAAGCCGGATCCTCTGACACCCAGGCCCGGGCTCTTCCCGCTGGGTCACGCTGCTTCTTTCCAATAAGCCATGCGGCGCGTGCGGGTCATGGGTTCGAATGGTGGCTCTGCCATTGTCAGCTGTGTGACCGTGGGCAAGTCACTTCACTTCCCTGTGCCTCAGTGCCCTCATCGGTCAAATGGGGATGAAGACTGTGAGCCTCACGTGGGAGCACCTGATGACCCCGTATCTACCCCAGCGCTTAGAACAGTGCTCTGCATAGTAAGCGCTTAACAAATACCAACATTATTATTATTATTATTATTAAGTCCCGGCCAGTGGCTGCTTAGAACAGTGCTCTGCATAGTAAGCGCTTAACAAATACCAACATTATTATTATTATTATTATTATTATTAAGTCCCGGCCAGTGGCTGCCACCCTCCCCCAGGGCTGGGAGAGGCGGGCCTGAGGTGCTCCGCCAAGCGCCTCGTCCAGTGCTCCCCAAAGAGTGAGTGCTCAATCGATACTATTGATGGATTAATTCCCAAGGAGCCAAGCCCACTCCTCCATCAGCTGCCTGCAGCACGCTTATCTTTTCGGGGGCGAGGCCTAACCTCCTTGGGTCGACCTGAGAAGCAACCTGGTCTAGTGGGTAGAGCCCAGGCCCGGGAGTCAGAAGGCCCTGGGTTCTAATCCCGGCTCCGCCACTCGTCTGCTCTGGGACCTTGGCCAGGTCACTTCACTTTCCTGGGCCTCGGTTCCCTCATCGGTAAAATGGGGATCGAGACTGTGAGTCCCACGTGGGACGGGGGCGGAGTCCAACCTGATTTGCTCGTATACACTCCGGTGCTTAACACAGTCCCTGCACACAGTTAGCCACAAATACCATTAATATTATTATTATTATTATTATTAACAAAACAACTCGAGTGGCCAACGAGGAACTCCACCATGGAGTTGGGGTGCTTATAGAAACAGCACGGCAGAGTGGCTAGAGCACAGACCGGGGACTCAGAGGTTCATGGGTTCTAATCCCAGCTCTGCCACTTGTCTGCTGTGTGACCTTGGACAAGTCTATTAACTTCTCTGTGCCTCAGTTACCTCATCTGTAAAATGAGAGACTGAGCCGCGCAAGGGGTGGGAACTGGCGCTCAGTACAGTGCCCGAGTGCTTAACAGATACCACATTATTATTATTATTTTTCAAGGGGGCCCGCTTCTGGTCAGTGCTCACGCCTGCTTTATTTTTTTCTGTTTCAAGTTCTGGAGGCCTTAAAAAAAAAAAAAATCAGCTCTGAAGATCCGACGACTTCTACCTACGCCACCTGGGCTCTTTGAAAAGAGGGCCCTGCCCTGTACTTTAATGATGCTCAGCTGCTTAATTAGCTCCCCGGGTGCCGTTGGGCAAGAGTCCCGTGACCCGGAAACCCCGCGGGAAACCCACCGCGGGAGGGGCCGGAGCCGGCCTAGCCAACTGCCCCCCTTTGGCTTGGATCTGGACGGTCAAGGTCCCCCCCGGGGACCGTGGTTTTGAACGTTTGCTTCGTAGTGAAACCCCCACCCCCGCGGGGCCGAACGTTGCCCCCAGACCTCCGGGAGACGCCGGGTGACTCTGAGCTCCCCCGAGCGATTCTCTGAACTGATCGAATCATCGCCGGTACCGACTGAGCGCTTCCAGTGCGCAGGGCGAGAAGCAGCGTGTGCTTAGCGGACTGAGCACTGGCGGGGGAGTCGGAAGGTGACGGGTTCTAATTCCTACTCTGCCGCTCGTCTGCCGTGTGACCTCGGGCAAGTTACCTCAGTGGTAAAAGGGGGATTAAGGCGGTGAGACTGTTGTGGGAATAAGACTGAATCCAATCCAATTCGCTCGCACGTTCCCCCCGGCGCTTACTACGGTGCCTGGTACACAGTAGGCGCTTAACAGATACCATCCTAATCTCACTCTAGGCTGCAAGTTCATGGTGGACAGGGAATGTCACACTGTTTAACTGTGTACTATGTGCCAAGGACTGTACTGAACGCTGGGGAGGATACAGGCAAATGACAATGGACGCAATCCCTGTCCCATACGGGGCTCCCAGTCTCCATCCCCGTTTTCCAGATGAGGTGCCTGAGGCCCAGAGAAGTGAAGTGACTCGCCCGAGGTCACACGGCAGACTAGTGGCGAGCTGGGATTAGAATCCATGACCTTCTGATTCCCAGGCCCGGGCTCCAGCCACTGTGCCACGCCGCCTCCCACGCTGCTTGTTGTTTTGTAGTTTCCCAACCGCTCAGTACAGTGGTCTGCACTCGATAAAGACGACTGAATGAACGAATGAATCGTTGGGGAGAGGATGATCCGGCAGAGTCGGCAGACGCAATCGAGAGGAGTTTCTGTTTGTCGCGGAGCAATCACCGGAGGTTCTTGTGAAGACACGGACCCAAGGTTTTTGTTGACAAAAGATATGGACGTAAGTGCCATGTATTGGATTCCCCCCAAGCGTTGAGTGCACGATCCCTGCCCACCAGGAGCCCCGAAGCTGCGGGAACGCGTCCACCAACTCCGTCGTACCGTATTATCAGTCAACCGATGCTATTTATTGAGCGCCCACTACGTGCGGAGCGCTGTCCTAAGCGCTCGGGAGAGTACGACGGAATTAGCGGGCACCTTCCCTGCCCGTAACGAATTTACAGGCTAGAGGGGGACAGAGACATTAATAAGAATAATTATTAATGTGAGCTCATGGTGGCCAGGGAATGTCCCCGTTTCTGGTTATTAATAATATTAATGGTGTTTAAGTGTGTACTATGTGCCAAGGACTGTACTAGACGACGGGGCGGATAAAAGGAGAGTGACAGGTAAGTCATTTATAATATGTGCTGGGGGGTTGGGGGTGGGCCAGTGTCGGACGTCCGGAGGTCACAGGTTGAAGCGCACGGGCGACGGCAGAAGGGAGAACGAGCCGGGGAAAAGAGGGCTCGATCGGGGAAGGCTTCTTGGAGGAGGTGGCGCCTTAGCAACGCCCTGAAGGTGGAGAGGGTGGTGGTCTGGTGTACACGGAGGGCGTTCCGGGCGAGGGGGACGGATGTGGGAAAGGGGGCGGCGGCGAGGAAGGTGAGACGGGGGCCCAGCGAGTGAGCCGGCGCTAGAGGAGCCGACGGTGCGGGCTGGGCTGCAGGAGGAGACCAGCCAGGTGAGGTGGGAACTGGGGAGCTGACTGAGTGCTTCGGCGTGGCTCGGTGGAAAGAGCACGGGCTTGGGAGTCGGAGGTCAGGGGTTCGAATCCCGCCTCTGCCACTTGGCAGCTGGGGGACCGTGGGCGAGTCACTTCTCTGTGCCTCGGTTACCTCATCTGTAAAAGGGGGATTAAAACCGTGAGCCCCACGTGGGACGACCCGATCACCCTGTATCTGCCTGCCCCAGCGCTCAGAAGAGTGTTCTGCACATAGTAAGCACTTAACCAATACCAACGTCATTATTTAAAGCTGATGGAAAGGAGTCTCTGTCTGTTGTGGAAACGGACGGGTGCTTGAGGAGTGGGGAGACGTGGACTGAACTTGTCTGTCGATAAGGATACGTATGTAAGTGCTACGTACTGTATTCCCCCAGACGTTTAGTACAATGGCCTTCACACAGATGAGCGCCCAATAGGTACGGTGGACGGAGCATCCCCGTTGCCCCGCCAGAGACCCGACCTTGGCCGTCACGGACCACTGGACTGGGCCAGCCGAGGCCTCGTTTCGGGACAAGAGCAAGAAAGCCCTGGTTTGGCCGAGTTACGATAATAATAATTACGCTACTTGTTAAGCGCTTAATATGTCCCAGGCCCTCTTCTAAGCACCGGGGTAGATAGAAGGTAATCAGGTCGGACACAGTCCGCGCCCCACGCGGGGCTCACCCTCTTCATCCCCACTTTCCAGATGAGGGAACTGAGGCTCAGAGAAGTGAAGTGACTTGGCCGAGGTCACGCAGCGGACGTGGCGGAGCCGGGGTCAGAAGCCAGGTCCTTCTGACTTCCGGGCCCGCGTTCTATGCACTGAGCCACGCTGCTTCTCAAGAACCACTTCCTTCACGCTCAACTCCTGACCGGACCGTTCGCTCCGTCAACGGAGCGCTAACCTTACGGTGCGCCGGGCAGGGGCCTGAGCGCTTCGGAGAGAACGACAGAATCGAGTCGGGGGCCAAGATCCCCGCCCTCAAGGAGCTGACACTCTAAGGAGGAGACGGTCACCTTCCTCTGCCCAACTCCCTCGTTGGATCTGGGAACTCTCCAACTCCCTCATCTTGCTCCTTCCCTGTCCCACACCCCCTTGCAGCCCCTCACTCCTCATTCTTCCATCAGTTTCGGTAGGGTTCTGCTTCCGATTTCCCCCTCGCAGGTAGGCAGCGGGGCTCCTTTGCCTTCTCGTTACCGCTCCTCTTCCTACCCGTTCCCTCCGGAGAACCCGGCCATAAGCCTCAACGCAGAGCGATTTTCTTTTTGGGGAAAAAAGAAACCTAAAATTCCATCCACCGAGATTAGCGAGCGGTGCGTTCCTTATCCCCTCGAGAGCCAGTTGGCCGTCAGGTTTCCGATTCTCTAGCTGAGGCCGTTAAACTACAAAACGCCCAGTGCCCGTGAACTGCGGAAGCCGCGTAGCCTAGTGGGGAGAGCCCGGGCCCGGGAGTCAGGTGACCCGGGTTCTTAACCCGGGTCCGCCTCGCGTCTGCTGGATGACCTTGGGCAGATCCCTTCACTTCTCTGGCCCTCAGTTCCCTTATCTGTAAAAGGGGGATTAAGACGGTGAGCTCCACGTGGGACAGGGATCAGGCTCAGTGCTTAGAACAGTGCCTGCACCTTATAAGCCCTTAACAAATACCACGGAAAGAGAAATGAAAGCAGAAGCAGCGTGGCCTAGTGGAAAGAGCCCCCGCGTAGAGTTAAGAGGACCAGCGTTCTAATCCCGGCTCCGCCACTTGCCTGCCGTGTGGCCCCGCTTCTCCGGGCCTCAGTTCCCTCGTCCGTAAAATGGGGATTAAGACTGTGAACCCTGAGTGGAACAGGGATCTGCATCTGACCCGATTATCAGATTATTAAAGTGCCTGGCACAGAGTAAACGCTTAACGAATACCATAAAAAAAAAAATAAGGTTTCGAAGGTGTGGAGAGTGGAGGAGTGCAGTACACCGGGGGTGGCTGCGCCGAGCACCCCATAATACTGATCGTAATAACTGTGGTATTTTTTAAGTACTTAACTACGTGCCAGGCGCTGCTCCGGATAGACGGAAGCGAAGCGCGTTGGACACAGTCCCCGTCCCACAGGGAGCTAAGAGTCTTGATCCCCCTTTTCCAGATGAGGGAACTGAGGCCCGGGGAAGGGAAGAGGCCTGCCAGGCGGCAGACGGGTGGAGGAGCAGGATTCAAACCCAGGTCCTTCTGACGCCCGGGCTCTAACGGCCGGGAGACGGCTGCCTCTCGGACGAAGGGCAGGGAGCCAGAGGGCACCGGGCGTCCGAATAAAGGGCAGACGGAGGTGAGGGCGTGATGCCCCTTACCTGGTCTGCACAGGTCTCCGTGCTGCTCTTTCTCGCTGGCGTAGACTTCCATGCACCAGGCGTGGTAGGCGAAGGAGAACAGGTCTTCGATCTTGGAGGGAGGCCGGATGGCATTGTTCAGCCGCTTAAGCCACTCCTGGCACTGCTCGAAGGTGGAGAACTGACACCTGTCAAAGGGCAGACAGGCCCAAACCTCACCTGGGACCCTGGCGACGACCGACCCCACGGACGGCCTCGCCCAGAGAGAAGAAAAGCACGTCCGTTTCGAAAGCGGCGCGGGGCGCCCCGGGAAAATCCAGTCGAGAGAGGCCCCGCGACTCGCCCAGCTGGGTCCCTGCTCCTCGCCGGCCCCCATTTCTGACCCGGGCTCACTGGCTCGTCCCGCGCGCAACCGGAGAGCGGAGCCCGCAGGCTTGGGGTCGGTGGGTCCCTCCCTAGCCGCCGCCCTGGAGAAGCTGCGTGGCCCAGGGGGTAGAGCCCGGGCCTGGAGGTCGGAGGGAGCTGGGTTCCGATCCCGGCTCTGCCACCTGTCTGCTGTGTGACCTTGGAGGAGGTCCCGCCGTCTGGAGGAGGGAGAGCGCTCAGGTTCCCGGGAGGGGAGGGGGCATTTCCCCGAGGATGTCGGGAGCGGGGCCCAGATCTGCGGTCGCCTTCAACGCCCCCTGCCCGCCTCTGGCGTTCCCCCGGGGAGTCTTCCGCCTCAGAGGGGGAGCGGGTACCTACCTGATCACTTTGCAGTCCTTGCAAGTCAGATGCAACTGAAATATATCACGGCATTCGACGCTCTCTATGAGCTGTAACGGAACCTACGATTAAAAAGATTAAGACGCTTCAGCCCACGGCGGCACGCGTTAAGCACTTGCTACGTGCCAGGCCCCGCGCTAACCGCTGGGGGTGGATACGAGCGAATCAGGTTGGACACCGTCCCTGTCCCATGTGGGGCTCACAGTCGATCCCCATTTTGCAGACGAGGTCACCGAGGCGCACACAAGTGAAGCGACTTGGCCGGGGTCTCCGGGCAGACAAGTGGCGGAGGAGGAATTAGAACCCACGACCTTCCGACTCCCAGGCCCGGGCTCCATCCGATAGGCCACGCGGCCGTTACTCGCCCCCGTTGGACGAGGCCGGTCGGAAGCCCTCGCGGGAGAGAGAGGGTGGCGGGAATCGTAGATATATCCGGATCGGTCGTGCTCCGCTGATTTGCCGCCTAGTGAATGTCCCCTCCCCTTTCTCGGGTCCTCAACCCAAGGCCGCCGGTCACGTCGTACCCCAAGAGGAAGAAGTGGCGTGGCTCGGTAGAAAGAGCACAGGCTCGGTAGTCCGAGGACGTGGGTTCTAATCCTGGCTCCGCCACTTCTGTCCTGTGTGGCCTCGGGCAAGCCACTTAACTTTGCCTCAGTTACCTCATCTGTAAAATGGGGATGAAGACGGGAGACCCCCCCCCCCCCGTGGGGCAACCTGATTACCATGTATCTACCCCGGCGCTTCGAACGGTGCCCGGCACAGAGTAAGCGCTTAACGAATACCATCCTCATCATTATGAGCGCTCAACAAATACCATTTGATCGACTCACTGCCTCTTCACATAAACCCCCTGGAATAACAACAGAACAACGGGGATCTCTGAGAGTTATGGAATAATGATAATAATAATAGTGGTGTTTATTAAGCTCTTGCTGTGTGCCAGACACTTGGGTCGGATACGAGCAAATCGGATTGGACTCAGTCCCTGCCCCATGAGGGGCTCGCAGCCTCGATCCCCATTTTCCAGATGAGGGAACTGAGGCCCAAAGAAGCCACAGTGACTCGACCGAGGTCACACGGCAGACAAGTGGCGGAGCCGGGATTAGAACCCATGACCTTCTGACTCCCAGGTCCGGGCTCTGTCCACTCCGCCACGCTGCTTAGGGAATGTAGGATACAGATCGACGCGGGCCATTATGGGCCCAGCTCTGAATTATAAATTGCATAATATAAATCATTCATTTTGTTGATGTCTGTCTCCCCCTCTAGGATTTAAGTTTGGCGTAGGCAGGGAACGTGTCCGTTGATTGTTATACTGTACTCCTAAGCACAGTGCTCGGCACACAGTGAGCGCTCAGTGCCTACGGGTGACTGATTGATCGACTGACTGAAAGGTTGAGGCTAAACTGTTCATCACGTTTTCGGGCCCAACAGTTACCATTAAAAACCAGCTGCCAAGTAATCGGGTGATGCGGATGCAGTTAGGAAAGACGGATTTAAAAAATACTCCAGCTGCTCTTCGTACACGAGCATGCAAAACGGCAGACCAGGAAGAACATGGAGGCGTACAAGGAAATACCTACCTTGGTGAGTAATTACACCTCCACCCCGCCCCACACACCCTGTTCTCCCCCAGACACCCTTCCTCATTTCAATTCTCTCCCAAATCAGCTGGTTTTTTTTAAAAAAATGGTATTCGTGCTTACCACGTGCCAGAGACCGTACTGAGTGCTGAGGTGGATACGAGGGAATCGGGTTGGCCACAGTCCCTGTCCCGCATAGGGCTCACAGTCTTCACCTCCGTTTTCCCAAACCGGGAACCGAGGCCCAGACGGGTCAAGGGACTTGACCCAGGTCAGGCAGCGGTTAAATGGCGGAGCCGGGATTAGAACCCGGGTCCTTCTGACTCCCAGATGGGTGATTTATCCACCAGGCTGCACTGCTTCGGGGCCAGGTTGGTCTCTGGCTGACCAGGTATTGCTTGCCCTGGAGATCTGGCAGGAGAGGGGCAGGCTAATCTTTCCGGGACGATTTGGGGGGGGGGGGGGGGGCAGCTCTGCGCTGAACCGAATCTGTTCTCCTCCTGATTCTCCCCCGACCGTAGGCCGCTGACCGTCCGGCTCTCTCCTGCTCGGGACCTCTCCACCTCTTCTCGCTCCTCCGCCTGCTTTAGTCAGTCTTTAGACCGTAAACTCATTGTGGGCAGGGAACGTATCTGTTATTCTGCTTTACTGGCCTCTCCCAAGCGCTCAGCCCAGTGCTCCGCACGCGGAAAGCGCTCCATAAATCTGATCGCCTCTCTTTAGTTGGCACCTCCACTGTCCTTGTACCTGGCAGAAATCCTCTCCCACTCCATCAAGTTCATGCCGAAACACAGCAATCGGAGACACTCGGTGCGGTTAGTCGACTCCGTAAAAGGCCGCGGGGTCACTTCGTGGACGCTGCTGCCGTTGACGGCACCCGACCGAATAAAGCGGTGGAGAAGCAGTCCCCTTTTTTAGTAAGCATGCGTTGCTGGTAAACAGATCTATAGGCACATGGCCGTCACGGTGCGTACGGGCCCACGCTCGCAGAAAACAGCGTTCTGGCCTTCGACTGCTGCCTCCCTAGAAGCGGCTCCAGTCCAACGACCGTTTCCGAGTCGGGGAGCGATTTCAGCTTGATCGACCCAAGCCGATCCCCACCTCGCAGCTGGCGAGAGGCGCTTTCTTCCGGCTGGCCGATTTACGGTTGCGCTATTGCCGGGGCGGGGCGAGGGGGAAAGGTTGGCAGAAAAACGGGCTCGCGTCTTCCCCGAGGGAGGACCCTTCCGAGGGTGACCGTCTACGAGAGCCGGTGGCCCGAGCGGTCCGACCCCGTCCCCTTCCCGGAGGACCTCCCGCCCCTCTCTCGTGGGAGCGCCGCCGTCGGATCCGACAGGACGGAGTAGCGTCCTCCTGGCGTCGGGCCTGCCCGTGAGCGTTAACGGACGGCCGAGGCGGAGGCCGGGGGAGAATCCCCACGGGGAGGTCCTCGAGCGGGAAAGGTCCGCCCGCAAGCGGGAGCTTGGGGACGCTTTCAGAACACCGCCCTTCGGATTCAAGCCGGGGCTTCGGGAAAGCCCGGGCCGGGAGCTAATCCCCGGAGCCGGCCGGGCCCTCGCGTCACCTCCCGCTTAATCGCGACGCTCCGAGGACAAGGAGCCGAGGGCGTTCTTTCCAGATGGGAAAAAGGGCCCGTGCGGTCGGTCCCTTCCTAATAATGATAACTGTAGTATTTTTAAGTGCTTACTATGTGCCAAGCACCGTCCTAGGCATCAGTGTGGATGCAAGCAGATGGGGTTGGACTCAGTCCCCGTCCTCCGCGGGGCTCGCGGGCTCAATCCCCATCTTACAGATGAGGGAACTGAGTCTCAGAGAAAGCCGTGGCGACTTGTCCGAGGTCACGCATCAAACGAGCGGCAGAGCCGGCTCCCAGGCCCGGGCTCTGTCCACCCCGCCATGCTGCTTCCTGCCACACCGCAAAGGAGGGCCTCTTTCACACCACGCGATCCCGTTACGGGGCCCGGGCGGGACGAGGGCATCCCAGGCTCGGGCTACTTACTGGCATCTCACACGCAGCCGATTGACAGGCGGTCTGTCAGATGACAAACGGAACACGGGATTACGAGGACGGCTCAGGGAAACCACCTGAATTCTTAACTGAATTTCAGCTCAACACCTGCTCGCGTTGTTCATGATCATAACGATGATGAATTATGCCGGTGGCAATTGGTAAGCCCTGGCCAGTGAGCCAAACCCTGCGCTGAGCGCCGGGGTGGATTCAAGGCGATCGGGCCCGGCGCGGTTCCCGTCCCCTTATGTATCAAGATCATGTTGCTGAAATAATAATAATAATGGCATTTGTTAAGCGCTTACTATGTGCAAAGCACTGTTTTAAGCGCCGGGGGGGGATACAAGGTGATCAGGTTGTCCCACGTGGGGCTCAGTTTTAATCCCCATTTTACAGATGAGGTAACTGAGGCACAGAGAAGTGACCTGCCCTAACGAGCTGCGGAGCCGGGATTAGAACCCATGACCTCTGACTCCCAGGCCCGGGCTCTTTCCCCTGAGGCACGCTGAGGTATTTAAGCGCTTACTATGTGCCACGTACTGTAATAAGCGCTGGGATGGATACAAGCAAATCGGGTTGGACACGGTCCCTGTTCCGCCCCCCCGGGGCTCACAGTCTTCATCCCCATTTTACAGGCGGGGAACTGAGGTACAGAGAAATGAAGTGACTTGCCCAAGGTCACACAGCAGGTAAGTGGCAGAGCTGAGATTAGAACCCAGCTCCTTCTGACTCCCAGGCCCATTTAAAAAAAAAAAAACAAACCACACCATAAAAACAACTCCCTGAGAAAAACTGATTAGGGGCGAGGGGAAAGGGCATGCGCCGCCTTCCCCATCCGCGCACTCTCCCCTCCCCTGAAAACTGCCCCGATTTGATGCAAAAGTACCTGAAGATGCCACTTTCTGTGGCTCCTGGCCGCCTCTCTGCCCGTGGCACAGCTGGCACTGCCCTTCTCCGAGCGCCCCGTCGGGTGCCCGGGGACCCGGTCATGATGCCCGCCCAGAAATCGTGTCTTTTTGGTCACGGGAACGGCACAGGTTTCCATCGGCCCCCTCACAGCCCGGACCCCTCACCGTTCGGATGAGATGTCTGCTCAGACCTCCCCGGTGTTGGCCGGGGGGACCCCCCCGTCTTGGCTCAACACTTCAGCAAGCGGTTTAGTCCCCGAAAATGGCGCTACGTATTCAACTCCATTTGGGGGGATGGGATTCCCCTCAACTCGTGCAAAATCATAGAGAGGACATAAAAGTCACAGAGGCTCCTGGGTTCAGACGGGCAGCTCACTGTGGGCGGGGAATGCGAGTCGGCCTCTCCCAAGCGCTTAGTACGGTGCCCTGCACACAGTAAGCGCCCAATAAATACGACTAAATAAAGGCAGCGTGGTTCTTTCTCGACACGAACGTTTAGGATCACATCCCGGACAGACCTGCTAATTGTCCTGACAGGAAGGCACGCTTCCAGCTTCGGTCCACAGATTAAAATGAATTTACAAGCGAATGGTTCGGAAGTGGTTGGCGGTAACCTGTGCCTCGAGGTTACGAGCCGATTCCCCTATTCTTTGTCCGCGCTCAACAAAATGTGTCCCCGTGCTACAGGATTTTTTTTTTTTTTTTTTGGTACTTTAGATTACTAAATGAAATGAACACGGACCGAATCAGTTCATGGCATGAAGCCGAAGTCCCCGGTGCCCAACGGGAAAGAGAAGGAGAGCGATTAATATTGGCGTTCCTGCGGCTCCTCTGACGGCACAGAAGCAGCGGGGCCTAATGGCTGGAGCCAGGACCCGAGAGGCAGAAGGACCCGGGTTCTAATCCCAGTTCCGCCACTTGTCTGCCGCGGCATCTTGGGTAAGGCACCTCACTTCTCTGCGCCTCAGTTTCCTGATCTGTAAAATGGGGATTAAGACCGGGAGCCCCATGTGGGACATGGTCTGTGTCCAACCCGATTTCCTTGTACCCACCCCAAAGCTTAGTACAGGGTCTGACACGTAATATCCGCTGACCAGGTACCGTGAAATAAAATAAATACGTTTCCTCGAAGAGGCCCTCCCCGATTAAGCCTTCTTTTCCCCGGCTCCCTCTCCCTTCTGCGTCTTCTGAAGCGCTTAGATCTGTGCCCTTCGGCATCTGTTATTCGTCCCAACCTCAGCCCCACAGCCCTCGTGTTCTACCTAAAAATTCTCTACCATAAATCATTTATCTATATTAACGCCCGTCCCCTCTCCAGACCGTAAGCTCACCGTGCCTACCGGCTCTGTTCTAACGCGCTGTCCCGAGAGCCTAGTACAGTGCCCTGCACGCGGTAACTGCTCCGGAAATATCACTGAACCCTTGATTGATTTTAGGAACCTCCTAAGCGGGTCGCAGGCGAAATGCAGGCTGCTAAACCAGGATTCCTTCCCAGAGGAGACGAACAGAGGCTGCCGTCCGCCAGGCCTGCCAACTTCTGCCAAGATTTCGGTGACGAGAAGGATTTCGATCTCCCCAAAAGGAGGCCGTTTTCTCGCTTTCTGGAGGTTGTCGCGACAGAGCCCGGAAGACCAAAGGTACGCCGTCCCGCCGGGTTCTAAACGGCTCCTTAGTCCCGGTTTTTGGCTGCTGCTAGGGCTTCCTATTTTCCAGCTGATTTTCACCCTGTTTTTCTCATCCCGAGAGAGAGGCCTGGGAGTAGTTTAGGCCACTTCAGGTTCAGGGGCAACCCCTTGAACTTCAGCCCCCTCAAGAAGGACTAGCCCTCCTCTCCCCGCCCCCCGTTCGGAGTCACGATGACTGGCTGAAGATGACTGCCACAGTTTGGAGAATCCGGGGTTCTACAGTGGCGGGGGACGAAGAGACCCTTTCTATTCTTGGAGCACAGCGGAAACTTCCATCTGCTGGAAGCCTAAGTGAAACCCCTGAATTTTTTTCCCTAAAATGCTCAGTTTCTTTCCCCCTAAAACGCTCAACTGCTCTGGCTATTGTTGGAAGCAGACGGTGATCTGGGGAATTGGCGGGGATTGCGAGCGCCACGGACTTTTGACATCTAAGCATCCATGGGCTGCCGGAAAGTAAGATTCTGGAACCCCCACCCTTTCCTGTTACGATATTTGCTAAGCTCCTACCGTGTGCCAGACACTGTACTAAGCGCCGGGGTAGATACGGAATCATCCAGGATGGACCCGGTCCTTGACCCCCGTACCATTCACGGTTTAATCCCCATTGTTCAGACGAAGTAACTGAGGCACAGAGAAGTGAAGTGGCTTGCCCAAGGTTACGCGGCAGACGAGGGGCGGAATCAGGATTGGAACCCGGATTCTCTTCACTTCCAGGCTTGTGCTCTTTCCGCTAGACCACGCTGGTGGCCCAGAGCTGGGGGAGCCATTTCCTAAACAGACCACATTTGATTTTTTCTTTAAAAAGGTATTAGGTGCTTACTGCGTGCCAGGCACTGTACTAAACTCCGGGGTAGATACAAGATAATCAGGTTGGACCCAGTCCACGCCCCACAGGAGGCTCACAGACGTAACCCCCCCACTTTACAGCTGCGGTAACTGAGGCTCAGGGAAGTGAGGTGACTTGTTCAAGGTCACACACAGCAGACGAGGGGCAGAGCTGGGATCAGTACCCGGATAATGGGGCTCCCAGGCCCGAGCTCTTTCCGTTAGACCACGTCGCTTCGAAAGGCTACACGGGTCCTTCGGTCCCGTCGGGCCGTGAGGAGAGATGCCGGCCGGTATTCCGCCGGGCCGGAGCTAATTCCGTGCCGAGTTTGTGCGCTTTCCCCACCCTCGGGAACGGCCACGGGTTTCCACGGCCACGGGATGGGCGGTGGTGCGTCCCGGCAGCGCGAGGGGCGCTTACGTTGACGAGAGATTCCTTGAACTTGATGTGAAGTCGGTAATTGGAGAGGGCGATAACAGCATCCTCGGCTCGCCCCACGTACTCCGTGCTCTCGCCGTGCAGCTCCAGGAAGGGCACCTTTGGGAGGACAGAAGACGTCCTGTCAGCGTTTCCTTTGTGGGTTTTTAAAAATAGGGTATTTGTTGAGCGCTTACTATGTGCCGGGCACCCTTCTAAGCGCTGGGGTGGATACACGCTAATCACGTTGGACACAGTCCATGTCCCAAATGCGCTTTACGCTCTTCATCCCCATTTTACACATGAGGGAACCGAGGCCCTGAGAAGTGAAGTGACGTGACTTGGCCCAAGGTCACCCAGAGGACAAGCGGCGGAGGCCCAGGATCCGGCCACCGACTCACTTCTGAAGGAGCAAGGTGTCTCGCACCCGGGCTGGGCTGACAGGACCAACAGCGGGGACCTTGCCGAGGATTTCTCTCCCTCGTTCGTTCATTCGATCGTATTTATTAAGCGCTTACTGTGTGCAGAGCGCTCTACTAAGCGCTTGGGAAAGTACAATACAACGATAACCAGTGACATTCCCAGCCCGCAACGAGCTCGTAATCCCCGAAGGCATCACAGTGCGGGTGCCCAAAGCTAGCGAATCAGATGAACCCCAGGGGAGTAACATGGCCCGGGCGTGGGAGTCAGAGGACCTGGGTTCTAATCTCGGCTTCGCCACTGATCTGCTGTGTGTGAATCTGGGCAAGCCACTTCATTTCTCCGGGCCTCGACTGTAAAATGGGGATTCGATCCCCGTTCTCTCTCCTACTCGGACTGTGAGCCCCACGTAGGACAAACGCCGTGTCTGATCTGATTAACCTGTGTGTACCCCAGGGCTTAGGTGGTGTTTGACCTATAGTAAGCACTTAACAGACGTACTATTATTAAATAATTATTATTAAATGATCATTTAAAAATTGGGCAAAATGGCTCAGGCTCAATAACTCTCCTTATCACTTCAATCAACCAATCAACGGTATTAACTGAGTGCTTACTGTGGACATAATAATAATAATGATGTTGGTATTTGTTAAGCGCTTACTATGTGCAGAGCACTCTTCTAAGCGCTGGGGGAGATACAGGGTAATCAGGTTGTCCCACGTGAAGCTCACAGTTAATCCCCATTTTACAGATGAGGTAACTGAGGCCCAGAGAAATGAAGTGACTTGCCCACGGTCACACAGCTGACAGGTGGCGCAGCCGGGATTCGAACCCATGACCTCTGACTCCCAAGCCCGGCTCTTTCCACCGAGCCACGCTGTACTTTAAGAAGCGCTTGAGAAAGTAAAGTAAGACGGAGTTTGGACATAAACCCGGCCCACAGTCTACAGGGGGAGGCGGCCATGAAAATAGGTTAAGGATTGGAGAAACAGAGGAATAGAAGAATGTTAATTAATTAATTAATGTTGGCATTTGTTAAGCGCTTACTATGTGCAGAGCACTGTTCTAAGCACTGGGGTAGAGGTCCACGAGGGTTGTGGGGCTGGGATGTTAAGATGCTTAAGGGGGAAACGGCGGAGTGCTTAGTCAACGCAGAGGGGAGGGCGGAGCGGGGAAATGAAGAGCATAGGCTGGGAAGGCCTCTTGGAGGAGATGGGATTTTAGGAGGGCTTGAGAAGTGGGAAAATCCAGGCAAACTGGCCTTTTCACAGTCCCGACATTTACTGCGCACTCACTGGTTGCACTGTCCGGGGCTGATTAATGAACTGTGGTACTACGTGCCAAGCACTGGACTAAATCCCGGGGTAGATACGAGATAATCAGGTCCCACATGGGGCTCACAGTCTTCGGGGGAGGGAGAACAGGCCCCGGATCTGCAGACGAGGGAACCGAGGCCCGGAGAAGCGAAGTCACTAGGCCCAGGTCACCCAACAGACGGGTGGCGGAGCTGGGATTCGAACCCAGGTCATCTGTCTCCCAGGCCCGGGCTCTTTCCACTAGGCCACGGCGCTTCTCACAGTGCTACTGTGAGAAGTGCAAAACGCAAAAGGGACACAGCCCCTTCCCTTAAAGAGCTTATGTTCCAACGGGGGAGACCAGAGTGAAAATACTTCCCTACCTGTCAAATATCAATCACCGAATCTGCAATGGAGTAAATACATAATAATAATAATGTTGGTATTTGTTAAGGGCTCACTACGTGCCGAGCACTGTTCTAAGCGCCGGGGGAGATACAGGGTAATCAGGGTGTCCCGCGTGAGGCTCACAGTCTTACTCCCCATTTTCCAGACGAGGGAACTGAGGCACTGAGAAGTGAAGTGACTTGCCCACGGTCACCCAGCCGACGGGTGGCAGAGCCGGGGTTCGAACCCATGACCCCTGACCCCCAAGCCCGGGCTCTCGCCACGACACGCACCCACGGGCCGAGGACGGGTCTAAACGAGGGCCCGTGTGCTCCAGGCGGCTGATGGGTCGGTACCGCTTGGGATGCGGGGAATTCAGCGAGACTAGGCTCGGTGGAATTTTGGAGGGTTTCGACTCTGGGGAGACTGGCTGGCGGGTCGGGTTTGGAGAGGAAATTCCTTTCATTTCCACAAAAACCGGGAGCTGTCCGAGGAAGGATCTGGGGACCGCTCCTCATCCCTCGAGCCGCGCGACGCCGTTCCTTCGGAGGGGGCAGTCGGCCGACCTGCTGTTTGCCCGTCTGAAGGGAAGGCCGGGAGCCGGCTGGGGGTTACCTGGAGGTTCTCCTCCTCTCGGATGAGCTGCTTCCGGGGGAAGATCTGATTGGCCTGGATGCATTCAAGGCTGTGCTGTGTCTCTTCATCCTAAACAGTAATAATAATAATAACGTTGGCATTTCTTTGGCGCTTACTGTACATGTTGGTATTTGTTAAGCGCTTACTATGTGCAGAGCACCGTTCTGAGCGCCGAGGTAGATACAGGTGGTCCCACGTGAGGCTCACGGCCTTAATCCCCATTTTCCAGATGAGGTAACCGAGGCCCAGAGAAGTGAAGTGACTCGCCCACGGTCACCCAGCTGACAAGGGGCGGGGCAGGGATTCGAACCCATGACCCCGACTCCCAAGCCCGGGCTCTTTCCACTGAGCCACGCCGCTTCTTCAGAGCAGAGGGTCGTGGGGTCATTTCTCCGGTCCCGGCCCTGCTCGTCGCAGCGGCCCCTGACCGGGGCGGAGCGACTCTTGCCCTCGGGGGTCCGGGCCCCAGGTCGCTGAGGCCATCGCGATTGGGGCCGCCGGTCGGCCCGGGGTTCGAGACGGGCAGCGAGCACGGGAAAGACGTATCCTCAAAGTCTTGTCACCCCCGCCGGCGCGGGCCCCCTAAAAGTGACCACGGAAACCGGAGGGCTGACGCAGACAAAACTGAAGTCAGCGCTCGGAGAAGTCAAACCCCGTGGTCCATCTGTTGACAACCGGAATTGATTTTAATGTCCGCCTCCTCCTCTAGACCGTAACGGCATCTCGTTCAGTCGTATTTACTGAGCGCTTACTGTGCGCAGAGCACCGCATTAAGCGCTTGGGAGAGGACACTGTGACAATAAACACACACGTCCCCTGCCCACAAGGAGCTTTCAGTCTAGAGCTATTTCTAAAGCGCTTACTAGGTGCCAGACACTGTGCTAAGCGCTGGGGGGGGGAGATACGAGCTAATCAGGTTGGACACAGTTCCTGTCCCAACGGGGCTCACAGTCTTCGTCCCCATTTTACAGATGAGGGAACTGAGGCACGGGAAAGTGAAGTGACCGTTGTCACACGGCACGTAAGTGGCAGAGTCTTGATTACAACCCAGCTCCTTCTGACTCCCAGGCGCGGGCTCTATCCACGGGGTGACGCTACTGTCCTCTCCCGAGCGCTTAGTACAGTGCCTTGCACACAGTGAGCGCCCGGTAAATAGGACTGAACGAACGCACGAGTGCTAAATCCAGTGCTGTGCACACAGCGAGCGCTCGATCCATATCGCAGCTTGATCGGCTGACCGAAAGCTATCGAATCCCGACCCGGCTGACCCCACCCCACGAGAGGCAAACCTCCCGAGCTCTACTCCTTTAACGCTCCCACCTCCGTCACTCCCGTCGTCAACGACTTTCTCCAGACCACGATTCGACAGAAACCAGACGCGCAAGCCGATTCCAGAGAGGGTGCTCTAGGTTCCTCTGAGAGAAAGGCCACTTGGGGTGTTGAGGGAATCGCGGCCCTTTTTTTCTTTTTGGCTTGTGGCACGCCGTCGTCCTGGCAGGGGGCCCGGCCGAAGAAATTTAGCCTATCGGAAATATCCGTCGAGGAACTGAGTTCCCCCAACTGCGGAGCTGGCAGTTTAGGAGAAACGAGGAAAGGCGCTCGGCCGGCGCGAGGCAGAGAAGACCGGGCCGTGACTGGTTCGGGCCGAAGCTCCACTCGGTCCCGGATTCGGCCTCCGACACGGGCACCTCTGGGGCAGCGGTGCGAGGGCGCGGCCCCGCCTGGCATTCATCGATCGATTCGTGGTATTGATTGAGTGCTTAGTGGGTGCAGAGCCCTGGACTGAGTGCTTGGGAGAGTATAATGCAACAGAATTAGCAGACCCCCTCCTTGTCGGTAATGAGTTTACAGTCTAGAGGACTGTGGGCCGATCTCGCCTGTCTCGCCGCCGTCCCCCCGGCTTCTAGGCCTGGAAGGCCACAGACGATTCCTCTCCCCCGCTTCAGAGCCGCATTGAAGGCCCATCTCCTCCAAGAGGCCCTCCCTGACTAGGCCCCGCTTTTCCTCGCCTCCCACTCCCTTCTGCGTCGCCCCGACTTGCTCCCTTCGCTCGTCCCCGCCCTCCCAGCCCCACAGCACTTATGTCTTTATCTGTCATTTTATTTGGATTGATGTCTGTCTCTCCCCCTCCCTCCCCGAGGCTTTTAGCTAGTCGTGGGCAGGGAAGGTCACGGTTTGCGGTTGTGTCGCGCTTCCCCAAGCGCTCAGTCCGGTGTCCTGCGATGGACCGGCAAGTCGACCCCACTGAAAGGCCACCTGGGGTGTTGAGTGCATCGTTTTGGTTTTTTCCTTCGGGCACGTTATCATCCCGGCAGTGGGCCCTTAATAAGCAAGTGCTTAAAAAATACGACTGAATGAATGAATGAATGAGTATAGCCTAGATCAAACCCTCAATCAGTCATATTTACTGAGCACTTCCTACGTGCAGAGCACTGTACTAAGCGTTTGGGAAAGTACAATCTCTCTCAGATTCTATAGGAGGACACTGCAAGTTTTAAAACACACCCTTCAGGTTGCCCCCCCTCCAGAATTGTTGGCAATAAAGGTCCGGGTTAAGCCTTTGTGTTTTTTTTATGGGTTAGGTTTTATTCTGGGAAGCGGGGTTAATTGGAATTTAGGAATTTAGGGCAGTGCCTGCCGCTGCTGGCAACCCAATTACACCATTCCTCTCCGGCGCCGGGCCCGCCCTGGGGATCTGTTCCCCAGCATCCCAGGGCAGCGCGGCCTCAAGGCCCGAGCCCGGGCCCGGGAGTCGGAAGGCCCTGGGTTCCCGTCCCGGCTCCGCCACGTGCCTGCTGGGTGACCCCGGGCGGGTCACGTCACTACTCTGGGCCTCAGTTCCCTCGCCGGGAAAATGGGGATCGAGGCCGGGGGCCCCGCGTGGGACAGGGACTGGGTCCAACCTCATTTTGTTGGTATCCAACCCAGTGCTTAGAACGGTGACTGGCACGTTCATTCGATCGTATTTACTGGGCGCTTACGGTGCGCAGAGCGCTAGCGCTTGGAATGTACAATTCGGCAACAGAAAGAGACAATCCCCGCCCGACAACGTGCTGGACGGTCACCACGGTAATTATCATTATAATCATTAAAGCAGAGCAGGTCAGGGAGGCCGCGGGCCAGGCAGCCAGGCCAGAGATAGGAGAATCAGAAGAGGGACAGTTTCAGTGAAGCTAAGGTTGGATAATGTTTCCGGGGGGGGGGAGTTGGTCGATAAGGTCAAAGGCGTCTGAGAGGTCGAAGGGGAACAGGATGAGGAGAGGCTGTTGGATTTGGCACGAAGATCATCTGTGATATTTAGAGAGGGCAGTTTTGGTGGAGTGAAGGGGGCGGGAGCCAGATTGGAGGGGATCAAGGAAGGAAGTGGAGGCTGCTGTGGCAAGTGCTTTGGGTGGAAGGAGTTCAGGAATGACTCCAGGTCACCCCTACTTGGTGAACTGTGGGGAAAAAAGGGGTGCGTGCAGGCGTTTTTGTGCTTCAAGTGTGATCTTCCTCTTCCCAAGTGGAAAGGGAAGAGGAAGCCTCAGTTTGGCTCAGGACCGCACGGCCACTGTGAATCTCTGGCTACCAGAAGTGGACGCTTCTGTGGCAGGGGAGAGGGCGGGCACAGGCCCAAACCAGGGATTAAATGAACACGGACTGCAAATGGGGAAGCAGCGTGGCCTGGCGAGAAGAGCCCGGGCCTGGGAGTCAGAAGACCTGGGTTCCAATGCCGGCTCCGCCGCGTGCCTCCTCCTCGGTGACGCTGGCTGATGCCTATGTTTCTCTGGGCCTCGGTCTCCTCATCTGTAACGTGGGGATCAAATCCTCGTTCTCTCGCCTGTCTAGACTGGGGGCTCCAAGTGAGCGAGGCGCCGCGTCCAACCTCGTCACCTTGAATCTCGCCCAGCGCTAAGCACAGGGCTTGGTACGTAGTAAGCGCTTAATAAACTTCCCACCGTTATTACTGCCTTCTCACTTCTGGACCCGGGGGAGGAGGTGGATTCTGGTGCCGGTCTGGAAGAAGTTAGCTAGAGGCGGCATCGTGCTCTAGACTGTAAGCTGACTGCGGGCGGGGGACGTGTCTACCGACTCTCTTATACTCTGCTGTTCTAATGCTAACCTTCTCACTGTGCCTCGATCTCGCCTCTCTCGCCGCCGACCCCTCGCCCACGTCCTGCCCCTGGCCTGGACGCCCTCCCCGCCCCCGGCACAAATCCGAAAGTTTCTCTCCCCCGCTTCAAAGCCTTACTGAAGGCCCGTCTCCTCCAAGAGGCCTTCCCAGACTAAGCCCCGCTTTCCCTCATCTCCCACTCCCTTCTGCGTCATCCTGACTCGCTCCCTCTGTTCTTCTCCCTTCCCAGCCCCAAGGCACTTATGTACATATCTGTCATTTCATTTTTTTTCGATTAACGTCTGTCTCCCCCCATCTAGACTCTAAGCTCATTGTGGGCAAGGAACGTGTCTGTTTACTGTTGTATCGTACTCTGTTCTGCACCCAGTAAGCGCTCAAAAAATACGATTTAATGACTGAATGCTTTCCCAAGTGCTTAGTACAGCGCTCTGCACCCGGTAAGCGCTCAAAAAATACGATTCAATGACTGAATGCCTTCCCAAGTGCTTAGTACAGCGCTCTGCGGCCAGTAAGCGGTCAAAGAATACGATTCAATGAATGAATGCCTTCCCAAGTGCTTAGTACAGTGCTCTGCACCCAGTAAGCGCTCGAAAAAGACGATTTAATGCAAGAATGTTTTCCCAAGCACTTAGTGCAGTGATCTGCACCCAGTAAGCGCTCAATATGATTGAACGAAGGTTTCCCAAGCGCTCAGAACAGTGCTCTGCAAACGGAAGCGCTGAATAAATACACCTGATTGATTGATTACTGGAAAGAGGCATCACCGCCCAGACTGGTGACAGAGGAAGGGCAAACATCTTGGAGCTCAAAAACAAAAAAACCCGAAGAGCTTTCACCCAGAGTTTTTATCTATAACTCTGAGGCAGCGAGAGCCCTGATGCTCTGCCTCAGTACTTCCGCTCGGCTGGGCTCCTCTTCCTCGGAAGCCGGGATTTCTAAAAACCGGCAAAAGTCACCAGATGGCGTCCCCATTCACTGGAAACACCTCAGGATGACTACGTACGAGAAAACAGAAGCTATTTCTCGGTCAAGAGAGACGCTATCAATGACCTTAATCCTTCTCCTCTTCCACTGCACCGGTCTGAATGTCTAATCCACCCGGCCAAGTTACTTCTCCGACTTGTTCTCTTCTCTCTCCACTTTAAAAAGCATTTTCCGCCCCCCCCCCCCCCCCCAATCCCGGGGGTCCCTAATGAAGCTTGAAATTGAACTGGCTTTTTCCATTTCCTTTCTCGGTGCCTGAGCCGAGGGCGGCCTAGACCGAGGAAATACGCCGGGACTGACGCAGGCCGGCTGGGGCTGTGCCGGGGTCGGAGGGGACGGCGGGATCACCGCCCCAGCCCGACCGCCCAACGCCGCGACCCTCCCCTCCCTCTGTCCAGAGATGGCGACGACGCCGGGAAGACGGACCGGCTCCGGGCCCGAGAACCCGTGTGAGGGAACTGCCCGAGGTCTCCGGGCCGCCTCGCGCTCTCTGGTCCCGGACGGGCGCGTCTCCGCTGAGACCAGAGCCGGCGAGGGGCGCCCTATTCACTGCGCCCCGGCCGCTCCAGCCGTCGGCTTCGGTGAGCGAAACTGCTCCATCTTCCGTGGAGAGAACAGGAGGCGCCGGGAAAGGAGGAAGAGAAGCCGTGGGAGATTATTTCCTTCGAAGGAGAGAAGTCACGGCACGGATCGGGAGGACGAAGGAAAAACAGACAGAGAGAGTGACTGGCCCGAGCCCAGAACGAGGAGAGGAGAAAGAGGGGGACGGGCGGGGCAGAAGATGCGAGTCTCTGGAAGCGGACGCCGGAAATCTGAACCTCGGGCACGCCGCCGCTCGGCCGCCTCCCGGTCCCGAAGCCCCCCGCCGCCTCCCCCGTCCTGGCCTTACCATGACAGGAGGTCCAGACGAGGAGGGCAGATCCTCGCTCCTCCTCAGAGTAGGTCACGGTCGGCCTCTGAATTCTGGAGAAGAAAGATAGAGGGGTCAGGGGGCTCCCGGGGGCCCGTTTTCGGTGGTCTGACAACGAGTCCCCGTTGGTAAACTGGCTCGGCGTGGGCGAGGGGGACTCGTGGATCGGATGCGGTTGGGGAGGACGCTAATAGGGGAGGGGTCTGGCCGGTGCCCCCGCTGATTATCTGCAACTCCAGCAGGGAGACCACCTGGTCATTTCAAATCGGAGGTGGGGCCGAAAATCTCTCTCTCTCTCTCTCATACACACATACACACACCCCTTTCCCCCCGCCAGGCACCGGGATGCACAGACAGACACCCCCACCCCCCCCCGAAACACACACGCAAATACACATTCAGCTGGGCCCAGGATGCACAGACACACACACACACAATAATAATAATTAGGGTACTTGTTCAGTGCTTATTATGCGCCAAGATGGGGTAGATACAAGGCAGTCAGGTTGGACCCAGTCCCCGTCCCACACAGGGCTCACACTCTTCATCCCAATTTTCCAGACGAGGCCCAGAGAAGTGACCTACCCGAGGTCACGCGGCGGACATGCGGCGGAGCCGGGATTAATACCCTCGACCTTCGGGCTCCCAGGCCCGGGCGCTATCCACTAAGCCACGTTGTTTCTCTTCTCTGCCCATACGTAGAGCCAGGCCGAGAGGGGGAGAGAGAGAGAGAGAGACAAACACTTGGGCCCACAGTGAGCTTACAGTCTAGTCGGGGAGACAGACATTAATATCGGTAAGTGACAGGTACGTACCTAAGTGGTGTGGGGCTGAGGGAGGGGTAAATAGAGAGGGCAAATCCAAGTCAAGGGCCAAGTGCTGGGCTGACCGCTTCACCCCCGTGGGCCTCGGTTTCCTCATCTCAAAATGGGGACGAGGCCCGCCATCCCCCCCGCTTGAGTCGTGAGCTCCGTGTGGGCCGGGAACGGTGCCCCGTCTAATAATTAATAATGATCATCATTACGGTCCTCGTTAAGCACTTAGTATGTGCTACGCGCTGTTATAGGCGCTAGGGTGGATTCAGGTTAATAGATACAGGTTAATCAGGTGGGACACTGTCCCCGTCCTACATTCTTAATCCCCATTATACAGATGAGGTTACTGAGGTGCAGAGAAGTGAAGTGACGTGTCCAGTGTCACACAGCAGGCGTACTAATAATAATAACAATTATTATTATCATGGTATTTGTTAAGTGCTATGTGCCAAGCACTGTCCTAAGCGCGGGGGGAGAGTCAAGGTAATCAGGTTGTCCCACGTGGGCCTCACTGTCTTAGTCCCCATTTTACAGATGAGGTCACTGAGGCCCAGAGAAGTGACGTGACTTGCCCAACGTCACACGGCAGGCATAATAATGTTGGTATTCGTTAAGCGCCGACTACGTGCCAAGCACTCTTCTGGGCGCTGGGGCAGATGCAAGGTAGTGGGGCTCACAGTCTTAATCCCCATTTTACAGATGAGGTAACTGAGGCACAGAGGTTAAGTGGCTTGCCCAGGGTCACCCAGCAGACAAGAGGCGGAGCTGGGTTTAGAACCCACGACCTCCGACTCCCGAGCCCGTGCTCTTTCCACCGAGCCACGCTGATTTTCCGATCCTCCTGTACCCACCCCCGCACTTAACACCTAGTACGGGCTCCATCGGTGGCCTTAAAAGAATAATAAAACATCAAAATCCCCCACCTCCCAAGAGTCACAAGAAGAGAGAAATGGGAACAGCTTGGCTTCCTCCTCCTGCTCCGACAGGGAACCCGACGGCAACCATCGCCACGGAATTAGAAACGCTCGCGGCCGGGGGCCGCGGGTCCACCCGGGTGGTCTCCGTCGTGGAGAGAGAAGGTTTCTCTGCAAAATTTATGACGGAGACAGTACAACGAGCCGGTGGTTTTCCACAGGGAGAGGCCTGCGGGGGGCCCTGCTCCCGTCGAGGCGGGCCCGGGCTCAGGCGCCCCTCCCCGCCGCCCGCCTCGCCGGCTTATCGGCTGAGCGGATCCGCGTCTCTCTGAACGCCGGGCGGCCGGGAGCTGCGGATTCTCCCGGGTGTCCGACTGGAAATGCGCGGCTCCGGCCGGCCAACTCACGAGCTCCTTTCCAACTCCCCCGGGCGGGGACCGCGGGGGCCTCCTTCCACGTCCCACTCTGTCCCCGAAATCCGCCTCCAAGCGAACGGTTCTCGGGGAAATCATCAGCCCCGGCGCGGTCGGCTATTTATGAAGGTTAGGCAGGCCGAAAAAATATTTAGAGAGCCACGGGGCGGCGAGAAAACTCACGAAGCAACCCGATCCATCATTCCCCCACCCCGAAGCTACCATAATTTAAATGATTCCAGAAAATGAGATTCCCTTCTTCCCGTCAACAGCGGCTCCGGGGCCGCTGGGACGCCCCGCCCAGAGATCCGACCCATCCGGGGACGGTCCCGGTGGCCCGAGGCTCGGGGGCCGCCCCGGGGCCAAACCCGGCTGAGGTCGCGTGGCTCTCCGGTGAGGCCGTCAGCCGGAACCATCGCGGTATCTGTGAAGGGCTTACACCGCGCTGAGCGCTGTGCAAGCGAATCGGGCTGGAACCGGTCCCCGGCCCACGTGGGGCTCACGGTCTCGATCCCCATTTAAAAGATGAGGGAACTGAGGCTCGGCGAAGCCGAGTGACTTGCCCATGGTCACAGAGCAGACAGGTGGAGGAGCAGGGATTAGAACCCAGGTCCCTCCGACTCCCAGGCCGCGAGTCAGGGAGGGGTCCGGCGGAGCGAGGCCACGGCTCCGAGGACTGGTGAGCCCTGGGCTAGGGAGCCCCGGTGGCTAATGGGCGGCGACCTCAGCGGGAGCGGGCTGGTCCAGACCCCCGATTTCCACCCGGGCCAGATCCAACCTCACCCCACAGAGATATTTCGCCTCCCGTGAAACCCATCTCTCCCGTGGCCCCAAGCTGATTTCCTCGTCGTTCCGTGAGTAGGGATTGAAAATCCCCCCCTTTTTTCTTTTTTAACGTCTGTGCTCTCAAACCTAAGTAACGGCATCCTCAACGACGAATGCGCCAGGCAAGGCGGGAGCGGCAGAACTCCAGTAATAATGATGATGATAACAACAATGGTACTTGTTAAGCGCTTACTACGTGCCAGGCACTGTACTGAGCGCCGAGGTGAGTGGGAAGGTTCCCGGGCTTGGGAGCCAGAGGTCATGGGTTCGAATCCCGGCTCTGCCACTCATCAGCTGTGGGACCGTGGGCGAGTCACTTCACTTCTCTGTGCCTCAGTCACCTCATCCGTCAAATGGGGATTAACCGTGAGCCTCAAGCGGGACAACCTGATGACCCTGCATCTCCCCCAGCGCTCAGAACAGTGCCCTGCACATAGTACGCGCTTAACAAATACCGACGTTATTATTTCTAAAGCAGGTTGGACACGGTCCCCGTCCCACATGGGGCTCGCAGTCTTAATCCCCGTTTTTCAGATGAGGGAACTGAGGCCCAGAGAAGGCAAGTGACTTGGCCCAGGTCTCACAACAGAGAAGTGGTGGGGGTGGGATCGGAACCCAGCTCCTTCTGACTCCCAGGCGCTAGCCGCTAGCTCGCGCGGCTCCTCCAGCCCACGCCGATTCTGTAGCCCACGCGGCTTGCTCTGCACACGGGAAGCAGCACGGTATAGTGGATGGAGAACAGCCTGGGAGTCAGAAGGTCACGGGTTCCAATCCCCGCTCCGCCACCTGTCCGCTGGGTGACCTCGGACAAGTCACTCCGCCTCTCCGGGCCTCAGTTCCCTCTTCTGTAAAACGGGGACCGAGAACGGGAGCCCCTCGTGGGACGGACACTGTCTCCGACCTGATCCGCCGGTGCCCGGCACTTAGGACGGTGCCTGGCACGTAGTAAGCGCTTGACGAATGCCGTAAAAAAAAAAAAAAAGTGCCGCCCGGGAGCGGCAGCTGGGTGGTCCCGCCCGGCCCCGGACCCCCAGAGGGAAAGACGGAGCCAGACCGCGGGACGGGAACCGTCCGGTCTGACCCGGCCCGCCGCGGAACCATCTTCCTTTCGCCGCGGCCGCTCCGTCTCGGGGCCTCCTGGATTCCCGTCCGCCGAAGCGGCCGCTTCCACCGGCGGAATCGGGGTCAACGGCGGAGACCGGGTGGCCGGGGTGTCGGCCGGGGCCCGGACACCGGAAGGCGGACAGTCGACGGGCTTACCGCGGTCGAGGGGTGGGCGGCGGCCGTCCCCGCAACCCGGAGGCGGTGGGTGGCCGGCGGAGCTCACATTGAAATCTGGAAAAGGAAACCAAACCCCGCGCTCTAAAGCCGCGTGCCTCTCTCCTCTCGCCGACCGGCCGCTTGGGATTCCTCCGAGGACGGTGGGGAGTTTTGGTACCGGTCGTTTTCTTTCCGGTATTCGTTAAACGCCTCCTACGTGCCTGGCGCTGGAGGGCACGGTAAGCGCTCCGCAAAGACCACCACCGGCGTGGCTCGGTGGAAAGAGCCCGGGCTCGGGAGTCAGAGGGTCGGGGGTTCCGATCCCGACGCTCGTCGGCCGGGTGACCCCGGGCAAGCCGCTTCACTTCTCCGGGCCTCGGCTACCTCATCCGTCGAAAGGGGATTGGGACCGCGAGCCCCGCGTGGGACCGCCCCATTACCCCGGATCTACCCCAGTGCTCGGCACACAGTAAGCGCTCAACAGACACCATCATCGTTATCGCTGTCAGCGGCGGTAGTAACAGTAGGCACTGGGGAATGGGGTTGGACGCCATCCGGGTCCCACCCGGGGCTCCCGGTCTTCATCCCCATTTTACAGACGAAGGAACCGAGGCCCGGAGAAGTCAAGTCGCTCGCCCCAGGTCGCCCGGCAGACAGGCGGCGGAGCCGGGATTAGAACCCAGGTCCTTCTGGCTCCCAGACCCGGACTCCGTCCGCCAGACCACGCCGCCTGGATCTCTCCTCACTCCGGTCTCTCCCCGCTGCGCCCTTCCGACGGCGCCCTGCCCTCCAGTCTTCCGCCTAGGCGGCCACCCGCCCGGGCTCCGGGAGCGACCCGTCGACCGATCTTTCGGGGGTCCGGAAAGAGGAGACCCTTGGGCGGCAAATTCACTTATTTCTCAACCTGCCACAGACCCTCCCCGAGGCGGGGCAAATGAGACGTCTTCCGGAGCTCGGGCGATTAAGGGTCAGGCGTGGGTCTTACACGGCTCGGGCGGGACCCTTCCAGGCGAGAGGAAATGGCCTCGTCGCCGGAGAGGAAGTGAGTTTGGAAACAGGTTCAAATAGGTGGGGCCACGCCCAGCTCCCCTCCCCCATCCTCCTCCTCCTCCTCCTTCCACGGACACGATGCCGACGAGGACGGTGTTTATCGAGCGCCTGCTACGTGTCGAGCACCGTCCCAGGCGCTGGGGACCCAGGCCGATCGGGTCGGACGCGGTCCGCCGTCCCGCTGCCGGGCTCACGGTCTTCATCCCTGTTTTGCAGGTGGAGGAGTGAAGTGACTTGACCGAGGTCACGCGGCGGGCGAGCGGCGGAGCCCGGATCGGGACGCCGGTTCCGCTGGGGTGGATTCAAAGCCATCGGTTGGACGCGGTCCACGTCCCACACGGGGCTCGCCGTCTGAATCCCCATTTTACGGAGGAGGGAACCGAGGGCCGGAGGAGTGAGGTAATAATGTCGGTATTTGTTAAGCGCTTACTATGTGCCGCGCACTGTTCTAAGCGCCGGGGTAGGTACAGGGTAATCAGGCCGTCCCACGTGGGGCTCACAGTTAATCCCCATTTTACAGATGAGGCGACTGAGGCGCGGTGAAGTGACTCGCCCACGGTCACCCGGCTGACGAGTGGCAGAGCCGGGAGTCGAACTCGTGACCTCCGCCTCCGAAGCCCAGGCCCTTTCCACTGAGCCACGCTGCTTCCCGGTGAAGTGACCGGCCCGGGGTCACACGGCGGACAGGCGGCAGGGCTGGGGTTAGAACCCAGACCCTTCTCCCAGGCCGGTCCTCCTCTATCCTCCGGGCCCAGCTGCTTCTCCGGTCAATCGAGCCCTTGCTCCAGAAGCAACTTACAGAGAAGCGGCGTGGCTCAGTGGAAAGAGCCGGGCTTGGGAGGCGGAGGTCACGGGTTCGAATCCCGACTCCGCCGCCTGTCCGCCGTGTGACTTCGGGTGAGTCCACTTCCCGGTGCCTCAGTGACCTCATCTGTAAAATGGCGATGAAAACTGTGAGCCCCACGTGGGACAACCTGATCACCTTGTATCCCCCGGCGCTTAGAACAGTGCGCAGCACACAGTAAGCGCTTAACAAATGCCGCCGTTATTATTATTGTGACCGTGTACGGAGCCCCGTGCTAAGCGCCGGGGAGGGGACAACCCAGAATTGGTGGGCCCGTTCCCTGGCCACAAGCGGCTTCGGAGTCTAGAGGGTGGTGTCTTCCTTTCATTTCACTCTCAGGGAGAGCTTCCAGTCCTCCACCCGTCTCGGCTACGGGAGGGAGAGTCCGGCGGAGGCCCGTCCAGTCCACTCCCGGCTTGGCCGGCGGCTGGCGGGCGGCTACCAGTCGAAACTCCCCCGTGCCGGGCAGCGGCGGCCCGGGAGAGAGTCGAGGGCGGGGGCTCGGGTCGACCGCTTCCGGATTTTTAGGGAGGAAACCCCGCGGATCCACCCCCGGAACGGCGGCAGAGGGAGAGCGGGGCCTTCCGGGAGGGGCGTGCCCGTGGCGTCGCCGTGGGCCGGAGACGACTCGACGGCGTAAGACAAGACGAGGCAGGGAGCTCGGCACGTGCGAGCGACGAACGTTAGCGAACCGAGGAAGACGGGGTAAAGGGATGTCCCCTGGGGAAAGTGGGGTGAAGAAGGGACATCCCGAGGGACCGCTCGGAGGTCCCTAACAGGAACTGTGGGCTGAAGCCTTATGATCGCTTCAACTGTAGTGATTGAGCGCTTACTGTGTGCAAAGCACTCTACTGAGCGCTTGGGAGAGCCCGACATAACAATAAGATACATTCCCTGCCCACGACGAACTTACAGTCTGTTTACTGAGCACTTACCGTGTGCACAGTAGTACTAATAATGACGTCGGTATTTGTTAAGCGCTTACTATGTGCCGAGCACTGTTCTAAGCGCTGGGGGAGATGCAGGTTGTCCCGCATGAGGAATCACGGTCTTAATCCCTATTTTACAGATGAAGTCACCGAGGCGCACCGAAGGGAAGTGACTTGCCCGCAGTCGCCCGGCTGACCGGTGGCGGAGCCGGGATTCGAACCCTCGACCTCTGACTCCCAAGCCCGGGCTCTTTCCACTGAGCCACGCTGCTTATAATAATCATCCTCACAGTGGTACTAATAATAATAACGGTGGTGTCTGTTAAGCGCTTACTACGCGCAAAGCACTGTTCCAAGCGCTGGGGGGGGGGGGGGGATACAAGGTGATCGGGTCGTCCCACGTGGGGCTCACAGTTTCCATCCCCGTTTTCCCGATGAGGGAACTGAGGCCCAGAGAAGTGAAGTGACTCGCCCACGGTCCCACAGCTGGCAAGCGGCGGCGCCGGGATTCGAACCCATGACCTCCGGCTCCCAAGCCCGGCCTCTTTCCACTGAGCCCCGCTGCTTCTAGGTTGGCGTCAGATTACTCTGTGACGACTCCAGCGCGGGGCCCGGTGTACGGCACCTAATAATTACCGCATTTAGCGGAGGCCACGTGGCCTTCTGGAAGGAGCCCGGGCCCGGAAGTCAGAGGATCCGGGTTTGAAACCCGGCTCTGCCGCCTGCCTCCCGCGAGCCCACGGGGGAGTCCCTTCGCTTCTCTGGGCCTCGGTTTCCTCGGCTGTAAAATGGGGATTCGACGCCCCTTCTCCCTCCCGTTTAGCCCGGGAACCCCACGAGGCTCCAACCTGATTGTCTTGGCTCGATCCCGGTGCTTCGTGGAAACACTTGACAGATATCACAGTAATGATAATGAGGAGGAGGAGTGGAAAGAGCCTGGGCTTGGGAGTCAGAGGTCACGAGTTCGAATCCCAACTCCTCCACCTGTCAGCTGGCTGACTGTGGGCAAGTCACCTCACTTCTCTGGGCCTCGGGTACCTCATCTGGAAAATGGGGATTAACTGTGAGCCTCACGCGGGACGACCTGAAGACCCCGTATCTCCCCCGGGGCTTAGAACAGTGCTCTGCACATAGTAAGCGCTTAACGGATACCAACATTATTATAATACCGTGTCAGGTTGCTCCTGTGATGGGGTACCCGACTTATTTCCTCGAAAGTAAAATGAACGTCGCCCCTCCCTTGTTATTTACCTGGGGGCGGATCGATAGTGATAATAATAATAATGATGTCGATGGAATGTCTTAAGCGCCTACTGTGTTCTACGCGCTGGACCGAGTAACTCGCCTCCTCCTCTCCCTCCCCCACCACCAGGGCCCCGGCCGGCGAGGCCCGGTGGAAAGAGCCCGGGCTTGGGGGTCAGAGGTCGTGGGTTCGAATGCCGGCTCTGCCGCTTGTCAGCTGGGTGACTGTGGGCGAGTCACTTCACTTCTCTGGGCCTCGGTTCCCTCATCTGGAAAACGGGGATGAAGACTGGGAGCCTCACGTGGGACCACCCGATGACCCCGTATCTCCCCCAGCGCTTAGAACGGTGCTCCGCACCTAGTAAGCGCTTAACCAATACCAACATTATTATTATTAAACTCCCCCTGCCGTCGCTGCTTTTAAAAGGGTTTCCCGCTTCCCCTCGAATTCGGGCGCGTTCCCCCGGCCCCCCGACGGCCGCCCGCGCCCCCAGAATCCGTGCCTCAAAGGAGTCGCTGTCGTAGTCGGAGTCTACGCGTTACAGAGCGGGGCCGGGGGCCGGGCTCTGAAACGTGATAGGGGCCGCTCGTCTTAACTTGACACCTCCGTGGCCTACCGCGGCCTGGGTGACGTATTTCCAGTGCGCCAAACCTTCCAGTTTTATTCGATGTGACTGGAAATCTCCTTTTTTTCCGGCCCTGAAGTGTTCACAGGTGTCAGGTTCTGTTCTGACGCTGGGTCGGAGACAAGAGAGTCAGCTGGGCCCAGCCCCTGTCCCCCAGCGGGCTCCTGCGTGAATCGGAGGGAGGACGATAATAATAACGGTGGTATTTGTTATGCGCTTACCATGTGTCGGGCACTGTACTAAGCGCTAGGGTAGGTACGAGGAAATCGGGTTGAACACACTCCCCGTCCCCCCGGGGCTCACGGTCTCCACCCCCATTTTACAGATGAGGTAACCGAGGCCCAGAGAAGCGGAGTGGCTTGCCCGAGGTCACACGGCAGGCAGGCGGTGGAGCCGGGATTTGAACCTACGACCCGCTGACTCTCCGGCCCCGGCTCTTTCCGCTAGACCACGCCGCTTCTCGTCAGCGATAACAATAACGATGGCATTTGTTAAGCGCTCGCTATGTGCCCAGCACTGTTCTAAGTGCCCGGGGGGGGGGGGGGGGGGGGGACACAAGGTGATGAGGCTGTCCCACGTGGGGCTCGCAGTCGTGATCCCCATTTTACAGACGAGGCCACTGAGGCCCAGCGAAGCGAAGTGACCCGCCCAAAGTCACACAGCTGACAAGCGGCAGAGCCGGGATTTGAACCCACGACCTCTAGAGCTTCTACAGGCTGGGGGACTCCTTGTCGACGAAAGGGTGACCAACGAATCGGGGCGTTTTCTTAAGCGCTTACTGGGTACCGCGTCCTTACTAAGCCCCGCGGGAGATCCCAGGTCTGGCCACACCTTTCCCTGTCCCCCACGGGGCTCGCGGGCCAAAGAGGAGGGTTACGGCGGCGAGAAGAGGTTTACGAAAATCCGGTCTGAACCTCCGGGCATGGTCGGAAAGGAATTGAAGCGTGAATGAGAACGCGTTCGGCCTTCCGGATGCTTCACGGACGGCGGTCTGAACCCCGCCGTAGCCGCCGGGGAATTCCGTTTGCTCTCGAGACCCTCGGCAGCGCCGTCTCTCCTGCTCGTGAAGAGGCTTTAAAGACGTGCATTGGTGGGGCGGGGGGCGACGGCCCCGGCCCGTCAACGGGAGCAGGGAATCGATGCGACGGCTCCATTTCAAGAGATGGCCAAGAAAGAGCGGCAGAGGGAGAGGCCGCCTGGCCTCTCCCTCCGAGCTCTTGAAATCTCTCTTCACCACGGGCTCCTGCAACGTTCACCAACATTCCCGTGCCCGGCTGCAAGTCCCGGATAAGGAGCGGCGGCGTTCTCGGCTCCTAAAACGGGCCGCGAACAGACGGAAAAAGGCCAAGGTGCCGAGAGCCGTCTTCCGAACTCAAACCCCGGGCTCTGACCACGACCTTCGGCTAAACGTGGCGATCCGTTCGCGACTGGGGGATTTTAGCAAGCGCTTACGACGGGCCGGGCAGTGTACGACGCGCGGGGACAGATGCACGCCGATCGGGGCTCACGGTCTGAGCAGGAGGGAGTACGCGTGCTGAATCCCCGTTCTACGGAGGAGGGAACTGAGGCCCGGGAAGATGAAGTGGCTCGCCCGACGTCACACGGCGGGCGGGGCCGGGATTGGAACCCGGGTCCCCTGCCTCCCCGGCCCGTGCTTCCTCCGCCCCGGGGCCTACGGAAATGGGCTGACCGGGGCGGGACAGAGAGAGAAAGAGCGCAGGCAGCCAAAATCGCCCATCCGCCTTGACCGTGCGAAAGCCCACCTCTGATTTCGCCGCGGCGGTCCGTTCCCCGAATCGATCTCCCGCCGCTGGGCTCCCCCAAGCGCTACCTACGACGTTTTGGCCCAGAATGGGCATCCGATAAAGCCTACCGACTGGTTGGCGGGTCACTTGTCTGTCGTGTGACCCTGGGCGGGTCACTTCACTTCCCTGAGCCTCACCTCCCCCATCTGCAAAACGGGGATTAAGACTGCGGGCCGTAGGTGGTCTGTGTGATCCGTGTGTATCCACCCCAGTGCTTAGTACAGTGCCTGGCACATAGTAAGTGCTTAGCAAATGTTACCACTACCATCATCATCGTCGTCATTATTATTATTATTATTTTATTGTGGCCTGGTGGGAAAAGCCCGGGCCTGGGAGTCCTGGCTTCTATTCCCAACTGTGCCACCTGCCTGCTGTGTGACCTCGAGAAAGTCACTTCCCTTCTCTGGGCCTCGGCCCCCTCCTCTGGTAGAGAAGCAGCGTGGCTCAGTGGAAAGAGCACGGGCTTTGGAGTCAGAGATCATGGGTTCGAATCCCGGCTCTGCCACTTGTCAGCCGTGTGACTGGGGGCCAGTCACTTAACTTCTCCGTACCTCAGTTACCTCATCTGTAAAATGGGGATGAAGACTGTGAGCCCCACGTGGGACGACCTGATTCCCTTGTGTCTACCCCAGCGCTTAGAACAGTGCTTGGCACATAGTAAGCGCTTAACAAATGCCAACATGATGATTATTATTATTATTAATAAACAGGGGATCGAAGACCAGATGTCCGTCCTTCTTAAGACGGCGATCCCCATTTAGGGCGGGGTCCTCGTCCGACCCGATGACCTCGTACCTAGCCCGGCGTCCGGCACGGTGCTTGGCCCACAGTAAGCGCCTCGCAAATGACGCAATTATTATTGCACAACCTGTGGGGGAGAAAAGCAAGCTGCCATTCTTCTCCCTCTCCCCCAGCGGACGCTGCGGGGTCGTCAAGGCTTCCGTCTCCTTTTTTTAATCCGTTATTCATCTCCGGACGTGGGCGACATCTGTGGCCCTGCTCTCCCCCATCGGGACCCGAGCGGCAAAAGAGAGGGGAGCACCAGGCGATAATAATTAATAATAATCAGGGGATTTCTCAAGCGCTTCGGCGCGACAGGCACCCTATTAAGCGCCGGGGTGGATTCAGGCATTCGGGGAGGACACAGTCCCTGTCTCACGTGGGGTTCAGGGTCTCAATCCCCATTTTCCAGATGAGGGAACTGAGGTCCAGAGAAGGGAAGTGACTGGTCCAGGGTCACAAAGCAGACGCGTGGCGGAGCCGGGATTAGAACCCGGGTCCTTCCGCCTCCCAGGCCCGGGCCGTAGCCACTAGGCCGTGGTCATCCTCTAAACTCATTTTACTGCCATTGCCCTTGTCTGCCCGTCTCCCCCGATCGGACCGTAAGCCCGTCAAACGGGCAGAGACCGTCTCTATCTGTTGCCGACCTGTCCGTTCCAAGCGCTTGGTACGGTGCTCTGCACACGGCAAGCGCTCAAGGAATACTACTGAACGAATGAAACCCGCTCCCGCCTCACTGGCAGCTGAGCTTTGGGAGGGAGGGGAGGGAAAGGGAGGCTTCCTGCTTCTTCCGTCTTCACCCAGGGGCCCGGGATGGCTCTTCCGACGCGGGAGGCGCTCAGTAAATACCGACGCCGCCGATGAAATCCTACGGAACGACTCGGGTGAGCTGATCCTTCCGGGCCGCGTCCGCCCCGCCGTCTCCTCGGCTACACTGGCAGCTCGTCGCGGGCTGGGAGGGATGTGTCCGTTTCTTGTTCTCCGGGGCTCTCCCAAGCGCTCAGTACGGTGCTCTGCGCACAGCAAGCGCTCCGGCGGACGGACCCACGGGACGTAAGAGAGGCCGCTACGGGTCACGGCCCCCGCGATCCAGTTGGCAGCGGCGGCCGCGGACTGGAGCGAACTGGCCGGCCCCGAGTTGGGGCTCCGCTCAGACCCCCAGGCGGAGGGGCCCTCCTTCCCCGGGTGCGCCTTTCTCCCCCCCCCCTCCCCGTCTTCTTTTAAAAAAGGTATTTAATCATAAATGTGGTATTTGTTGAGCGCTTATTGTGTGGCAAGCGCCGTTCTAGGCGCTGGGGGAGATTCAAGACTAATCAGCTTGTTGCGCCGAATGCCACCCTGTTTTTTTTTTTACTTTACCGAACTATAATAATAATAATACTGGTATTTGTTAAGTGCCGACTGTGGGTCAGGCGCTGTTCTAAGCGCCGGGGCGGATACAAGGCAATCGGGTTGGACACGGTCCCCGTCCCCCGGGGGGACTCACGGGCCGATCTCCCCGTTTATCCGACGAGGAGAGCGAGGCTCGGAGAAGCGAAGTGACTCGCCAAAGGTCTCACGGCAGACTGGCCGGGTTTGGAACCCGCGACCTTCTGACTCCCAGGCCCGGGTTCGACCCACTGACGCCGGGCTGCTTGAATTACCCGTTGGCCAAGCCCGTGGCTTGCACCAATTCCACGGGTCCCCAAGGAGGCCACAGTTATTCGATCGTATTTACTGAGCGCTTACTATGTGCACAGCACTGTACTAAGCGCTTGGAATGGACAATTCGGGTTCATTCGCGTCGGCAGAGAAGAAGCGTGGCCCGGTGGAAAGAGCCCGGGCCCGGGAGCATCCCAACTCCGCTACCTGCCTGCTGTGGGACCTCGTGCGAGTCACTTCCCTCCCCTGGGCCTCAATTACCTTGTCTGTAAAATGGGATTAAGACTGCGAGCTCCAGGTGGGACAGGGACTGGGTCCCTCCCTGTATCTACCCTAGGGCTCATTCATTCACTCATTCCTATTTACTGAGCGCTCACTGTGCGCAAAGCACTGTGCTACAGTGCTCGGGAGAACAGAGTATGACAACAGACACATTGCTGCCCACGACCACCGCCCAGTTCAGAGCTCACAGTCCGAAGAGCAGCATGGCGCAGTGGGTAGAGGCCGGGCCTGGGCGTCAGAAGGTCCTGGATTCTAATCCCGGCTCCGCCACCTGTCTGCTCTGTGACCCTGGGCAAGTCACTTCACTTCTCTGGGCCTCACTTACCTCATCTGGAAAATGGGGATTAAGACCCAAGCGGGACAGGGACTGCGTCCAATCCGACTTGCTCGTATCCACCCCAGTGCTTAGTACACGTAGCCTGGCACGTAGCGCTCAACAAATACGACAATCACTATTACTAGCAGAGTGGCTGGCACACAGTAAGCACCTGACAGATACCATTAAAAGAAAAAGTCCCGTCACTTCTCCGGGCCTCGGTTTTCTCATCTCTAAAATGGGGATTCCCTACCCGTTGTCCCTTGAAAGAGAGTCCCGTCGCTTCTCCGGGCCTCGGTTTTAAACAGCGTGGCTCAAGAGAGGCAGCGTGGCTCAGTGGAAAGAGCACGGGCTTGGGAGTCAGAGGTCACGAGTTCGAATCCCGGCTCTGTCACTTGCCAGCTGGGTGACTGCGGGCGAGTCGCTTCACTTCTCTGTGCCTCAGTGACCTCATCTGTAAAACGGGGATTACCTGTGAGCCTCACGCGGGACGACCTGATTACCCTGTATCTACCCCAGCGCTCAGAACAGTGCTCGGCACCTAGGAAGCGCTTAACAAATACCAACATTATTATTATTATTATTATTATTAAAAAGGGGATTCCCTACCTGTTGTCCCTTGCCTGGGAGCCCCATGTGGGGACACGGGGCTGTCTCCAACCCGATCATCTTCTCTCCACCCAAGCCCTTAGTACAATGCTTGGCACATCGTAAGCGGGGGACAGAGATCATTATTATAACTATCAATCATATAATAATGAGGATGATGGAGAGGCGGGCCCGTGAGCGTGTCATCCGTAAATGCCCAGGAAGGAAAGATGCCCGCGGAACCAAAGCCGGGAAGTGGGATTCCCCCGGGGCGGCGGGATGTGTGTGTTTGGGGGGGACGGAGGGGGTCACGTGGTGCCAGGAATTCACACGTACTTCCCACAATTAACAAACCGCTAGGCCGGAGGAAACCCGAGAGAGTCAGTACGCAGACAGATATCAGATTAAGGGACAAAAATCAACTGTCGGACTTCCTGGTTTAGAAATTCCAGGCGTCGGAGGTTGGTTCTGAATCACTCTGGGCTTGGATGGGGGTCGGGAATCTTTACAAGACAGGTTCAGGAACGTAAAGGCGTTACAAATGCCATCCCCCCTTTTGGGGGGTTAACTGGATCGTCTGAAGCAGCCCTAAAAGAGCAGTCCATTTAGATTTCTTTTTTTTTTAAGCAAAATACCGGAGCACCGTTCTTCAGTTATCCAGAGCACTCTCAGACGTCCACCAACTGAGAATGTGACAGAATGCCGCTTCTAGACTTTAAGCTCCCCCTCTGGCCTCTCAGCTCCTTGTGCTCAGTGGGTAGAGCGCGGACCCGGGAGTCAGAAGGTCGGGGGAAGCAGCGCGGCTCAGTGGAAAGGGCCCGGGCTTCGGAGTCAGAGGTCACGGGTTCGACTCCCGGCTCTGCCCCTTGTCAGCTGTGTGACCGTGGGCGAGTCGCTTCACTTCTCTGGGCCTCAGTTACCTCATCTGGAAATCGGGGATTAAGTGGGAGCCTCACGTGGGACGACCCGATGACCCTGTGTCTCCCCCAGCGCTTACAACGGTGCTCTGCACATAGTAAGCGCTTAACAAATACCCACATTATTAAACCCGGGTCTGCCCCTTGTCTGCTGCGTGACCTTGGGCCAGTCACTTCGCTGCCCCTCATCTGTAAAATGGGGGTGAAAACCGTGAGCCCCGTGCGGGACAAGGACCGTATCCAACCTGATGAGCGATTATCTACCGCAGCGTTTAACGCCGTGCACGGTGCAGAGGCCACTAGGGCGAGCCCGTCGTTGGGCAGGGATGGTCTCCGTCTGCGGCCGAACTGGACGTTCCAAGCGCTCGGTACGGTGTTCTGCACGGAGTAAGCGCTCAATAAATATGACCGCGTGAACGCTGTTTCCACCAGAGGGGTTGATTTCGGCCTCACTCGCAGGACGCCAGGCACGGAGGGTCTCAACGCTGACTTAAAAGCTGTCCATCCCCTCGCCCCCTCCTACCTCGCTTCACCTCTCTCCGACAACCCGGCCCGCACGCTCCGCTCCTCTGGTGCCGCTCGCCTCCTCACCGGGCCTCAATCTCCCCCGTCTCGCCGCCGACCCGTGGCCCGCGTCCTTCCTCTGGCCTGGAAGACCCTCCCTCCTCAAATCCCACAGACGATCACTCCCCGCCCCACCCCCTTCAAAGCCTCGCTGAAGGCCCACCTCCTCCAAGAAGCCTTCCCTGACTAAGCCCCATTTTTCCTCATCTCCCACTCCCTTCTGCCTCGCCCTGACCGGCTCCCTTTGCTCTCCCCCCCCCCCCCGGCACTTATGTCCATATCCATCATTTTACTTACTTTGTTGATGTCTTTCTCCCCCCACAACACTGTGAGCCCTATTGTGGGTAGGGAATGTCACTCTTTACTGCTGGATTGTACTTTCCCTAGCGTTTAGTAATAATAATAATAATGGTGGTATTTGTTAAGCACTTATTATGTGCAAAGCACTGTTCTAAGCGCCGGGGGGGGGGGGGGGGAGAAGCTGATCAGGATGTCCCACGTGGGGCTCACGGTTTTCATCCCCATTTTACAGATGAGGGCACTGAGGCCCAGAGAAGTGACTTGCCCAAAGTCACACAGCTGGCAAGCGGCAGAACCTGGATGAGAACCCACGACCTCCGACTCCCAAGCCTGGGCTCTTTCCACCGAGACACGCTGCTTCTCTACTCTGCACACGGTAAGTGCTTAATGAACACCACTGAATGAATGAATGAACGGCAGGGACTGTCCCCAACCCCATTTCCTTGCATCCACCCCGGCCCTTAGTACAGTGCCCGGCACATGGTAAGCGCTTAACAAATACCACAATTATTACATTCCAGCGCTTGGCCAGAGGCCTGACAGATCGAGGTGACCGTGAGCGCGTTGCGGGCAGGGAGTGTCACTGGTTACTGTTGTATGGTACTTTTCCGAGCGCTCGGTACGGTGCTCTGCACACAGTAAGCGCTCAATAAATACGACTGAATGAATGAATGACCGGCGGCTGACCGGCCGGACTGTTTGAGGAAGCGCAGACCACCTTCGGGCACGCCAGCAGCGGCGGGGCTGGGCCACGTTTGGCTCCGGGTGGGATTGGGAGCGGCCCCAAGCCCCCTCCCCGCCGCCGAAACCGGCAAAAAGCGACCGAGACGGGGTCGACATAATAATAACGTTGGTATTTGTTAAGCGCTTACCACGTGCAGAGCACTGTTCTAAGCGCTGGGGGAGATACTGAGTAATCAGGCGGTCCCACGCGAGGCTCCCAGTTAATCCCCATTTTACAGATGAGGGAACCGAGGCACAGAGAAGTGAAGTGACTCGCCCACGGTCACACGGCTGACAGGTGGCCGAGCTGGGATTCGAACCCGTGACCTCTGGCTCCCAAGCCCGGGCTCTTTCCACTGAGCCCCGCTGCTTCTCAGCCACCCGTAGCCGGCTCGGAATCCAGCCGGCACCGCTGCCTTTTTTTAATGACAATCTGCAACTATGTGCCGGGCACCGTACTAAGCGCTGCGGTAGACACCAGCTAATCCGGGTTGGGCACGGTCCACCTCCCTCCTGGGGGCTCGTGCTCTTAACCCCCCTTTTCGTTCGTTCATTCAGGAGTATTTACTGAGCGCTTACTATGTGCGGAGCACTGTACCAAGCGCTTGGAATGTCCGGTTCGGCAACGGAAAGAGGCGATCCCTGCCCACTGACGGGCTGACAGTCTAATCGGGGGAGATGAGATGGGGCCACCGAGGCCCGAAGGAGTGAAGCGATCCGCCCGAGGTCACCCAGCAGACGAGAGGCAGAGCCGGGATATGAACCCGGGTCCCTGTGACTCCCAGGCCCCGGGCTCCGGCCGCCAGCCCGCGCGGCTCTACGACAAAGCCGAGGTACAAATCCGCGTAAGAAGGGGAAGGGACGGGGAGTAGGCGCGACGAGGGCCGAGTACGAAAGCTTCGCGGACGAGACGCGATTTCAGGAAGGTTCTGAAGGTGGGGAGGGCGGCGGTCTGTCGGCCACGACGCGGGAGGGAGGTCCGGGCCAGGGGAGGGACGCGGGCGAGGCGGCGGCTGCGGGATCGAGATAAGTGAGCTTTCGGTACAGGGAGTACGTCGGCCTTAGAACGGCAAAGGGTCAGGTGCTTAGTCCTTATGTCCTCGGCCATAATTTATTTATTTGGGTTAATGCCCGTCTCTCCCTTTAGACCAAAAGTCCCTTGTGGGCAGGGAACCTAACTACCAAGTCCGCTGTATCGTCCTCTCCCAAACACTCGGTACCGTGCCCCGTTCCCAGGAGGCGCTCGATAAATACCATCGACTGACTGACTGGCGGTAAAAAAAAAAACGCTCGATGAAAACAATTAACCGACCGACCGTCTGAGGGACGCGGGAGCAGATGCGAGCCGCGAAGGGCAGCTCGGGCGGTTTCTGGTGAGCGCCCGAGTCGGCCTGTCCGACAGGCGGCGGGGCCCGTGGAGAAGCGGTGTGGCCTATTGAATAAAACCCAGGCCCGGGACTCAGAAGGAGCTGGGTTCTAATCCCGCCCCTTGTCCGCGGTGGGACCTTGGGCGAGTCACTTCACTGGGCCTCAGGTACCTCATCTGGAAAGTGGGGATTAAAGCCGCGAACCCCAGGTGGGACAGGGGCTGTATCCAACCTAACCGTTCTATTGTACTCTCCCAAGCGATCAGTAGTCCTCTGCACGGGGTGAGCGCTCAACAGATTCGACCGAATGAATGAATTAGCTTGGATCTACCCCAGCGCTTAGGACAGTGCCTGGCACATGATAAGTGCTTAATAAGTAACATGAAAAACAAACAAAAAAACCAGGCTTCCTCAGGCACGCATGTGAGTCTGCACGCGTTGGGTGGGGGAGGATACTCTACCTTCCCCGCCTCAGGCCAAAACGAACCCTAGTCAGGGCAGGCTGCCCTCCTCCCCCTCGTCGTCATCCTCACCATCGCCCTCCTCACCGCCAACATCGCCGTCATCACGATGACAATGACCGTGGCATCTACTGAGCCCTCACCGTGTGCTGAGCACTGTACTGAGTGCTGGGGCAGGTACGCGATGATCCCGTCCCACATGGGGCTCACAGACTGGGGCGGAGAGATGACAGATATCGAATCCCCATCTTGCAGAGGAGGGAACTGAGGCCCAGAGAGGTTCCGGGCCGTTCCAGGGTTACAGAGCAGGACCGTGGATTAGAACCCAGGTCCTGTGACTTCCACTATAATGGCCACGCTGCTTCTCCTGAGGTCTCTGCAGCGACCCGTCGGGAGAGGGACGAGAGAGTGTCCGACAGACGATTATTCTCCCCCTTTTCAAAGCCTTATTGAAGGCCCACCTCCTCCGGGAGGCCTTCCCTATCTAAGCCCCCCTTTCCTCTTCTTCCGCTCCCTTCTGCGTCACCCCGACGAGCTCTCTCTGTTCGTCCTCCCGGCCCCTCAGCCCTTATGTCCATATCTGCCATTTATTTCTATTAATATCTGTCTCCCCACCTCTGGACTGTAAGCTCGCTGTGGACAGGAAATGTGTCTGTTTATTGTTGGATTGTACTCAAGTGCTTAATACAGTGCTCTGCACACAGTAAGTGCTCAATAAATATGCTTAAATGAATGAATGTGGGGGCAGGGAGGAGAGGGGCGGGGGGCCACAGCCGAGGCGGGTTTCTGGGTGGGGCTGCCGGGAAGATCGGCCGCCGTGTCCCTCTTCCACCTCTGGAGGAATTGGGAAGAGAAGGTGAGTCAGGAAGATTAGGAGAGGGAGGCGGCACACGACAGACGGAAAAAAAGGGGCAAGAAGAGGCCTCGGAAACGAGGCGGGCTAGAGGCAGCCCAGAACAGAAAGGCTCCAATCGCGGGCGAAGTTTCAAGGGTGAAGAGGCGGCTCAACTACCAGGAGCGGTCATTCCTTTATTCATTCATTGATGTAATCGTATTTATTGAGCCCTTGCCGGGTGCAGAGCACTGTCCTAAGCGCTTGGGAAAGTACAGTACAACAACAAACAGTGACATCCCCTGCTTACAAAGAGTTTACAGTCTAGAGCCGGGGAAGATAGGCAGCCATACAAATAAGTAAAATGACAGATACGAACGGAAGTGCTGTGGGGCCGAGAGGGGGGAGGAGCAAAGGGAGCAAATCAGGGTGATGCATTTTAGTTACTGTGTCCCTCTGGAAAGGGGGAGTCAGGAAGCAGCAGGTTCATCCCTTCTATCGGGAATAATTTTACTGACATGGCAAAAACTAGCACCAATCTCAATCATCTATCAAACCTCCCCAACCCTCAACATAGATACTTTATTAATCCGGGGCTGGGGGGTTCGGAGAGAGAGGACTGGAGACCCAGGGTCGGAAGGGGCGGGCAGACAGGAGAGAGAGGCAGCCAGTCGGTGAATGACATTCACTGAGCGCTTACTGTGTGTAGAACACTGCACTAAGCACTCGGGAGAGGGTAAGAGAACAATATACCGGACACACCGAGCCGTCGGTCTAGAGGGGGAGACTGACATTAACAGAAATCAATAAGCGACGGATATGGACGTCAGTGCTGTGGAGCTGGGAGCGAATGCAGGGAGCGGGGCAGGGCGACGCAGAAGGGAGTGGGAGAAGAGGGAAGGAGGGGGCGCAGGCGGGGAAGGCCCCTTGGAGGAGATGGGCCTTCGGGAAGGCTTTGAAAGCGGGTCAGAGTCAGTGTCCGTCGGATCTGAGGAGGGCGGGCGTCCCAGGCCAAAGGCGGCACGTGAGCGAGGGGTCGGTGACAAGATGGATGGGAGCGACGCTACAGTGAGAACGTTAACTTTAGAGGAGTAGTGTGCGGGCTGGGTTGTGGTGGGAGAAGGCAAGGTGGTTGAGTGGTTTGGTGGCCAACGGGCAACTGGCCGCCTCGCTCCTCCTCCACCCCGGCCTCTCCCCGCCCACCCCCCACTTTAAACTTGCCACCCTTCTCCCTTCCGCCCCACGGAGGCTTTTTAAATCGCTTCCCGGCCGTAGCAATTGTTACTCTATTTCCCTCCTCCTGTTCTACCATTTCCTGAATCTACCTGAACGTCTGCCTCCCCCCCCCCGGAAACTGGAAGCTCCCTGTGGGCAGAGAACGCGTCTCCCGACCCCGTCGTACTGCTCTCTCCCGTGCGCTCAGTCCAGGGCTCTGCGCGGGAAGGGCTCGATGAGTACCCCTGAGAGGTTTCCCCGCAGGTGCCACGGATTGGCCTCGCCTTCCCCCGCAGCCCCCGGGTCAGTGGCGAAAAGGAGGCCTGTGTGGGAAATTCACCATGGACGTTCCGCAAAGCTCGATCGGCAGCTACGTTTAGCGACGTCCTACGGGCCCCTCGAGACCGCAGGCTCGCTGTGTGCCGACTCTCTTCGACTGCCCTCTCCCAAGCGCTCAGTACGGTCCTCTGCACACGGTAAGCGCTCAATAAATACCGCCGATGAGGACCCCAGCTCAAAACGTCCCAAGTCGGAGAGTCCCCGTTGAAGACTCTTTATATAGGCCCGATACCGAAAGGCGTAGGCCGGGGTCCACGTTCAACCGAACCCTCGAGACTATTTCTGTTTCTTCTTCGAATGCCGTCGAGTCGGTTCCGACTCGTAGACTTCGACGCTTCGGCTTAGACCTTTCTAATACGGGTAACCCTATATGGCCCGGCTCTAAGCTTCAGCAGCGAACGCAAACTCGCCTGCCACGATGAGGTGTCAATTCACAGGAGATTATTTAGTTACGTTAATAAAATCAGGCAGATGAGACGCGGTCCAAGCCCCAGACAAGGTCCAGACTTCTTCCAAAAATCCTTTCCCGGCGTCAAAAAGGGGCCCGGCGGCAGCCCCAGACGAGATGAATTAACGCCCGAGAATACCTTTCTTTCAACCCCCAGGACAAAAACCTAAGGTAACAGTGGGGCGTCGAGTTTAACTTTATATCTTGAAAACTTCCCTCAATTTTTTCTGCTTCCAAAAGATCAAGGCAAGTGAATGACCGGGAAGAGCCAAGCCATCTTAGAGCCGTGCTACAAACTGAAGGACCTGAAAACAGCTCCGTTTGTGGCCCACGGGTTTTAAACTTCGTGCGAATAAAGCAGCAGCTTGGCGGAGTGAAAAGAGCCCGGGCCTGGGAGGCAGAAAGATCTGTGTGCGAATCCCACCTCCAGCACCTGTCCGCTGCGTGACTTTGGGTAAGTCATTTCACTTCTCTGTACCTTAGTTCCCTCATCCATAAAATGGGTATTAAGACTGTGAACCGGATTAGCTGGTGTCTTCTTCAGCGCTCAGTACAGTGCCTGGCACCTAGTAAGCACTTCTCTGTACCTTAGTCCCCTCATCCATAAAATGGGTATTAAGACTGTGAACCGGATTAGGTGGTGTCTTCCTCAGCGCTCAGTACAGCGCCTGGCACATAGTAAGCACTTAACAAATACCATAAAAAAAGATAAAAAATAAAGGTGAGGAAGCAGAAAATGATGTTTCGTTAAGAACGGATTAGCTGTCGCCAGAAGTGCTCAGCCCCGCCATCCCTTGACAGGTCGAGCAAATGGGGAGCAAAAATTCAAGGCTTTCACCCTGCATAAACCCACTCTTGGTGTTGGGAAGGGGGGGGATTCAGAGATTTGACCTGTTGTTGGGAAGGGGAAAAGGGAGGAGAATGAAGAAGAAGAGGAAGCGGGGAGGGAGGAGACAGGAGGAGGCTATGGTGGGGAGGGAGGCGCCTTCTCTGCAGACGTTTCCATTAAATTCTGCACAGAAAAGATGAGCCCTGACAAGTAGCGACGTGCTCCTTCTTTAACCAAGCCTCCCTTACCTTCAGAATCCCAAAGGATCGTCGTTATTTTAAAAACGGATAATCGGCCATTAAGGCTTCCGTGCTTTCCTCCATTTTACCGTCAGGATAGAGCAGTCGCGACCACTCGTAAGCTAGTTGTGGGCAGGAAATATAACCGTTATATCTGCGGACTGTAAGCTCACTGTGGGGAGAGAATGTGTCTCTTCTACTGCTATGCTGTCCTCTCCCAAGTGCTTAGATCAGTGCTCTGCACGCGGTAAGTGCTCAGGAAGTATGACTGACTGACTGAATGACTAAAAGCCCTAGGAGCCTCTTAGAAGACAAGTGGCGCCTAAGGTATTTGAGAGAGTTAAGCCAAGAAACTCGGGATCCGTCAGTTTCGAAGAAGGTTAAGAACCAGTGGGACGTTGGGGCCTTGATGGAAAGCCTCCGGACACTTTTTCCCCCCCCGCGGGACTCTTCCGGCCCTAGGATTCTGGCCGGAGGAATCCCGCTTCTTCCTAGGGCTCCGTGGTTTCATCGATGTTACGTTTCTAAATACGGGAAGCCCTTTTCACCGACACATACCTAGTGGACGGAGTCGGGCGATTAGGACCCAGATCCTTCTGACAAGCCTGGGCTCTATCCACTAGGCCACGCTGCTTCTCACCTGTAAAATGGGGATTCGACACCTCCTACTTGAAAAGTGAGCCCCGCGTTGGACGTGGGCTGTGTCCAACCTGATTTAACTTGGATCCAGCGCTGAGAGCAGTGCTTCATCCAAACGTACAAAGCGTTTCACATAAACTATTAGGAAAAAAACCCTAAAAAGACGGGGAGGTGGAGGAAGGGGGTGGGCTGCGAATTTTACTTTGGTCGAGGTCGCAGACGGTGATGATGATGGTGACGACGATGGACGGGGTAAGGAGTCACGCAAAGTTCTCCTTTAATCACCTCTCGGGGGGCGGAGGGGGAAGAGGGGCCTCGACGCTCGTTGGCGAGGTCGAACCCAGGTTCTCCGAACATTTCTAACCTGCCACGACCGTTACCCCTCAAAATCGGGAGTCAGAGATCCCCCGGAGGTAATCAATCGATCAGTGGCACTTATTGAGCACCTACTTTGTGCAGGGCACTGTACTGAGCCCTTATGAACATACTTTTAAATGCTATAAATTATTTATTTATATTCACGTCTGTCGCTCCCACTAGACTGTAAGATCCGTTTGGAGCGGGGAACGGGTCGGCCGTGTGTCGTACTCTCCCGTACGCTCAGTACAGTGCTCTGGACACAGTAAGCGCTCGATAAATACGACTGACCGAGTGAAAAGCCTCGAGACCCCGGAAATTGCTAAACAGCACAGTGGGAACTCTGGCCAACTCAAGATTTTCATTCGGGGCTCACTGTGTCGTGCTTCGGGGGGTTGCCCAAAATGTAATTAAGAGAAGGCAAAACGTAGGTTCTCGTTCTGATCTGACGAGCGGAGAACAAAGAGAAGCAGAGCGGTCCAGTGGATAGGGCCCGGGGCCCTGAGAGTCAGAAGGACTTGGGTTCTAGTCCCGACCCCACCACTTGTCTGCTGCGTGTGGCTTTGGGCAAGTCACTTCAGCACGGCCTAGTGGAAGGAGCCCGGGCCTGGGCGTCTGAGGATGTGGGTTCTAATCCCGCCTCTGCCATATGTCTGCCGTGTGACCCTGGGCAAGTCACTTCATTTCTCCGGGCCTCAGTTCCCTCATCTGTAAAATGGAGATCAAGACCGTGAGCCCCATGTGGGACAGGGACTGTGTCCAACCTGATTAGCTTGTTATCTACTGCAGTGTTTAGAACAGTGCCCGGGACATGGTGAGCGCCTAATAAATACCATTAGAAAAAAGGACGAAAACGTTTCAACGTTTTCCCATGAGCCCTGAAGAAACCTGGCAATGAGCCCAGCAGGCCAGGATGGCGAAGCCTTATCTCTCTCTTTCAGCGTTAGCAAGTTTTCAAGTATGAAAAGGGCTGAAACACCTTGAAATATTTACCCAGATGAATTCTGGCATTCAAGTGCAGAGCACTTCAATACACCAGCTGGGCAGGAAGAAAAAAAAAAGAGCTCCACGGGAAACAAATGATTTGCGAGCCAATGACTTGTCTGTCTGATGTATTTTGCCACCCATTCTTATTTTGTATCTTTCTGGAACTTACAGTCCGGGGCAAACTGCTCCGATCTCCGGACCGCTCGAGATTAAAATGTACTCTCTGAGCTCAATTAGAGTAACGACCCAGTTCCATCAAATCCAGGTCACTCAGAGACAGAGGTCCTGCTTCCCTGCTTGGCTTGCTTCCCTCCTTTACCTCGCTCCTTCGGGACCCTTCCAGCCCCACCCGGACCCCAGCCCTTGGGGGCAATAAGAGACCCCGATACGAAGACGGCTTCAGAGTGTCTCCGGCAGCTGGGGCCAAAGTCGGGGGGAAGACAGGGCCCGGATGGGAAGTTGAGGAATTCTGTTTTGGACACGTCTCAGTTTGAGGCAGATGTCCTAATGGCAGGAGGAAATGCGAATCTGCAGAAAACTCTGTGCCTCATTTACCTTCCCTGTAAAATAGGGAATAAGCGCGGAATCCTTCCCTATTTTCGCCAAACCGCAGGCGGGGTCAAAGAGGAGATTAAAAAAAGGAAGAAAAGAGAGTCGGAGAGAGCCCAAAAAGTGCCATCTTCTCCCACGAGAAGCAACAGGAATGAAATGCAAAAATCCCCCGCGAGGATAGCACTTTGCCCCAGGCCGGCCTGTGCTCACAACCATCAGTCAGTCAGTTGTATTTATTGAGCGCTTACTGTGTGCAGAGCTCTGTACTAAGTGCAGACCCGATCCCGGCCCACGGTGAGCTTACAGTCTAGAAGGAAGACAGACATTAATATAAATAAATGACAGATACGGACATTAAGCGCTGTGGGCCGGGAGGGGGGATGAATAAAGGGAGCAAGTCGGGGTGACGCAGAAGGGAGTGGAAGAAAAGGAAGAGGGCTTAGTCAGGGAAGGCCTCTCGGAGGAGACGGGCCTCCGATAGGGCTTTGAAGGCGGGGGAGAGTCACTGTCGGATAATGTCGGATAACTAACTGGTGGCAACGAGCCAGCTTCGACGGGAAAGCAAAATGACTGAACAGTCGGTCGGCGAGGCAGTCCGGCTTGATTCTGATAATAATAATAACAATTCTATCTGTTAAGCGCTTACTCTGTGGGATGGGGACAAGCAAGTCGGGTTGGACTCGGTCCCTGTCGCACGTGGGGCTCACAGTCTCGATCCCCATTTCCCAGATGAGGGAACTGAGTGAGGCCCAGAGAAGTGACGTGACTTGCCCAGCAGACCGGTGGTAGAGCCTTGACCGTCTCACTCCCAGACCCGAGCTCCGTCCACTACACCGTGCCGCTTGGGATGCGACTCTGCCGAAGGTATCTAAGTGACCTTTGATACGCGAGAGTGAAGAGCGGTCTTGTGGCGGTGGAATTTCCGGCGCTCCTTCTGGGAGCGATGCGCTGTACTGAGCCAGGAAAACTTCCCGGAGGATCCCGGCCGTTTCCCCGCAGGACCGGGCTCCTGCTCCGCCCCATTCGGGGATGGTGGACGTGGATCTCTCGGGTGGGACCGGACGTCCCGCCCCGGTCCCCGTGATAGGATTTGTTAAGCGCCTTCTCCGTGCCGAGCGCTGTGCTGGGCGTGGAACGAATGTGGGACCACCAGGTTGAGCGCCGTCCCTGCGCCCCCCCCCCGGGCTCCTAGTCTCAGGGGGAGGGAGACCGGGGATCGGAATCTCCGTTTTACAGATGAGGACACTGAGGCCTCGACGGCAAAGTCTGGTGAGGCCCGCGGGTGGGGTGCCGGACGAGGCCGTCGGGACACGGTCGGGAAGAGGGAAGAGATCAGGCCGCCGTCCCTGCCCGCCGGGAGCTTCCCATCTCATCGCGGAGGCTGACCCGGTTTACAGATTCCCGGGAACGCCCTGGCTCCGGCGAGCCGCCCGGGGGCTCTCCCAGGGATCCCGGGGGGGTCCGGGAAGCTGCGTGGCCTAGCCGATGGAGCCCGGGCCTGGCAGTCGTAACGACCTGGGTTCTCATCCCGGCTCCGCCACTGGTCTGCTGGGTGACCTTGGGCAAGTCACTTCACTTCTCTGGGCCTCAGTTCCCTCATCTGTCAAATGGGGATGAAGGCTGTGAGCCCCATGTGGGACAGGGACTGTGTCCAATCTGATCAGCTTGGATCTACCCCGGCCCTTAGAACGGGGCTTGACATATAATAAGCACTTAATACCATTATTATCATGATTATTATTTTTAGGGATCCGCTTTCCCCCCGTTTCGCAGTAGCTCCCCATTCCCACACTTTTCCGCCGTCCCACCTTGGGCAAGTCCGTTGGTTTCTCTGGGCCTCGTCCGTAAAATAGGGATCGAGACTATGATACGGCGGACGTGGGCTGTGTCCAACCTGCTTAGCTTCCATCCACCCCAGCGCTTAGTACCCGTGCCTGGCACATAGTAAGCGCTTAAAAAGTGCCATAAAAGAAAAAAAAAGGATCTTTCAACCCCCTAGGGGCAGGATAATATCCTCCGCGTGAACTCCGTGTTGCCTCCTCAGGAATGCAGCCTCGGGTTTCTGCTGTATAATCTTTAATATAAACTACTGACTCATCCAAGTTCGCCCGGGGGGGAAGGAGAAGGAAGAGCATCTGGCTCCTCCTCATCTGAGCTGGATTTTCAAGCAGGACGGGGCGGATTTGGGCGCCAGGGCCCCAAAATGCCGTGCTCTCATCAAAGGGAGGGGAAAGCAGATCGAGGTCGGGAAGAAAAGGCGCGGGCTCTGGCGCAAGAAATCGGTGGTATCTGTGAAGCGCTTACTACGGGCCAGGCCCCGTACCGAGCCCCGGGGTGGCTACGAGGTCATCGGGTTGGACCGAGTCCCTCTCCCACATGGGGCTCAGAGTCTTAATCCCCATTTTACAGAGGAAGCAGCCGAGGCCCAGAGAAGCAGAGTGACTTGGCCGAGGTCACTCGGCAGACACGGGAGATTAGAACGCAAAATGTCGCCAACTCGGGCTTCGGGAGGGAAAGCCGTCTGACTTGTTTGCGATCAGACTGTAAGCCCGTCATTGGGCAGGGATCGTCTCTGTCTGTTGCCGGATTGTACATTCCAGGCGCTTAGTACAGTGCTCTGCACATACTAAGCGCTCACTAAATACTACTGAATGAATGAGAAAGGGACGAGAGACACAGAGGACGGTTTAAAACGCAGGATTTGAAGCCCAGTTGTTTCAGAACTAACCTGGGAGTATCTCTCCATGTGCCCCAGAGGGAACGGGAACGAAGAACACTCTGAGAACACTCTCAGTTGCTCAGTATATAGATGCCAGCTTTCCCAGACGGACAGTTTGACAGATGGCATTTATTAAGCGCTATGTGCCAGACACTGTTCTAAGCGCTGGGGCAGATCCGAGCTAATCAGGGTAGGACTCAGTCCCTGTCCCACGTGGGGCTCACGGTCTTCAACCCCATTTTCCATATGGGGGAACTGGGGCCCAGCGAAGTAAAGTGACTTGCCCAAGGTCACACAGCTGACAAGCGAATGAGCCGGGATTAGAGGCCAGGTCCTGATGACTCCCACGCCCGGGCTCTACCCGCTTGGCCTCGCTGCTTCTACGATTCGGAAAGGCCAAGGGGAGATCCGAGAGGAAAAGAGGGCGCGGCGTGGCTTAGTGGATAGGGCAGAGGCCTGGGAGTCAGAAGGATCTGAGTTCTAACCCTGCCTCCGCCCTATATCTGCTGTGTGACCCTGGGCAAGTCACTTCACATCCCTGGGCCTCAGTTCCCTCATCTGGAAAATGGGGATTAAGAGTATGAGCCCCATGTGGGACGGGGACTGTGTCCGACCTGATTAACTTGTATCTACCCCGGCGCTTAGAACAGTGCTTGGCACCCAGTAAGCGCTTAACAAGTACCATAATTAATCAATCAGCTTCCTGTGCAGACCTAGCACCCCGGGGATCAAAAATCCCTCCGTGCTGCCCCTCCTCTCCTCCCTGCAACAGGTGGCTCCGAAAATAAATCACTACGGCATTAGTTAAGCGCTTACGAGCAATCGATCAATGGGATTTATTGTGCGCTTACTATTCATTCATTCGATAGTATTTATCGAGTGCTTCCTATGTGCGCAGCACTGTACTAAGCGCTTGGAATGGACAATTCGGCAACAGAGACAATCCCTGCCCAACGACGGGCTCACAGCCGAAACGGGGGAGACGGACAGCAAAGCCAAATCTACTCTAATCTACTATGCGCACAGCGCTGCGCAAAGGTGCCGCCCCGCCCACAACGAGCCTACTACCTGCCAAGCACCGCAGTAGATGCTGGTGTAGATACGCGACGGTCGGGTCGGACACAGTCCCTGCCCCGCGTGAGGCTCACGGCCTAAAATGGAAGAGGGGGACGGGGCGGTGGAGGGCAGGGAGGAGACGTAGACATTGAACCTCCATTTTACGGATGAGGAAACTGACTCGTCTAAGCGACGGAGCCGGGATTAGAACCCAGTCCCCCAGCCCCCCCAGACCACACTTCTCGACAAGCATCTGTGGCTGAAGACCACTCCGGCGGTCTCTCTGGCCGACCTCCTCGACGACAAACAAAGTTTTCCCAACCCCAGCGCGGTTTCCTTCCTCTCTCCCGGAAAATCCCGCACAAAATAGAGGCATAAGGAGCCGCTTCATAGGGCCCCCGGCCAGAACGTGAGTCAAAAATATGCCGCGACACACTCCCCGGCCCTTTCCCGGCCCCGGCTCCCAACGCCCAGAAGATCTGTCTTCCCCGCCTCCCATCGGAGAAGCAGCGTGGCCTAGAGGATAGATCCGGGGCCTGGGAGTCAGAAGGACCTGAGTTCTAATCCCGCCTCCACCGCTCGTCTCCTTCGTTCATTCGTTCGATCGCATCTATTGAGTGCTTACTGTGTGCACAGCACTGTACGAAGCGCTGGGGAGAGGACGATACGACAATAAACCGACACGTTCCCTGTCCACGACGAGCTCACCGTCTAGACGGGGAGATGGACATTAATATACAAAAAGAAACAAATTACAGGTATACAAATATACGCTGTGGGGCTGGGAAGGAGAATGAGTGAGGCGGGCAAGTCGGGGTGACGCAGAAGGGAGTGGGAGAAGAGGAGGGCTCAGTCAGGGAAGGCTCCTCGGAGGAGATGGGCCTTCAATAAGACTTTGAAGTCCGGGGGGAAGAATTATTTGATACGAGGAAAGAGGACGTTCCGGGCCAGAGACAGGATGTGTCTCCCGGGTGACCCTGGACAAGTCACTTTACTTCTCTGGGCCTCCAGTTCCCTCATCGGTAAAACGGGGATTGAGACTGCGAGCCCCCACGCGGGACAGGGACTGTGACCGCCCCCTCCGCTTGACCACCTCGGTGCTTAGTACGTAGCGAGCGCCCAACAAAAACCACAATTATCATTATCGGGGCAACCCGCCCGGAGAACAGGCGAATCGGGGGCTAGCGGATGGGTGCCCGGCTTTGCCGTTGGATTTTCCGTTCTTGAAACGTGCAGCGAAGTGGGTTGCCAGGCCTGATGGATTCTTTGCTGCCGAATGTGGTGAGTGTGTGCGTGCTCGGGGGGGGGGGGGCCGGGGAGGCGGCGAGTTTACTTCGGTTCCCCTCAGGCCGTTGGAGCCTGAAACAGGAGCTGCACTGTCTGACGTGAACATGATATGTTTGCTTACTCCTGGGCTAAATGCACTCCCTCAGCTCTAAGAAAACCGATCCCGCGTTGGGCTTCTTGGGTTAATCCAAGCCTCTCGGTCACACGGCTCCCCTTATCCGTGTGCTCCATCCCGAGCCCCTGTCGCCCCGCCAACGTCTGAGCCTTGCGTCGAAGCCTTCGTGATTCTCGTGTGGAAAAGGGGGAGGTTCTGGCGGCGGCGGGGGGGTGGTCGTTCGGAGCGTCCTCGGTTCCAAGTGGAGTTCTCCCCGTGCCATTGTTCCGGGGGCGGGGAGGGGGCAGGACTGACCTCATGCTTGATTTCTTGGCGGCCTCTCCCTGATGCAATCGTGGCACGGAGCTTTGAAATCGGAGCTGGGGCCTAGGCCCTTCCCCAGCGAGCGGCTATCATTACTCCCCGGTGAGTCAGCAGCTGGCCGGCTCCCGGCCCGATCCCGGGGCCCCGCTCCCGTCCCGCCTCCCGTCCGGCTCGTCGGGAGACCGGGGGCCGAGTGGCGAGGGCGGCGGAAACCTCCATTTCGGGGCTGCGCTCTCTCCGGCTCCGGCCACGACGTTGGCGAGGCCGGGGGGGGGGGGGGAGGCCCCGTGAGCGAGCGGGATGAATAATGCAGATGGGGGGGGGGGGTGTGTCTCCCCCCACCTGGGTGTCCGGTCCCCGGGGAGCCTCGGGGATCTTCTCGGGAATCTGTTAACGGCCGCGGGCGGGCGTCTAGCCGGCGCTCGGAAGGTGGGGATCCGGGGGGCTCAGCTTCCGAAGCAGTGAAAAGTGACCGTGTCTGCTCCGATTCTCCGCTCTCGACCCCAGCGCCGAGCACAGTAGCTCCTAGTAGGGGCTGAAGAGCGGTCCCTAACAGTGCTAGTAATAACCACAGTGATGATGATGGTATCCGTTAAGCGCTTACTATGTGCCAAGCACTTTTCTAAGCACTGGGGTAGATATAAGGCGATCGGGGTGTCTCCCGTGGGGCTCACAGTCTTAATCCCCATTTCACAGATGAGGGAACCGAGGCCCAGAGAGGCTGTGACTTGCCCAGAGTCACACAGCTGACAAGTATGAGCCTGAGGGCCGGCGTTGGCTTCCGCGCCCCTCGGAGAGGCCCTGGCACCCCAAGCCTGGGGGAAGAAGGCCGAGAGCTGGGGAAGAGGACGCGGGGATGAACCCCGAGGTAATCATAATCATTATTACTATTATCGTTATTATTATTGTGGTACTTGTTTAAGCGCTTCCTTGTGCTGAGCTCTGTTCTAAGCACCGGGGTAGGTACAGGTTTAGCAGGTTGGACACAGTCCCTGTCCCACATGGGACCCACACACTTAATCCCCCTTTTATAGATGAGGGAACCAGAGGCCCAGGGAGATGAAGTGGCTTAATAATAAGAATAATGATGGTATTTGTTAAGCACTTACTATGTGCAGAGCACTGTACTAAGCGCTGGAAGAGATACAAGCAAATCGAGTTGGACACAGTCCCTGTCCCAAATGGGGCTCACGGTCCCAATCCCCATTTTACTGATGAGGGAACTGAGGCCTGGAGAAGTAAAGTGACTGGCCCAAGGTCACACAGCAGACCAGTGGCAGAGCCGCGACGGGAAGCAGTGTGGCTCAGTGCCAAGAGCCCGGGCTTGGGAGTCGGAGGTCATGGGTTCGAATTCCGGTTCTGCCACCTGTCAGCTGTGTGACTGTGGGCAGGTCACTTGACTTCTCTGGGTCTCTGTACCTCATCTGTAAAATGGGGATGAAGACCGAGAGCCTCACGTGGGACAACCTGATGACCCTGTATCTACCCCAGCGCTTAGAACGGTGCTCTGCACATAGTAGGCGATTAACAAATACCAAGATTATTATTATTAGAACCCCCAACCTTCTGACTCCCAGGTCCCCGTTCTCTCCGGTTCGCCACGCTGCTTCCGCCTGCCTCCCGGGCTCTTTCCACTAGGCCTCGCTGCTCCATGGAGCGACACGAATATCCGGATGCCGGGGCGGGGCGGGGTGGTTGTGGGGAGGGCAGGGACGGGTGGGCGGAGCGGGTCCCCACCCTTCAGGTCTGGGTTCAGACCTGTTGGGCGCCTCTGGAATCCGGTGGGTCTCAGGCAACTCTCGGGCCGACTCCCGCCTGACTCCCGCTCGCTCGCCCGCTCCAGGCCGGGCCTGAGCTAGGCTCTTCGCATCTCCCCCCAGGCCGGACACAAAACTTTAGATGCTTTGTTAGGGATCTGTTCTTTTTTGAATCTGAGGGAAGCAGAATCCTCTCAGCCTCGAAAAGCTGATCTTCCACCCAGCTGGTTCAACTCAAAAGGAGAATCCGGCCCATGGGAGCCCCCTTTTTTTTTCAATGGTATCTGTTAAGCGCTCACTATGAGCCAGGCGCTGGACACCGGGCTAGATACGAGTCAATCAGGTTGGAGGCGGTCCCCGTCCCGTACGGGGCTTTCGGCCGTGATCCCCATTGCCCGGATGAGAGGACCGAAGCCCGCAGAGGTGATGTGATCTGCCAAGGCCCACACGGCAGACAAGTGGCAGAGCCGGGATTAAAACCCCGGGTCCTTCTGACCCGCGGGCCCGGGCTCCATCCGCTAGGCCGTGCTGCTTCCCTACGCCTTCTGATGGAATTGTCCCTGGGGGCCCCCGGTTTGAGATGCCCAGCTTTCTGCCGCCCATCCCATCTCGGGAGATTTGCCGAGAGCAGAGACGCTGGGGCCCGACCGAGCGCCTCGCCATCACACGATGATTGCTCTCCCCCACTTCAAAGCCTTATTGAAGGCGCATCTCCTCCAAGAAGCCTTCCCTGTCTGCGCCCTCCTCTCCTCTTCTCCCTCTCCCTTCTGCGCCGCTCTGATTTGCTCCTTCAATCCCTTCCATCCCCATGGTACACATATATCTGAAATGTATTTATCTATACTTTTGTCTGTCTCTCCTCCAGACTGTGAGCTCGCTGTGGACAGGAACGTGTCTGTTCTGTTGTTAGAGACTGTCCTCTCCCAAGCGGACTCAATAAAAACGGCCGAATGGAGGCGTGCGATACCCCTCCCCGGAGTCCCGAGGGATCGGCCGGGACTCCAGCGGGCGGCCCGAAGGCAAACCGGCTACCGTATCGGACACCACCGGACGACCCACTCGATAATCCCCACGCCGGACGCCACGGCCACGCCGGCGGTGAGCGGGGCGACGGCGACCCCGAAACGTTTACCTTGAGAGAGAGCGGGCCAGTCTGGAATCTCGTTCCCAACAGGAGCGGGGGACTTCTCTCCCGGTTGGATAGGCCCAGCATCGCTCGGCGGTGGAGCGTCCTCTAATGGAGACGGACAGTTGGCTGCACGGAGACAAAGAGGGCGGCTTCGTCAGAAGGGCCGGCCGACCACAAAGGCCCGCCTTGTTCACGGCAAAACTCCCGGGACCACCGAGACGGGACCCAGAAAATAATCAGAGTAAGTGCTTGAACTTTTCCCAGACGCAGCGCCATTGGCTTTGATGCTTTCATAACGGAATCGGACCACATTCCCCTCCCTTGAACGCAGAAATGTGAGGGAGAAAGCGAGCGCCAACAGTAAGAATCCAGTCAGTCGGTTAATTGTATTTATTGAGCGCTTACAGTGTACAGAGCACGGGACTGAACACTTGGGGAGAGGACAATATAACAACAAAGGGACGCATTCCCTGCCCTCCACGATCTAGAGAATTTGTACTTCAAGGATCCCCTGAAAGGTCAAGGGAATGAACTACTTAGTGCACTGAGGGAATTTCTAAGCAAGATGTCTTTTTATCCCAAAACCCCCACAACACGCAGCGTGGATCAGCGGACAGAGCTGGGCCCTGGGAGTCGGAAGGACCTGAGTTCGAATCCCGGCTCTGCCACTTTTCTGTTGTTTGATCTTGGGTAAGTCACTTCTCTTCTCTGGGCCTCAGGTACCCCATCTGGAAAATGGGGATTAAGACCGTGAACCCTGCGCGGGACAGAGACTGTCCAGTTACTTGTATCTATCCCAGTGCTTGATATAATGCCTGGCACACAGTAAACGCTTAAAAAATACCACAGTCATCATCATTATTGTTATTGTTGGGGTCTGCTGACCAGAAAACCCATATTCTGCAGGAATGCACTCTTTGAACGTCTCACAGGGCCCCTTCGAAAAATGAACATTTCAGAGGAAATTGCCCTGAATTCATTTTCTCCTGCCTTTCGAGGTGGATGAGTTCAGAGTTAGGATAAACAAAACCACTTTCCCTCCGATCCGAGCGCTCTTCTCTCCGTCGACGGTGCTCAGCGAGCACCCGCGGGCCGAGCCCTGAGCTCGGCTCCTTGGGGATTTCAAAAGACACGGCCCCTGCTCTCAGACAGCGTTCCTCAACCCGATCCCGAAATGGGAAGTGGAGTAACTATCCACTCCCCCGGCATGAAGGGAGTGGAGGGCTCTGGGAAGAGGTGGGGGCTTGTGTCTATAAGAGAAATGATCATTACTATTAATAATAACAGCAATATAGTGTTTGTTGAGCCCTTATTATGTACTGTTCTGTGCACTGAGATAGATTCCAGATGATCAGGATGGCCTCTGTCCCAAATGGGGCTCTCGGTCTAAGCAGAAGGGACATCGGGTATCGGATCCCCCTTTTACAGATGAGGAAACTGAGCCACAGGGAAGTGACTTGGCTTGCCCGGGGTCACACAGCAGGCAGGTCGAGGAGCCGAGATAAGAACCCAAGTCCTCTGACTCCCGGGTCAGGGCTCTTTCCACCAGGCCACGCTGATTCCCAGAGAGGTGCAATGAGGAAGAGAGGGCATCTGGGAAAAGAGAGAGGTTTGGTTCGATTTATTTCTTTACAGATATTAGAGCTGGAAATTCTTCTCCCTCCCTCGGTATTAGCTTCTAAACCTCACGATAATAAGCCTGGTTTTACCAAAAAGGCTGCTTGGTGTTGGAAAACACGTGAGGCTCTGGGGGGGAGGTGGATGGTGATAGCGTCGCACCCAATCCCCGTCCCCCGGGATCTCCCAAGCCAAGAGGTGAAGAGAGCGGGGAGCCTCTCCCCGCTTTACAGATGAGGAAGCTGAGGCCCGGAGGGGTTAGGTGACTTGCCCAAGTTAATAATAATAATGATGGAATTTATTAAGCGCTCACTATGTGCCAGGCGCGGTACTAAGCGCTGGGACGGATACAGGCAAATCGAGTCGGACGCAGTCCCTGTCCCTTGAGGGGCTCACGGTCTCGATCCCCATTTTCCAGACGAGGGAAAGTGAAGTGACTTGCCCAGGCACACGGGTGGCGGAGGCGGGATTAGAACCCACGACCTTCTGACTCCCAGGCCCGGGCTCTATCTCCGCCGCCATGCTGCTTCTCCGAGGAGAAGCACAGGGGCACAGGTGGCCAAGGGCAGAGGCAGAAATAGGGCCCACGGCCTCTCCTCAAGCGACACGGTAACGACCACTTAATAGAGGTACAAACACGTGTCTCAGTCGGTTGTATTTATCGAGCGCTTACCGGGGACAGGGCACTGTACTGAGCGGTACTGGTTAGGAGAGTACAGCAGAACAATCTAACAGACACATTCCCTGCCCACAGTGAGCTTACGCTTATGCCCTCCCAGTCCCCCTTCTGTAATAACAACAAATGGGGTCTTTGTTAAGCATTTACTTGGTGCCAAACGCTGTTCCAAGCGCTCCCTAACTGCCCATTAAAAGCCCATCTCCTCCAAGAGGCCTTCCCCCCCCAAGCCCTCCTTTCCTCTTCTCCCGCTCCTCTGGGTCCCCCTCGCCCCCTTTACTCACCCCTCCCTCGGCCCCACAGCACTAACGCTCACACCCAGAATTCTTTAATTATTTTAATGTCTGTCTCCCCCTCTAGACCTGCAAGCTCCTTGTGGGCAGGGAATGTATCTGCCAACTCTGTTGTACTGGACTCCCCCAAGCACTCAGTACAGAGCTCTGCACTCAGGAAGTGCTCAATAAATACCCCTGATTGACTGACTGCCCACAGGGAGACCCTTTTCAAACCGCAGCCTTCTGGGGAGGAGGGTTGGAGCAATAGGCTCTAGAACCAAACTTCTCTTTTTTCCCAGATCCCTCCAGTCCTCTCATTGTACCTTTTCATTATTCACTCTAGCCTACTTACTGAGCGCTTACTGTGTGCAGGGCACTGTACTAAGCACTTGGGAGGGTACACTACAACAATAAACAGACACATTCCCTGCCCACGAGAGACTACAGTCTGGCGGGGGAGGTGCACGGACATCAGGAGAAATAAATAAAATTGGAGCTATGGACCTAAGAGGTGTGGGGCTGAGAGGAGGGAAGAGCAAAGGGAGCCAGTCAGGGCGACGCAGAAGGGAGTGGGAGAAGAGGAAGGCGGGGGGGGGCTTAATCTGGGAAGGCCTCCTGGAAGCTGCGTGGTCTGGTGGAAAGAGCTCTGACCTGGGAGTCAGGGGACCTGGGTTCTTATTCCAGCTCCGCCATTCGCCTGCTGTGTGGCTTCACTTCCCAGGGCCTCGGTTTCCTCGCCGGTAAAAATGGGGATCCGATGCCTCATCTCCCTTCTAGTCCGGGAGCCTCATGTGGGACAGGGTCCATCCTGATCATCTGGAATCCATCCCAACGCCTAGTACAGTGCCTGGCACCTGGTAAGCGCTTAAACATACATTATCATTATCACTGCTATTATTATTATTATTATTATTACTTCTCTTATAGAATCAAGGCTCTGTCTCTTCCCAGGTCCCGGCACTCCCTCGGTTTTACCTTCCCTTCCCCCATCGCCCCCTCCCGCCCGCCGGCCGGGAGGCGGAGGGCAAAGCCGCTCGCAAATTCCTTGAAAATGAGTGCTTTCTGTCCTCTTTTCTTACAAAGGCCAAGTTTACTCTGGCTACAAAACCAGCACATCCAGCGCTGCAAACAATGGCCTAAGACCCGTAGAAACGGAGACTGGGAGTATGAGGGGAAAAACAAAGTGAAGGGACCAAAACATTCCAGGAGAGAGCGGGAAGCGAACACCGGAAGTACACCGACTGGGAAGGCGGCGAGGGGTGGGGGGCCGGGAGGGTGATTCGGCCCCATATTCCCGCCGGTTCAGAGAAGGAAACGGCGCGTAGTTTGCGCTCGTGCCCACCAGAAACCGAGGCACGGGCTTTATTTATTTTTTTGGAGGGGGATGGGACGGCGGGGATTATGGTATTTGTTCCTCTGTGCAGGGCACTAAGCGCTGACTCCCAGGCAAATGCTCTATCCGCCAGGCCAGGCTGCTTCTCATCGTCACCTCCTGCGCCCGGGTCCGGGAGTCAGAAGGACCCGCGTTCTCATGCCGCCTCCTCCGCCTGTCTGCTGGGTCACCTCGGTTATGTCATTTCCCTTCTCTGGACCTTCCTCAGTTCCCTCATCTACAAAATGGGATCGAAGACTGTGAGCCCCAAGTGGGACAGGGACTGGGTCCAACCCGGTTAGGTTATATCTACCCCAGCGCTTAGTCCGGAGCCTGGCACCTCGAAAAAAACCATTTAAAAAAATATATACTTTAGCACCTCACGTAACGGTCTGCTCTCCCAAAAGGAAAATATTCAGGGCAATTATAACAGCATCCCCGGCTCTGTCACTTGTCAGCTGTGCGACTGTGGCCAAGTCACTTCGTTTCTCCGTGCCTCAGTTCCCTCATCTGTAAAATGGGGATTAAGACTGTGAGCCTCACGTGGGACAACCTGATTACCCCGTATCTGCCCCCGCGCTCAGAACAGTGCCCTGCACACAGAAAGCGCTTAACAAATACCAACAGTATTATTATTATGATCTTTTTCTTCGCGTTCAAAGCTACCACTGTATAGTAATATTAATAATAGTAATTGTGATTTTTTAAGCGCTTATCCTGTGCCACTTCACTTCTCTGGGCCTCAGTTCCCTCATCTGTAAAATGGGGATGAAGACTGTGAGCCTCACGTGGGGCAATCCGATGACCCTGTATCTACCCTAGCGCTTAGAACAGTGCTCTGCGCATAGTAAGCGCTTAACAAATACCATTATTGTTATTATTATTATTACAATCTCCAGTCTGTCATGCTGCTTCTCATTCACCGGCCACTCCTCTGCTGGCGACCTCGGGCAGGTCACTTTACCTCCCTTGGTCTCGGGTTCTTCATCTGGAAAAGGGGGGGGTCAGAGAGACCGTGAGCCCCTTGTGGGGCAGGGACGGCGTTTGATCTCAAAACCTTGAATCGCAGTCAGCGCGTGGCACAGAGAAAGCGACTCCTAAGCAACACTAACGATAATCACGGCGTCTGTTAAGCGCTTACTATGTGCCAGGCACTGTACTACGCGCTGGGGTGGATACAAGCAAACCAGGTTGGACACGGTACCTTGGGCCCGGGGAAGTGAGGTGACTTGCCCGAGTTCACGCAGCAGAGGAGTGGCAGAGCCGGGATTAAAACCCACGACCTTCTGACTCCCGGGCCCGGGCTCCATCCTCTATGCCACGTTGCTTCTGGATAAATGTCACAACTGTCATTTGAGCGCCAAAGACCCGGGCGATCTATCCAAAGAGCGGTGAGATTTCGACACGTATCTTCAAAAGGAAAAGCTTGTCCGCGTATTCAGGAAGGTTTGCACTGAAGACACAAACGACAAGCAGGTAAGTGGCGGAGCTGGGATTGGAACTCAGGTCCTCTGACTCCCGGGCCCGAGCGCTATCCGCTCCACCACCCTGCTTGAAATGCACGTAGTAGGAGCGTGCGGTTTAATGGGAAAATAACACGCCCCGTTGCCCGCCCGGGGTTGGAGGGCTGAGTGCCATTTTGTGTCTTGCTTGCAAAAGAGCCACAAGTTTAGCTCAGTTTCGGAACAAGCCCAGTGGCCTGAGGGAAAGAGCCCGGGCCCGGGAGTCAGAGAACCTGAGGTCAACTCCCTGTTATTATTAATAATAATAATAATTGTGGTATTTGTTAGGGGCTTACTAAGCGCCAACCGCTACAGTAAGCGCTGGGAGGGATACAAGCAAATGGGGTTGGATAAAGCCCCCGTCCCACGTACGGTTCACGGTCTCGATCCCCATTTTACAGACGAGGTCGCCGAGGCCCAGAGAAGTGACGTGACTTGCCCAAGGTCACACAGAAGACACCTGGCAGGGCCAGAATCAGAACTCATGACCTTTTGAGTCTATCCACTACGCCGCGCCGCTTCTCTGTGGCAGTTCCGCCACCTGCCTGCTTTGTGACCTTGGGTAGGTCACTTCGCTTCTCCGTGCCTCAGTCTCCTCACCTGTCGGAGATTCAATCCCTGTTCTCCCTCCTACGTAGACCGTGAGCCCCATGCGGGGCAGGGACCGTTTCCAACCTGCTTATCCTGATTTGACCCCAGTGTCTAGTACAGTGCTTGGCACGGAGTAAGCACTCAGTATAATAATAACAATAACGGGTACTGTTTTTAAATGGGGGGGGCAGGGGAGAAAGAGAATTCCGTGCCGAGCCTCAGCCCGGAGATGGGATTTCAACCGAGAAAATGGGATTCCAAAACCTTGCAGGTTTTTTCCAAATACAGCCGGGACGGCAATTCCCCGCGATGCCCACGGGCATCGATGTAGAAGCAGCGTGGCCTAGGGGATGGAGCCCGGCCGTCAAAAGAACCCGGGTTCTAATCCCGGCTCTGCCACCTTTTTGCTGCGTGACCTTGGGCAAGTCGCTCCACTTCTCGGGCTGCCTTTTCTGTATTTTTTTTAAGGACATTTGTTAATGACTTCCTCCGTGCCAGGCACTACGCTATGCAGTTGGGTAAGATACAAGCCCGTCAGGCTGGACCCAATCCCTGTCCCCCATAGGGCTCCCAGTCTTAATCCCTACTTTACAGAGGAGGTCACTGAGGCCCAGAAAAAGCCAGTGACTCGCCCAAGATCACTCGGCGGACTTGCGGCAGAACCGGGGTTAGAACCCGGGTCCTCTGACTCCGCAGCCTTGGCTCTCTCCGCGGGGCCGCGCTGCTTCTCTTGCGACTTAAAACCGTCCTGAGCCACCCGAGGACGTCTTCGGAAACAGCCGAGACGATGTCCCGGAGAGTGCCCGGCACGTAGTAAGCGCTCGACACAGACGGCCTAATTACTCGTGACTGTTAAGACCGAAACGAGTCGCGAGACACAAATCCGGCCCACCCGCGTGTGAAACGCCACCGGGCTTTCACTCTCCCCTTGCGCAGGTGGCCGTTGCCCTCGGCCCCACGGCGCTGACGGAGATACTCTTCTCTTCTACCGTTTCCCCGGTCGAAGCCTCTCACTGGGCCTCCATCTCGACTACCTGGACGCCGACCTCTCGCCCACATCCCGCCTCTGGTCTGAAAGTCCCGCCCTCCTCACATCCCACGGCCCATGACTCTCCCCCACCTTCAAAACCTCATTAAAGGCCCGTCTCCTCCAAGAGGCCTTCCCCGCCTAAGTCCTCCTTCTCCCACTCCCTTCCGCGTCGTCCTGACTCGCTCCCTTTGTTCATCCCCCCTCCGGGCCCCACGGCACTGATGTTCAAATCTATAACGTATTTATTTATATTCACGTCCGTTTCCCCCTCTAGCTCACTGTGGGCAGAGAATACGTCTGCTGTACTCTGTTGTCCTCTCCCAGGCGCTTCGCACGGTGCCCTGCACACGGTAAGCGCTCAATAAATACGACTGACTGACTCAGAGCCCGATATGAGGAGGCTGAGGGAGCCGCTCCCTGCCCACAAGGTAGCCAGGAGAAATCGAAGGTTTTGCTGTTATTCTGTTGGGCCGCGAAAGTCACAAAAGCGTCAGGCCGATTTTTGATCTCACGGAGGGAGAAAACCAAGCAGAGGCCCGCGGCTCTGGACAGCAAACTTCCCTACTTCAAGCTCACCTTCCATTCTCTGCGCCAACCCTTTCCAATTATTGCGGAATTTAACTGATTTCCGTTCCTCTCGCTTCCCTAGACTGCAAACGATGGAGACTCTAAATGCTTAGATGAATTTCCAATTACCGTTACGCATTTCCACCGCCACGTTGCCCACGGGCTGAATTCATTTAGACCTCGAAGATAAATGAAATCAGAGGCTTCCTATTACCACTCTCCTAAACTCAGCCCAGGTCGTCAGTTAAGACGGTCGGCCCCCAGCTCGACTTGGCCCCGAACGGGGGAAGTTCAAACCGGATTCCCAACTTCGGAATCTTCCGCACGTAAGATGTGCCGGACGGTGGGGCCGAGAAGAAGAAAAATCCACCTTCAGGTCTGACTAGAGAAGGAGCACGGCGCAGTGGATGGAGCCCGGGCCTGGAAGTCAGAAGGTCACGGGTTCTAATCCCGGCTCCGCCACGCGTCTGCTGGGTGACCCTGGGCGAGTCGCTTCACTTCTCTGGACGTCGGTTCCCTCACCTATAAAATGGGGATTGAGTCGTGGGACGGGGACCGGGTCCAACCCCATTTGCTTGTGCCCAACCCAGTACCTGGCACACGGTAAGCGCTTAACGCATACCATGATTATTATTATTATAATCAGTACCATTGATTGATTTTACCTAATATCATTTCACTTGGGGCACAAGGAGTTGGGGGGAGGTGGGAGGCTCGGCGGGGGTGGGAGGCGGAAACTTCCAGACAGGCTGCAAAAGCCCCCAGTCCCAGGGTCGGGGGTGACCCCAAAATGGAAGGACCCGAATCTCCACCCGGGATTCATCCCGCCTCGCTTCCCCAGACGGGGAGAGATCCTCGGCTTAGTCTCCACGTTCCCAGGAAAATTGGAGGAGCACGACTCCCCTGTGACTTCAACCTGGCCGTGGGGCAGGGAATGGATCTGTTTATCATCATACTGTCCTCTCCCGGGTGCTCAGTACAGTGTTCCGCACACAGTAAGTGCTCAATAAATATGACTGAATCGATCAATCGGTCAGCTGTGTGACTGTGGGCAAGTCACTTCACTTCTCTGTGCCTCAGTTCCCTCATCGATAAAATGGGGATGAAGACTGTGAGCCTCACGTGGGACAACCTCATTCCCCTGTATCTCCCCCAGCGCTCAGAACAGTGCTCTGCACGTAGTGAGCGCTTAACAAATAACAACATTATTATCATCATTATCTGCTGGTCCCGGACCGTGGGCGGAATTGTGTGCTAAGCACCTGGGAGACTACGCTAACGACAGTTGTTTTGTTTTACCTGTTTTGCTGTCTGTCTCCCCGCTTCTAAACTGTGAGCCCGTTGCGTGTAGGGATTGCCTCTCTTTTCCAGGCGCTCAGAACAGTGCTCTGCACACGGTAAGCGCTCAATCAACATGACTGATTGAATGAATGAACGACTAACGATAGAGCTGCTCGACTCAATCCCTGGCCCCGAGGAGCTTAGAGCCTAGTGACGCCCACGTCGAACCTGGTGCCTTTTTTGTTTCCCGTTCCCGGTGCCTCGTGTCATTTTTTCCGGTTGAAGATCGATCGCCCGGTGGTATTTACCGAACGCTCGGGAGGGGACGACACAGCGGACCCGGTAGACACGGTCCCGGCCCACGGCAAGCTGGCAGTCTAGAGGGGGACGACGCACATCGACAGAGATTAGGAAAATGTACGTAAGTGCTGTGGGGCTGATGCGGAGGTGAATATCAAGCGTTTAAAAGTGACCCCGCCCCGGCTTGAAACCTCCGGCCCTGCAATCTGCCGAACAGCCTGCCCTTTCGAGGCTTCGGATTCAAAATCTGGGAGCGAGAGAGCTCTGGCCGGCCTGGGAAAACGCCGCCGTCGTCTCCCGCTCTGTGTTCCAGAGTAGAAGACAACGAAGGAGAAGCAGCGTGGCCTGGCGGATAGAGCCCGGGCACGGGAGTCTGGGTTCGGATCCCGGCCCCTTATCTGCTGAGAGACCTAGGGGAAGTCGCTTCACGTCTCTGGGCCTCGGTGACCCCACCTGGAAAACGGATATCGAGACTGCCGACTCCTTACGGGACAAGGACTCTGTCCAACCCGATGAGCTTGTATCTACCCCAGCGCTTAGTACAGTGCCTGGCACATAGTAAAGGCTCAACCAATACCGCTGGGGGGAACGAAAAAGGCTGAAAGGCTCACCACGGCACTCGCCGCACGACGGAAAACGAAAGCAGAGGTAAGACCACCTGAAACCGACCGCAGCCCTCCCTCGCCCGAGGACCACCTATTCCAACGGCTCCCACAGTGGCGGGAACCCCCGGCCCCGCCATCCGCTTCGGGTTTAATCCTCAGACGACTCAGACGGACGTTGGGTCACTCGGTCGTATTTGGGGCGCGTTTCCTGTGTGCAGGGCACCGTCCTGAGCGCTGGGAAGGTGCCATTCGGCAACCGGCAGGGACGATCCCTGCCGGACAACGGGCCCCCGGCCTAGAAGCGACCTTACCGGGTCCGTCTCCAACTGCAGCCCGGCTCCCTGACTCCGCTCCTCTGAAGGCCACGGTCGCCGGACCGCGACCTCGTCTGTCTGGCCGCCGACCTCTCGCCCCCCCGTCCCGCCTCTGGCCTGGAACGCCCTCCTCATCTGACAGACGACGACTCTCCCCCGCTTTCGGAGCCTTACTGAAAGCGCATCTCCTCCAAGAGGCCTTCCCCGACTAACCTTTCATTTCCTCTATTTCTCTCTCCCTTCTGCGTCGCCCTCGCACTTAGACTTGCCTGCTTTATTCACCCCGCCCTCCGCCCATCAGCCCTCAGAGCGATAACCGTCATTTATTTTAACGTCGGTCTCCCCTTCCAGGCTCTAAGCTCGTTGCGGGCAGAGAACGTGTATCTACCGACTCTGTTATACCGGACTCTCCCGAGCGCTTAGGACAGGGCTCCGCACGCAGGAAGAGAAGCAGGAGGGCCTAGCGGCTGGAGCCCGGGGCTCACGAGGAGCTGGGTTCGAATCCCGGCTCTGCCACTTGTCCGCCGGGCGACCGCGGACGAGCCCCTTGCCTTCTCTGGGCCTCGGTTCTCTCATCTGAAAACGGGGTTGAAGACCGTGAGCCCCGCGTGGGACGGGGTCTGCGTTCAATCCGATCCGCTTGTATCCACCCCGGCGCTTAGTACAGTGCCTGGCCCAGAGTAAGCGCATGACAGATGCCTCGATCGCCCTGATCGTTATTAGGAAGCGTTCAATAAATACAGCCGAATGACTGACCTGAGTCGGCAGAGGATGGAAAATCGCAACCTTGGCCCCGTCGGTAAAAATAAAGAGAACGCACCGGAGGTGTCATCCGGATCCACTGGCTCCGTCTGCAGCCTCGTTCGTTCGGTCCTATTTACCGAGCGCTTACCGTGTGCTGAACGCTCGGAAGAGTAACAGTGAACGGACGCAACCCCCGCCCACGAGGAGCTTACAGCCTCGGAGGGGTAAGAAGAAGCCCGGCAGCTACGGACCCGAACTCCCCAGTTCCTCCCCCGTACCACGCTCCACTCCATTTCAACACCGTGCGAATTACGCAGGCGCAACACGTTGCTGCCGTTGTAACTTGCACCCGCTCTGCAGATCGTTTGCGCGTGATGCGGAGGCTCAAGTGGAGAAATGCTACCGAGGCGAGGGTCCCCGCCGTTCAAGAAGGACTGTATGAAGCGACGCGGTGAGGAGAAGCCGCGGGGCCTAAGGGGAGAGAGCCCGGGCCTGGGAGTCGGGGGACCTGGGTCCTAATCCCGCCTCTGCCATTTTGTGGACAAGGAACGCGTCTGCCGACTCTGCTGTGCCGTACAATGTTCGGCACACAGGAAGCGCTAAATAGATACCACTGACTGACGGTCCGCTAGGTGACCCCGGGCAAGTCACTTTACTTCTCGCTGCCTCACTTTCCTCATCTGTAAAATGGGGATTTCACGCCCGTCCCCCCCTCCGGCTTAGAGAGCGAGCCCCGGGTGCGTCAGGGACTGCGTCCGGCCCGATTATCTTGTCTCTACCCCAGCGTTCGGGACAGTTCACGGCACCTGGTAGGCGCTCAGTGAGTGCCATTATTATTACGAAAGAGTCAGGGACTAACGGTTCTCTCAGCTCCGCACGCGGGACAGATAACTACTATAAAGCAGGACAGAACTGGTTGGACACCGCATTCGTTTCAGATCCGTCGAAAAGTTGCCCACTGACGAAAGCTGCTTGAAATGCGGGGGGACGGGGATAATGATAATGACGATGGCATTTGGTAAGCGCTTACTACGTGCAAAGCACTGTCCTAACCGCCGGGGAGGTCGTGGGTCCTAATCCCGGCTCCGCCGCTTGTCAGCTGTGTGCCTTTGGGCAAGTCGCTTAACTTCTCTGTGCCTCAGTTCCCTCACCTGTGAAATGGGGATGAAAACTGTGAGCGCCGCGTGGGACAACCTGATCACCTCGTACCCCCCCCCCCGCCGCAGTGCTTAGAACAGTGCTCTACACACAGTAAGCACTTGAATGCCACCATTATTATTATTATTACAAGGTGATCAGGTTGTCCCACGGGGGGGGGGGGGGGCTCACAGTCTTCATCCCCATTTTCCAGACGGGGTAACTGAGGCCCGGAGAAGTGAAGTGACCCAAAGTCACACATCTGACGAGTGGCTTAGCCGGGATTTGAACCCACGACCTCCGACTCCCGAGCCCGGGCTCCTTCCACTGAACCACGCTGCTTCTCGCGGGGAAGACCTGCGAGAGGGCCCGGGGCGCCGAGAGCTTCCGCCAAAACTCCCATCCTTGTTCCCTCGCGACGCGGCGAGAACCTGCCGGCCGGCCAACGCCGAGAATCGGCCGTTTCCCCGCCACCTCAAATAGAACGGAGAGCCCCGGGGGTCAGCCGACGGCCCCCGTCGTCCACCTGCCCTCCCCGGGGCCGATCCCGGCCTCCGCGGGGGGATGAGGGAAGACCGGCTCGTCGGCCGGACCCGGCAGGCCCGGAGATAAGGGGCGGCCCAGGCCGGGCTGCTTGGCGAGCTGCGCCTATCTGCGCCGGGCCGGGCCCCTGGCCGTGTCCCACGCCCACCTCTGCAAACCGGCAAAGACTCCACTTACCGGGGAGACCCCCTCCCCCGCCAACAGAAGCAGTGCGGCCTAGTGGACGGAGCCCGGGCCTCCGTTCCCTCATCTGGAAAATGGCGCTTGCTACTCCTAATACTGATAGTAACGGTACCGGTAAAGCGCTTACTCTGTGCCAAGCACGAGCTGGGGTAGATGCCAGGTCATCAGGTGGGACCCAGTCGGGGCTCGCCCTCTTAATTCCCGCTTTGCAGATGAGGCAACTGAGGCCCAGTGAAGTGATCCGGCGCTCAGAATCACTATTATCGTTATTTAATAATGTTGGTATCTGTTAAGCGCTCACTAGGTGCCGAGCACTGTTCTAAGCGCTGGGGTAGACACAGGGGAATCGGGTTGCCCCACGTGGGGCTCGCGGTCTTCATCCCCATTTTACAGATGAGGGAACGGAGGCACAGAGAAGTGAAGTGACTCGCCCGCAGTCACCCAGCTGACAAGTGGCAGAGCCGGAATTCGAACCCTTGACCTCTGACTCCCAAGCCCCTGCTCTTTCCACTGAGCCACGCTGCTTCTCCAGGTGGGACCCAGTCGGGGCTCGCCCTCTTAATTCCCATTTTGCAGAAGAGGCAACTGAGGCCCAGTGAAGTGATCCGGCGCTCAGAATCACTATTATCGTTATTTAATAATGTTGGTATCTGTTAAGCGCTCACTAGGTGCCGAGCACTGTTCTAAGCGCTGGGGTAGACACAGGGGAATCGGGTTGCCCCACGTGGGGCTCGCGGTCTTCATCCCCATTTTACAGATGAGGGAACGGAGGCACCGAGAAGTGAAGTGACTCGCCCAGAGTCCCACAGCTGACGACTGGCCGAGCCGGGATTCGAACCCGTGACCTCTGACTCCAAAGCCCGTGCTCTCTCCACTGAGCCGCGCTGCTTCTCTTTGCATAAGACCACACGGCAGACACGTGGTGGGGCCGGATTTAAGCCCGCGAGCCCCCACGGGAGACAGGGACTGTGTCCGACCCGCTTGGCTTGGACCCACCCTAGCGTGTAGTTCGGTGCCCGGCACATCCCAACGCCATTCAAAATTGGTCTCTTTTGACGCTACCGGCGCGCCGGATTTATTTCTTGCAAAACCGGAGCCCGGTAGTGTCCCGCCTCCGGGAGATCCATCTCCTCCACCTGGTGCGAGAAGCCACTAAATGGTCTGCTTGAAAACATCCCCCCGCCGCCCGGGACGGGCCGGTCGTTATCTACTGAGCGCTTACGGCCTGCGGGGCCCCGAGATGAGCGCTCGGCAGAGGACGACCGCGCTGCCGCTCCACCGCCAAGAGCGCTTCTCGCCAGGCACGCCCGCTGAAGTTCAGCCGGGCCCCATCCACGGAGAACGCTACCGAAAACCTGTCGCCTTCTTCGGGTCCGGTACCCCGCAAATTCGAGGAGGTTTACGAGGAGGGTAGCGAAAGAGAAGCCACGAGACCAGAAGCAGCGGCGCCTAGTGGAAAGAGCCCGGGCTGGGGAGTCAGGGGTCGTGGGTTCTAATCCCGGCCCCGCCGCTGGGTGACCCCGGGCAAGTCGCCGAATGTCTCTGTGCCTCGGTTGCCTCATCTGTAAAATGGGGATTAAGACTCTGAGCCCCACGTCGGTTACCTTATATCTCCCTCTGTGCTTAGAACAGTGCTTTGCACACAGTAAGTGCTTAATAAATATCATTATCATTATTAAGAGAACGTCACCGGCGCGCTACGCCAGCGAGGAAAGCCGACCGGCTCCTCGGACCTCCGCCGGGATCACCTCTGGGTTCGTCCTCCAAAAACTTGAGAGAGAACCCCGAATTCCTCCTTGAAGATGGAAAGGTTCTTTGCCAGCTGTGTGACTTCGGGCAAATCACTTAACTTCTCCGGGCCTACATCGCCTCATCTGTACAACGGGGATTAAGACGCTCGGAAGAGTAACGGTGAAAATGGGGGAACGACCTGATTTCCTCGCATCTCCTCGGCGCTTAGAACAGCGCTTGGCCCCTAGTGGACGCTTAACCGATACCATGATTATTACGATTTGCCGTCCCCGCCCCGAATTAGGAGGGGACGGCGTCTCCTTGCCGGCAGAGGCCGGAGGGGACACCCCGACGGTGCGGCTGTACTTTTTCCACTTTTTCGTTGGAGTGGGGAAGGCTGACGCGATCGCAGCAGTGAGGCCGCAGAGGAAACAAGCCGGGCCCCGCTCCCCGCTCAGTCGGCCGGGAACGGAGAGCCCGCCCTGGCCCGGAAACGCCAACACTCCGACACAAGACCCCTTATTTCGGGGCCCACAAACAAAAATCACCTCCTGACCAGATTCCCCGGGGGAAGTGAGCGAGAAGGCGGCGGCTGGAGTCGCTTGGGCCGGCGCCGGGGAGTCGGAAGGGCCTGGGTTCCAATCCCGGCTCCGCCTCTCCTCTGCTGGGTGACCCTGGGCAAGTCACCTCCCTTCTCTGGGCCTTCCCTCATCTGGAGAACGGGGACGAGAGTGGGAGCCCCACGTGGGACGGGGTCTGGGTCCACGCCGGATCTACCCCCCGGGCTTAGAGCGGTGCTCGGCACCCAGCAAGTGCTTAACGAGTGCCACAATTTCATTTAATTTCACGTAGCGAGGCGCCTTGACGTCGGGTTCCACTTTCCCCCGTAAAAAGTTGAAACCCTCGGGGGTGTCTGCTCTGTAGGGGGGGGTCGAGGGCGAAAGGCGAGGGGTCTCCCGGGACAGCTTTTAACCAGGCAGTAATGCGGGGGGGGGGTGAAGATATTTATCAAGCACGTTTCCCGCTCAGTAATAGTAGTCACAGTATTTATTAAGTGCTCACTGTGTGCAGAGCACTGCGCTAAGGATGATGCCATTTCTTAAGCGCTTACTATGTGTCAAGCACTGTTCTGAGTGCTGGGGCAGGTCCGGGTTAATCAGGTTGGACACGGTCCCTGTCCCACGTGGGGCTCACCGCGTTAATCTCCATTTTACCGCCGAGGTTTCTGAGGCAGAGAGAAGGGAAGTGACCTGGCCGAGGTCACACAGCCGGGACCTGGCAGCGCCAGGATTAGAGCCCGTGACCTTCTGGCTCCCACGCCTGGGCTAGGGTAGTAATAGTATTTATTAAGTGCTTACTGGGCGCAGAGCGCTACGCGCGGCCCTCTGCGTAGATGTGTAATAATAATCATAACAACGGTACCTGTTGAGCGCTTACTACGTGCCAAGCCCTGTTCTAAGCGCTGGGGGAGATACACGGTCAACGGGTCGTCCCATGCGGGGCCCACCCTCTTAATCCCCATTTTACAGACGAGGTAACGGGCAGAGAGAAGTGGCTTGCCCAAGGTCACACAGCTGACAAGAGGTAGGGCCGGGATCGGAACCCAGTCCTCGACTCCCAAACCTGCGCTCTCTCCACTAAGCCACGCTGTTTCTCTACAGATATCTGTACCTATCTGTAATTTATCTATTTATCTATATTGACGTCTGTCCGCCCCCCAAGATGGTGAGCTCATTGTGGACGGGGGGTTGTGTCTGACGTCGCCCTCCCAAGCGCTTAGGACAGCGCTCCGCACCTAGGAAGCGCTCGACAAATACAACCGACTGAATGAGCGTGGCTCTGATGTGCACGCTTATTATTTCTTCCGCATTTCCTGGGAGCAGAGCGCTGCCCTCGAGCCCTCCGGACGGGGAGGGTGATGAGGGTGGCGCCCAAGGTATTGAGCGTTTACGTGTCGTGAGCCCCCAGCGAGCTGCCTTGTTAGCGACCGCTCGCGCGATTCCCCCCCCCAGGGATGAGGAGGAGGAAGAGAAGGGCCAAGCCACCTGAGACAGGTGATTGCCGGGCTGGGGGAGGTGTGGCCTGCTCTCCCTCTTCTACCCGGTAACGGGCCTGGACCAATCAAGGATCGCCATGTAGGACCCCCCCCCCCACCCTCCACCCCCAGCTGGGGCAGCTAAAGCAGATAAAAGGCGCTGGTTTGGGAGGGGGCAGATGGCAGGATGGAGTTGGGCCCGTTGGCGTGGCAGAGAGCAGCATTGGGAAGCAGCAGATCGCAGCGCTTAGCGGCGGAGAGCGGCGGCAGCGGGGCCTCCCTTGCCCGGCTGGTGCCGCAGTGAGTGATGCCTGGGTCGCTCCCTCTCGCGTGGGGAAAACTCCGCAAAAATCCTCTCCACGTTCACCTCGGTGGGGTGGGCTTGACCGCTTCGCGTCGCTGAGGCTCCCGGGGCACGGAAGGGCCTGGCTGGCACCGGCCGGGGGGCGGGGGTGGGCGGCTCGGGACCTCGTAGGTGCACGCGTGATCGGCGCTCATCTGCTGTTTGTTAAGCATTTACTGGGTGAGAGCACTGTACTAAGCGCTCAGGAGACAGAATTCAGTACGAGACAGAGGCAATCGCTGCCCCCGACGGGCTCACGGTCTAGGAGAGAAAAACCAAGCTCCCACGGAGATTGGAACTCGGATTGTCGGGTTCAAAGAGCTAACCATTACCCCGTGGGACCGGCCATTAATAGTGGGTTAGGCATTTAAGGTTTGCAGAGCACTGTATTAATCCCTCTGCATAGGGAGAGCAGATCTATCCACACACGAGGTGGTGGTCGATGTATTAAGCCCTTATTAGGGGCAAAATTCATAATAGAAGCGGTATTTATTAAGCATTTATTGTGAGCCCTACCAAAGAATAAGCAAGAAGGAATCTGCCTGCACCGGGTCCCTGGAGGGGCAGGGAGGCCTAGCAGAAAGAGCCGGGAGTTGGAGAACCTGGGTTCTCATTCTGGGCCTCGGTTTCCTCATCTGTTAAATGGGGATAATGTCAATCCCTGCTGCCCCTCCCTTTCAGACGGGGAGTCCCGGGTGGGGCAGGGACCGGATCCCCTTGTCCGACTCGATCCTCTTGAATTCCTTCATTCTATCACCTTGATTGAGCGCTGACTAGGCGCAGGGCACTGGACTGAGCGCTCGGGAGAGGAGGAGAGAAGCAGCAAGGCTTGGTGGAAAGAGCAAGGGCTGGCCAGGTGGAAGTGGTGGGTTCTAATCCTGATTCCGCCACTTAGCGGCTGGGACTTGGGGCAAGTTAATGAGCTTCTCGGGGCCTCAATTAGCTCTTCTGTAAAAATGGGGATTAAGAGTGAGCCCCAGGAGAGGCAACCCGATTAACTTTGACCTACCCCAGCGGGGGTGGTATTTGGTTAAAGCGCTTACTATGTGCCAAGCACTGTTCTAAGCCCTGGGGAGGATGCAAGGCAATGGGGTTGTCCCACATGGGACTGTCTTAATCCCCCTTTTTAGAGAGGAGGTAACAGACAAGGGGATTGCCCAAAGTCACACAGCTGATTAGAAGAGGGGGGGATTGGAACCCATGATCTCTGAATCCCGGGCTCTTACCACTAAGCCAGCGCTTAAAACACTGCTTGGCACATAGTAAGTGCTTAACAAATAACATTATTATGAAAAGCAGAGTGGCTCAGTGGAAAGACTCCATCCTTGGGAGTGGGAGGTAGTGGGTTCTAATCCGGGCTCCGCTGCTTGTCAGCTGTGTGACCTTGCGCAAGTCAGTTCACTTCTCTGGGCCTCAGTGACCTCATCTGTAAAATGGGATTGAAGACTGCGGGCCCCAGAGGGGACAACCTCATGACCTTGTATCCACCCCAGGGCTCAGAACAGTGCTTGGCACATAGTAAGTGCTTTAAATACCAACATTATCATCACCATAGACACAATCCCTGCCCATGACCTTACTGTCCAGGAGGTATCTGCATGGGTGTTTAGCACAGTGCTGGGCACATAGTATGTGCTTCCCAACTACTTCAATTATGATGATGGGCAGAGCCCTAACAAAGAAGGGCCCAGGTGAGGTAAGTCAGTCTTTATTGAGGACTCTCTGTGAGCGGAGTGCTGTACTAAGCGCTGGGGAGAGGACAATAGAACAATAGAAAAGCCACTCCCTGCTGACACAGAGCTGCCATCTAAAAGGTATCTACACGGGGGGGGGGGTTAGCACAATGCTTAGTACATTGTCCGTGTCTCCCAAATACCTCTATTACAATGATGATGACGATGAGGGGCAAAGCGCGGGGGTGAGGGGGAGGGAGTCAGTCCATTGTATTTTTACTGAGCGCTTAGTGGGTGCAGAGCGCTGTACTAAGCGCTTGGGAGAGGGGGATAGAACAAGGAACAGACATCCGGTGACCACAAGGGGGTGCTCGTTTAGAGGGGGAGGGGGCGCCCCCTTCTGGCAGAGATGCCTAACGGCCCTTCCTTGGGGGAGCGCCCCCTGCCGGCGGAGATGCCCAAGGTTCATTCAATAGTATTTATTGAGCGCCTACTTTGGGCGGAGCACTGTACTAAGTGCTTGGAATGGACAAATCCGCACCAGATGGATACGGTCCCTGCCCATTGACGGGCTCGTTGGAAGGGGCCTCCTGCCGGCGGAGATGCCCAACAGCCCCTCCTTAGGGGAGCGCCCCCTGCCGGCGGGGATGCCCAAGGTTCAATCGTATTTATTGAGCACCTACTAGGTGCAGAGCACTGTACTAAGCGCTTGGAATGGACAAATCCACAACAGATGGAGACCATCCCTGCCCACTGAAGGGCTGGGTGAAAGGGGCCCCCTGCCGGCGGAGACGTCCCACAGCCCCTCCCATGGAAGGGTGCCCCCTGCCGGTGGAGACGCCAACAGCCCCTCCTTGGGGGAGCGCCCCCTGTCGGTGGAGATGTCAACAGCCACTCCCATTGGGAGAGCGCCCCCTGCCGGCGGAGAGGCCAACAGCCCCTCCCATTGGGGGGCGCCCCCTGCCGGCGGAGAGGCCAACAGCCCCTCCTTGGGGGCGCCCCCTGCCGGCGGAGAGGCCAACAGCCCCTCCTTGGGGGCGCCCCCTGCCGGCGGAGAGGCCCAACAGCCACTCTCATGGGAGAGCGCCCCCCTGCCGGCAAATATGCCAACAGCCACTCCCATTGGGGTGCGCCCTCTGCCGGCGGAGAGGCCAACAGCCCCTCCTTGAGGAAGCGCCCCCTGCCGGCGGAGATGCCAACAGCCACTGCTATGGGAGAGCACCCCCTGCCGGCGGAGATGCCAACAGCCACTCCCGTAGGAGGGCGCCCCCTGCCGGTGAAGACGCCCAACAGCCATGCCATTCCCAACAGCCCCTACGGGGGGGGGGGGAGGACGCCCCCTGCCGACGGACCTGGCCAGCACCAGCCCCTCCCCCCGGCCAGCGCCCCCCGCCCCCATCCTCCGCCCGGCCTGGGCCCGGCCCGGCCCGGCCGAGGGGGCGCCTTACCCGCCAGCCGGACATGCTGAAACCCGCCCCCGGCTCGGCCTCGGCCTCCCGGGACGTGGAGGCTTCCCTCCCGGGGCCGCTCCGGAGCGCCGGCCCGCGCCGCTCCTCCCGCTGCCGCTCCGCCGCCGCCTCTCACAACCACAACAACATGGCGACAGCGGCCACACAGAGCGCGCTCACGGGGCGCGGCCGCGAGCCCGCGCGCGCCCCCGCCCCTCCCGGGGGGCGGGGCTGACGTCGACGACCCGCGCTAAGGGGGCGGGGCCTCCGCGAGGGGGGATGACGTCAGGGACCTCCGATGAGGGGGCGGGGCTGACGTCGACGTCCTCCCCAGAGGGGCGTGGCCTCCCCGCGTGGGCGGGGTTTACGTCGACGTCCTCCGCTGAGGGGGCGGGGCTGACGTCGCCCTACGTATGCTCTCCCATATTCATTCATTCATTCATTCCCTCCTATTTATCATTCATTCAGCGTGTGCAGAGCATGATGGTATTTGTGAAGCGCTTACTAGGTGCCGAGCACTGTTCTAAGCGCTGGGGGAGATACAGGGTCCTCAGGTGGTCCCACGGGAGGTTCACAGTTTAATCCCCATTTTCCAGATGAGGGAACTGAGGCCCAGAGAAGTGAAGTGACTCGCCCACTGTCACACAGCTGACAAGTGGCAGAGGGGGGATTCGAACTCATGACCTCTGACTCCCCAGCCCGGGCTCTTTCCACTAAGCCACGCTGCTTCACTGGACTAAGCGATTGGCAGCGACAATTGGGCAACAGAATAAATCACTAAATTTGATGGAATAAACTGTGATCTTGGGCAAATCCCTTCACTTCTCTGGGCCTCAATTCCCTCATCTGTCAAATGAGGATGAAGACTGTGAGCGCCCCCCCCGCCTTGGGACAACCTGATCACCTTGTAATAATAATAATAATAATAATAATAATGTTGGTATTTGTTAAGCACTTACTACGTGCAGAGCACTGTTCTAAGCGCTGGGGGGGATACAGGGTCAACAGGTTGTCCCACGTGAGGCTCACAGTCTTCATCCCCATTTTACAGATGAGGTCACTGAGGCCCAGAGAAGTGAAGTGACCTGCCCACAGTCACACAGCTGACAAGGAGCTAATGTTGGTATTAAGCGCTCACTATGTGCAGAGCAGTGTTCTAAGCGCTGGGGTAGATACAGCATGATCAGGTTGTCCCACGTGGGGCTCACCGTTGTTTAATCCCCATTTTACAGATGAGGTAACTGAGGCACAGTGAAGGAACTTGCCCACAGTCATACTTCTGACAGGATTCGAACCCGTGACCTCTGACTCCCAAGCCTGGGCTCTTTCCACTGAGTCACGCTGCTGCTTTATCCTCCCCAGCGCTTAGAACAGCGCTTGGGACATAGTAAGCGCTTAACAAGTGCTATTGGTACTATTTGTCAAGCGCTTAGTGCAGTGCTCTGCACACAGGAAGCGCTCAATAAATACTACTGAATAAATAAAACATTCAGAGAAGCAGCGTAGCTCAGTGGAAAGAGCCCGGGCTTGGGAGTCAGAGGTCATGGGTTCGAATCCCCCCTCTGCCACCTGTCAGCTGGGTGACTTTGGGCGAGTCACTTCACTTCTCTGTGCCTCACTTGCCTCATCTGTAAAATGGGGATGAAGACTGTGAGCCTCACGGGGGACAACCCGATGACCCTGTATCTCCCCCAGCGCTGAGAACAGTGCTTTGCACATAGTAAGCGCTTAACAAATACCAACATTACTATTACTACTTTTCTGTGCCTCAGTGACCTCATCTGTAAAATGGGGATTAACTGTGAGCCTCACGTGGGACAACCTGATTACACTGTATCTCCTCCAGCGCTTAGAATACTGCTCTGCACATAGTAAGCGCTTAACAAATACCAACATTATTATTATTCTCTGGGCCTCGGTTACCTCATCTGTAAAATGGGGATGAACCGTGAGCCTCACGTGGGACAACCTGATGACCCTGTAATAATAATAATAATGCTGTATCTCCCCCAGCGCTTAGAACAGTGCTCTGCACATAGTAAGCCCTTAACAAATACCAACATTATTATTAATATTAATAAAGACGAGGGAATGAATGAATTTTACAGATGAGGTAATGGAGGGGGAGGGGCTTCAAAAGGGGGCGTGGCCTCCGTCGGAGGCTCTCTATGATTGGACGTGACGTATCACGTGCCGCTATGGGGGCGTGGCCGGCTCCGCAGGGGCGCCTCCGCCCCGCCCCCTAGCGGCCGGCCAACGACAGGCGACCCCCGGGAGATTGAGGACTGGACGATGGCTCGCTTGGCCCTGACCCACAGCCCCCACCACTCCTGACACCTAGGTCATTTTACTCCATTTTAGTAACCCCAGAGCTGACTTCAAATATGCCTGCAGTGTACTGAAAAATCATTGCTATTATTATTAGAAGCAGCGTGGTTTAGTGGAAAGAACGAGGATTTGGAGTCAGAGGATGTGAGTTCGAATCCTACCTCCGCCATCTGTCGTCTGGGTGACCTTGTATCTGTCATTCATTCAATAGGATTTATTGAGCGCTTACTACGTGCAGAGCACTGGACTAAGCGCTTAGAAAATGGACAAATCGGTAACAGAGAGAGACAGTCCCTGCCTTTTCACGGGCTTACAGTCTAACCGATGTCTGTCTCTCCCCCCAGAGTGTGAGCCTGTAGAAAAGCGGCGTGGCTCAGTGGAAAGAACCCGGGCTTGGGAGTCAGGGGTCATGGGTTCGAATCCCGGCTCCGCCAACTCTCAGCTGTGTGACTTTGGGCAAGTCACTTCGCTTCTCAAGGCCTCAGTTCCCTCATCTATAAAATGGGGACTAAGACTGTGAACCTCACATGGGACAACCTGATGACCCTGTATCTACCCCAGAGCTTAGAACAGTGCTCTGCACATAGTAAGCGCTTAACAAATACCAACATTATTATTATAAGTGCTGTGGGGCCGGGAGAGGGGGAAGAGCAAAGGAAGCGAGTCAAGGTGACCTAGAAGGGAGTGGAAGCTGAAAAAAGGGAAGCTTAGTCTGGGAAGGCCTCTTGGAGGAGGTGAACCTTCAGTAGGGCTTTGAAGGGGCGGGAGTCATTGGTGGATTTGAGGAGGGAGGGTGTTCCAGGGGTCGACGGTGGGACGGGCAAGAATGAGGCCCAGTGAGAAGGTTCGCGGCACCAGAGGAGCGGAGTGTGCGGGCTGGGATGGAGAAGGAGAGAAGGGAGGTGAGGTAAGAAGGGGGCAAGGGGATGGACAGCTTTAAAGCCAATAATGAGGAGTTTTTATTTGATATGGAGGTGGATAGGCAACCACTGGAGATTTTTGAGGAGGGGGGCGGTGACATGGTCTGAGCGTTTCGGTAAAAAGATCATCTGGGCAGCCGAGTGAGGTATGGACACATCGGACAAGCGGCCGAGCTGGGATTAGAACCCAGGACCTTCTGATTCTCAGGTCCCTGCTCCATCCACTTTGCTATGCTACTTCTCACGTTACATTCATGAGGTGAAAAATCTGTAAAATGGGAATTTAATTCTTTTCTCTCCAACTCTCTGCCACTTGTCTGCTGCGTGACCTTAGGCAAATCACTTAATTTCTCTGTGTCTCATTTATCTCATCTAAAATAGGGATTAAAACCGTGACCCTTAGGTGGGTCCAACCTGATTATCTTGAATCTACCCCAGCACTTAATACAGCACCTGGCACAGACTGAGCCCTTTTTAAATACCACTTAAAAAAAAAAATTAGACTGTGAACGCCATGTGGGACAGGGACTGATTCCAACCCTGATTATCTTGTCTGTACCTTGGAGCTTAATACAGCACAAGGCTTGTAGTAATTGTTTAGCATATACCATTAAAATGTAAAAAAAACCCTTCCACCATGAGCCCCAGCTCTTAGTACAGGGGCTGGAAGAGAGTAAACACTTAAGGATGCCTTTAAAAAAAAATAATTCCTTTTAATCAATCAACCGGTGACACTGAGATCGTGCTTACTGTGGGCAGAGCACTGTGTTAAATGCTCGGGAGAGTGTAATAATTTGGTAGACCCAATTTGGTAGTTCACAATCTAATTGTAAACTCCTTGAGGTGAGGGATTATGCGTTTTATCTCTGTTGCAACTCTCAACCCCTAAGTAGAGTTTCCTATCCACTGCAACTAATCGATAAATGCGATTGATAGACCCGTACTAAAAGGGGGGAGAAAAGACTTAATCAGGGCTTCAGAAGGACTCTATAGGCCTTCCTCTTTCCCTCGGTGACCTAGGCTGCCCTTCTTACGCCTCAAAGAAACCTGCTTTATAAGCTACTTCCTGCTACTCTCAAAGCTGAAGTTGTTTGTCCAGCTCCTTGGGCCTCTTTGAAGTGGGTTTCTAAAATTGGGGAGGAGAGCCCTTGGTCAAGTCACCTAACAGCACCTGACCGGCTCAGATCAGGTTGCCTTGAACTTAATCCCAAAGATATTCCCTGCAAGAGAAACAGTGCGGCCCAGTGGATAGAGCCCGGGCCTGGGAGTCGGGAGGATCTGAGTTCTAATCCCCACTCCGCCACTTCTCTGCTATGGGATTTTGGGCAAGGCACTTCACTTCTCTGGGCCTCGCTTGCCTCGTCTGTGAAATGGGAATCGAGACTGTGAGCCCCACCTGGGAGAGGGACTATGTCCGGCCTGATTGACTGTATCCACCCCAGTGATTAGTACAGAGTCTGGCACAAAGTAAGCACTTAAATATTATAATTATTAATAACTGTACTAAGCAGTAATCAATCGCTCAATCAGTGGCATTTATTAATTATAATATTCTTATTGTTATATATAATGCACACGGGCTTGGGAGTCAGAGGATGTGGGTTCTAATCCCGCCTCCGTCACTTATCTGCTTTGTGACTTTGGCCAAGTCACTTAACTTTTCTGTGCCTCAGTCACCTCACTTGTAAAACGGGGATTAAAAGTGTGAACCCCACATGGGACAACCTGATTACCCTATATCTATCCCAGCGCTTAGAACAGTGCTTGGCACATAGTAAGCGCTTCACGACTACCACAAGTATTAATAATAATTACCACTGATCGATCGATTATTGCTGAGTGCAGCGCTCTGCACAAAGTAAGAGCTCAATAGATACCACCGACTGATTTTAATCGTATCTCATTCTCAAGTCCCCGGTCTCCGTCCCCTCGTTCTCGTGATTCCCCACCAGATCCCACAGGCCGCAGTCCTCCCCAGATTCAAAGCCCTTCAGAAAGCCCACCTCTTCCAACAAGTCTTCCCCGATTAACTCCCAGTCTCCCGACGCATAAATGCTTCCATATTTCTGCCCATCCACAACAGTTAGGAGAGCAGGGTGGCCTAGTGGAAAGAGCCCGGCCTGGGATTCAGGGGACCTAGGTTCTAATTCCGACTCCAACACTTGCCTGCTGTTTGACCTTGGGCAAATCTTCCCTTCTCTGGGCCTCAGCTTCCATATCTGCAAATGGGGATTCAATACCTGTTTTCTCTCCTCTAGATTTTAAATCATTTATTCACTCAATCATATTTGAGAGCTTACTTTATGCAAGGGACTGTACTAAGCGCTGGGGAGAGTACAATAAATCCATTCCCTGATTTTTGAGTCCCATGTGGAATGGAGATTGCTGCCTCCAACCTTTTTTTTTTTATGACATTCATTAAGCACTTACTATGTGCTAAGCACTGGAGTAGATCCAAACTAATCAGGTTGGACACAGTCTCTGTCCCTCGTGGACCTCAATCTTAATCCCTATTTTACAGATGAGGTAACTGAGGCCCGGTGAAGTGGCTTGCCCAAGGTCACTCAGCAGACAGGTGTCAAGAGCCGGGATTGGGACCCAGGTCCTTCTCACTCCCAGGCCCGGGCTCTAGCCACTAGACCACACTGCTTCTCTGTGCCTCAGTTTCCTCTCTGAAAAATGGGGATTAAGATGGGAGCTCCACGTGGGACATGGTCTGTGCCCAACCTGCTTAGTTTGCATCTACCCCAGCACTTAGTACAGTGTCTGGCACATAGTAAGCGCTTAACAAATCCCATTAAAATAAAGTGAGCATTCAAAAAATACCACTGATTCATTAACTGATTGAATTGTCCAGAGGCATTGCTAATGAAATACCAAGTGAGATCTGGAGGAATTTTTGAGTTGTTTACCATTAAAAATCCATATTTCCCCTCTCTAGATATGACACACTGTGCCCTCCCAAATAAATTCCAGCCTGATTACTCACGCCAATACCATCTCCTCAAACTGCCTTTCATCGAAGATCTTAGGCTGCTTTGCAAATAGTAATTAAGGTTCAGCATCTGCGAAAGGGAGGTACTAATTATTAGAGCCAATTTAGAAACCGGCAACCCAAGAGCCACATGAGATGGAATGACTTGCCATAAGGAGAATGGGTGTGATGGATGATTTCCAATCCCTTCTGCTATCCGTCCCAGCGGGACCCACAACTGAACACCAAATCCGCGTTGGTCAGAATGAAGACTGCAATCCATTAGTCTTCTCGCGGTGAGAAGCCGCAGCGTCCAAAGGACAGAACCCAGACCTGGGGGCTGGGAGATTTTAGCTGCTAATCCCGGCTCCGCCACCGGCCTGCTGTGTGACCTTGGGCAAGTCGTTTCACCTCTCTGGCCCTTGGTTTTCTCCTCAGTCCCCAGTCTTCTTACCCCTTAGGCTTCAAGGCTCTGTGTGGGACAGGGACAGTGCTTAGCACATGTAGGCACTTAAATACCCCACTTATCTCTAGACTGTGAGTTCGCTGTGGGCAGGAACGTGTCTGTTGGTTGTTACACTGTCATCTCCCAAGCACTTAGTACAGGTTTGCACACAGTAAAGGGTCAATAAGTAGGAATGAAGTCAGAAAGCTGGATGGGAAGCTATGAGAAAGTCAGAAATATTCAATCGTATTTATTGAACCTCACTATTGGCTTCAAAGCTCTCCATCACCTTGCCCTTCTTACCTCACCTCCCTTCTCTCCTTCTGCATCCCAGCCCACACGCTCTGCTCCTCTGGTGTTAACCTTATCACTGCGCCTCCATCTCGCCTGTCCCTCTGTCCACCCCTGGCCCATGTCCTACCTCAGGCCTGGAACGCCCTCCCTCCTCAAATCCACCAATGACTCTTCCCCCCCACTTCAAAGCCCTACTGAAGGCTCACCTCCTCCAAGAGGCTTTCCCAGACTAAGCCCCCCTACTCCTCAACTCCCCCTCCCATCCGCGTCACCTCGACTCGTTCCCTTTGTTCTTCTCCCCCGCCCAAAGCACTTAAGTATATACGTATATATCTATAACTCTATTTGTATTGATGCCTGTTTACTTGGTCTGATGAGTAGTTATAATTCTATTTATTTATATTGATGCCTGTTTTCTTGTTTCGATGTCTGTCTCCCCACTTCTAGACTGTAAGCCCGGTGTGCGCAGGGATTGTCTCTCTCTACTGCTGAATTGTACTTTCCAAGCACTTAGTACGGTGCTCTGCACACAGTGAATGCTCAATAGATAGGATTGAATGAATTAATTTATTGAGTGCTTACTGAACTACCCCCCATCCACATTGGACAGTCTCCTGCTATTACTTTTGTCTAATTATTATTGTTGCTATTAATAATTGTGATGTTTAAGTGCTTACTATTTGCCAAGCAGTGTACACAGCGCTTGGGTAAATAGAAGATAATCATGTCCCAGATGGGGCTCACAGATAAGGCAACTGAAACACAGACCAAGGATAGTGATTTGCCCAAGGTCACACAGCAGGTAAGCGACAGAGCTGGAATTGGAACCCAAGTCTTTGGACGCCCAGGCTTTTTCCATTAGGCCATGCTGCTCCTGACTCCAGTTCATACTTCACAGTCTGCTGCCCGGATCATTTGTCTACAAAAAAGTTCAGTCCACGTTTCCCTGCTCCTCAAGAACCTCCGGTGGTTCATCCATTCATTCGATCATATTTATTGACCATTTACTGTGTGCAGAGCACTGAACTAAGTGCTTGGGAAAGTACAATATGACAGTAAACAGATATTCCCTGCCTACAACGAGCTCACAGTCTTAGATCCATTGCTCATCTACCTCCACGTCAAACAAAAATTCCTTACCATCGGCTTTAAAGCCCTCCATCCCCTTGCCTCCTCCTACCTCACCTCGCTGCTCTCCTACTACAACCCAGCCTGTACACTTCGCTCCTCTGGTGCCGCTAACCTTCATGCTGTACTTCGGTCTCGTCTATCTCACCCCCGACCTCTCGCCCACATCCTGCCTCTGACCTGGAACGCCCTCCCTCCTCATATCAGACAGACGATCATTCTCCCCGACTTCAAAGCCTTATTTGAAGGCCCATCTCCTCCAACAGGCCTTCCCTGACTAGGCCCTTCTTTCCTCTTCTCCCTCTCCTTACTGCATCTCCCTGACTTGCTCCCTTTATTCCCCCCTTCCAACCCCACGGCGCTTATGTCCCTATCTGTCATTTATTGATTCCTGTTAATGTCTGCCTGCCCCTCCAGACTGCAGCTCATTGTGGGCAGGGAATGTCTGTTGATTGTCATATCATCCTCTCCCAAGCCCTTAATACAGTGCTCTGCACACAGTAATTGCTCAATAAATATGACTGAATGAATGAATTTTAAGCACTTAACAAATACCATTTAAAAAATTTTTAAATCCCGCACACTTCGCTCCTCTAACACCAAACTACTCTCTGTACCTCGATCTCATCTCTCACCTACGACCCCTCGCCCACGTCCTTCCTCTGGCCTGGAGTTCCCTACCTCTTCAGGTAATAGTAATAATCGTGGTATTTAAGTGCTTATTACGTGCCAAGCGCTGTTTTAAGTACTGGGTTAGACACAAGGTAATCAGGTCGGACCCAGTCCCTGTCCCACATGGGGCTCACGGTCTTAATCCCTGTTTTACAGAGGAGGTCACTATGGCCCAGAGAAGTGACTTTCCCAGGGTCACACAGCAGGCATGTGGCGGGGTCGGGTTGAGGATCCACATCCTCTGACTTCCAGGCCCGGGCTCTTTCCACTAGGCCACACTGCTTCACTATAGGGCAGACTACCACTCCTCCAACCTTCAAAACATCCTAAAAAAAAATCACCTATCCTCTAAGGCCCCCTTGTCAGTGCTAGGAGCTCATTAACCACTCAAAAACATTATCAAGCATCAATTGACGTCAAACCTGAGCCTTCAGTGGGGGAAGGAAAAGATGGGTTGGCGTCCAACTCCCCTACTACGTCCGCTGAAGTATCGCTCCTGTCTCTTCTCCGCCTCCACTGAAAAAGGTATCAGATCGTAGAAAAAAGAGCAGGTGAGAGCTTGCCCGATTTAAACCTTAAACCTCATTGAAACCTCCCAGTTCATTGTTTCCCTCTCTCATTTAATGGTTCTTTTTTTCCCCCCCTGGATTGGATATTATTTAACAAACAAACTAAAAAACTCCAGGGCACAATGGGCAGTTCGGACGTGGTGTGAATTGAGGCTCCTGGGGGAGGGACTGGTGACGCGCAGAAGCGGGAGAGCATTGTGCCTGTGGGAGACTTTGATCTCTTAAAAGTTTTTTGCGTTTTTAACGGTTTCTCTTAAGCGCTTACTATGTGCCAGGCACTGTACTAAGCGCTGGGGAAGATACAAGCTAGTCGGGTGGACAAAGTCCACATCCCACATAATAATAATGTTGGTATTTGTTAAGCGCTTACTATGTGCAGAGCACTGTTCTAAGCACTCGGGTAGACATAGGGGAATCAGGTTGTCCCACATGGGGCTTACAGTCTTAATCCCCATTTTACAGATGAGGTAACTGAGGCCCAGAGAAGTGAAGTGACTTGCCCACAGTCACACAGCTGACAAGTGGCAAACCTGGGATTCGAACTCATGACCTCTGACTCCAAAACCCGTGCTCTTTCCACTGAGTCACGCTGCTTCTCATGGGGCTCAGATTCTTAATCTCCATTTTATAAATGAAGGAACGGAGGCCCGGAGGAGCAAAGTGACTTACCCAAGGTCACACAGCAGGCAAGTGGTGGAGCCGGGATTAGACCCCAGGTCCTTCTGACTCCCAGGCCCAGCTGTAGCCACTAGACCCACACTCCTTCCTTGGGGAAGCAGTGTGGCTTAGTGGAAAGACCACGGGGTTGGGAGTCAGATGGCATGGGTTCAAATCTGCCTCCTGCCTGCTGTGTGACCGTGGGCAAGTAGCTTCTCTTCTCTGTGCCTGAGCGACCTCATCTGTAAAATGGGGATTAAAGCCCATGTGGGACAACCACCTGATGACCTTGTATCTACCCCAAAGTTTAGAACAGTGCTCAGCACATAGTAAGTGCTTAACAAATACCATAATAATAGTAATAATATTAGTTCTCACCGATGTTGTTTCTCAGGCCTAAATTTACTCCCAGAGAGCACCAGAAATCAATCAATCTTTAATTGTGGTATTTGTTAAATGCCTATTTTGTGCCAGGCACTGTATTAAGCGCTGAGGTAGATACAAGGTAATTAGGTTGGACATAGTCCCCGTCCCACATTCAGCTCACTGTCTTAAGTTCCATTTTACAGTTGAGGTCACTGAGGCCCAAAGAAGCGAAATGACTTGCCCAGTCTGTCACACAGCAGACTGGAAGGAACAACCTGTATCTTCTGTATCTTCTGAAATGTAAATGCAGATAAAGGCAGAAGAATTCGGAGCTATTATTTTGTTCGAGCCATCGATGAATTATTTCAGATTTTCAACAGCATTATCATTCTTCAGAATTCATGTAGAGTCAGTTACGGGTGTGATGGCACCAGGCAGAATTCCAGGCATCAAAAGAAAATCAACACTGATGCACTGGAAATTAAGAGGAAATGCTGTCGAACAGTTAAGATAAAACGATGAAAAAGTTCCTGGCGCAGGAGCTCGAGACCCATTTAATCGTAGCAAATCTTGTCTGTCTTTTACCCATGAGCTCAAAAAGTCTTTGCAAGCCAATTCCATGAACCTGCAGAGGTCAGAAAAATAACCGTAAGCTCGTTATGGGCAGGGAACGTGTCCGCTAATTGTCATATTGCCCTCTCCCAATCGCTTAGGACAGTGTTCGGCACAGAGTAAGTGCTTAACAAATGCCTCCGTTATTATTATTATTATTATAGCAGGTGCACAATAAATACCATCGATTGATTCGAACAGTCTCAAAGTGACGTGACAGAGCCGATCTCCTGCTCTAGACTGGAAGTTGGTCGTGGGCAGGGAACGTATCCGCCAACTCTGTTGTCTTACTCTGCCAAACGCTTTGTACAGTGCTCTGCACACAGTAAGCGCTTGATGATGAGGAGGAGCTAACGCAATCCAGACATCCCTACTGGACAAGATCAAACATCCTAAACATCTTTGATCTTCCAGTACGGTTCGCGCAGCTCGATTCTCCGACGTCTAGAAGATAGAAAGCCCAAACTTTTGTCTTGGCGTTTGTTTTTCTAAGGAGGATGTTGGGGTTAAGCGTGACTAGTACACTAGGTTGATGTTGGACTAGTGTAACCTGTTTTTTTTAACTACAGTGATCATATGCTGAGGCAGAAGGATGAATGAGGCACAGGGCTGGAGTTGAACTTTGATTGGGAGAGGGTGGAGATGGAGAGAAGGGTGGAGAAGAGGAGGAGACACAGAGACAGAGATCAAGGGAGAGAGTCAGAGAAGAGAGAGGGAGGGAGAGAAAGAAGAGAGAGGATGAGGGGAGTAAAAGAGAGAGGAAGTCATCATTTCCCCTTGTGCATCACCCTGGCATTTGAATTTGCACCCCTTAATGATGGTATTTGTTAAGCACTTAGTATGTGCCAAGCACTGCTCTAAGCACTGGGGGTGGGGATATAATAATAATAATAATGTTGGTATTTGTTAAGCGCTTACTATGTGCAGAGCGCTGTTCTAAGCGCTGGGGTATACGGGGTAATCAGGTTGTCCCACATGAGGCTCACAGTCTTCATCCCCATTTTCCAGATGAGGGAACTGAGGTGCAGAGAAGTGAAGTGACTTGCCCACAGTCACAGCTGCCAAGTGGCAGAGCCGGGATTCGAACCCATGAGCTCTGTCTCCCAAGCCCGGGCTCTTTATGAGGAGCAGCGTGGCGCAGTGGAAAGAGCACGGGCTTTGGAGTCAGGGCTCATGAGTTCGAATCCCAGCTCTGCCACTTGTCAGCTGTGTGACTGTGGGCAAGTCACTTAACTTCTCTGTGCCTCAGTTCCCTCATCTGTAAAATGGGGATTAAGACTGTGAGCCCCACGTGGGACGACCTGATTCCCCTGTGTTTACCCCAGCGCTTAGAACAGTGCTCTGCACATAGTAAGCGCTTAACAAATACCAACATTATTATTTCCACGGAGCCACGCTACATGCCGCAAGGTGATCAGGTTGTCCCACATGGGGCTCACAGTCTTAATCCCCATTTTACAGATGTGGAAACTGAGGCACAGAGAAGTGACTTGCCCAAAGTCACCCAGCTGACAAGTGGAGGAGCTAGGATTAGAACCCATGACCTCTGACTCCCAAGCCCGTGTTCTTTCCACTGAGCCCTGCAGCTTCTTGATGCATCTCACCCTCAGCCCCAGAGCACTTATGTAAATATGTAAAGCAGCGTGACCTAGTGGATAGAAATCTGGGCACCAGAATGAGAGGACCTGGATTCTGACCCGGGCTCCGCCACTTGCCCGCTGTATGACCTTGAGTAAGTCACTTGGCTTCTCTGGGCCTCAGTTTCCTCACCTGCAAAATGGGGTTGAAATACCTGTTCTCCCTCCTATTTAGTCTGTGAGCCACTTGTGGAACAGGGACTCTTTCCAACCTCATCAACTTGTATCTACCCTTGGGCTTGGAGCAGTGCTTGACTCACAGTAAGAGCTTATAAATATTATAAAGAAATCCATAATTTACTATCTTTCTCCCCTTCTAGACTGGAAGCTCGTTGTGGGCAAGGACCATGTCTACTAACTCTTTGGTATTGTACGCTCCCAAGCATTTCATACAGTGCTCTGCACGCAGTAAGAGCTCAATAAATACAGTTGATTGATTGAGGAAAGAGACAGAGACACACACACCAAGAAACAGAAACATGAGTGAAAGAACAGTAGAGGCAGAGGGAAAGAGATACGCACATAGTAAGCGCTTAACAAATACCATTATTATTATTATTATATGAGAGAAAGGGACAGAAACAGAGAGGGAAGAGAAAGAGAGAAGAGACAGAGAGAAAAAGGGGTACAGAGAGCAAAAAAGGGTGGAGAGAGAGATCCAAGTCAAAAAAAAAAAGCCAAAACCTGATAGATGGGAAGTTTAAACTTCATTCAATCGTATTAAGTGCTTACTGTGTGCAGAACACTGTAGTAAGCGCTTGGGAAAGTACATTACAACAGTAAACAGTGACATTCCCTGCCCACAAGGAAACTTGCAGATTCCAGAGCAGGAATGGCAATCTTAAGGGTTTTTTCTGTTTTCCAAGAAATGTCTTCCACTGAGCCTAAAGAGAAGAGGTGCGGTCAGGAGTCAGAAAGATTTGGGTTCTAATCCTGCCTCCGCCACTTGTCTCTGAGTGACCTTAGGTAAGTCACTTCACCTCTCTGTGCCTCCGTCACCTCATCTGTAAAATGGGGATGGAGACTGTGAGCCCCGTGTGGGACAGGGACAGTGTCCAACCCTATTTCTTTGTATCTTGCCCCAGTGCTTAGTAGAATGCCTGCACATAGTAAGGGCTTAACAAATATCAAAATTATTATTATTATAAAATAGGGTGATGATATCCCCTTCTATACATCAGTCATATTTCACTCCACAGCTTCAGTGAAGTGATTCACCTTTTGCCCAGAGAGAAAAATATCCAGTTTGCTAATATGAGGGGAGGTGGATTTTGTTTAGGTTGCACCCCAAATTCCTTCCATTTTGAATAAAATAGGTTGCACCCCCCATGGTATTTGTTAAGTGCTTATTATGTGCCAGACACTGTACTAAGCGCTGGGGTAGATACAAGCTACTCATGTTGAACCCAGTCCCTCATCATAAAACATCATCTTAATCCCCATCTTGCAGATGAGGTAACTGAGGACCAGAGAAGTGAGGTGACTTGCCCAAGGTCACACAGCAGACTAATGGCAGAGCCAGGACAAGAACCCATGATCTTCTGACTCCCAGTCCCGGGCTCTATCCACTACGCTACACTGCTTCACTTTGTGCCATGAAACCTCTGAAGTTTCAAACATCTCCATTCCATGCCAATACCATGGAGACTCCCTGTATGCAGGGAATGCTGCTCGACCGTCCTCTCCCAAGCACTTAGAACAGTGCTCTGCACACAGTAAGTCCTCGAAATATACGACTGATTGAGACGGGATTTCAGAGAACGCTGCTCTCGGCTTTTTGACCGATTTCAGTGACTCCGGCCTGCTGCGATTCGGCGGCCGGGGTGGAAACAAGAGCGAGGATATGCCAGGCCGTAAAATCACTTTCCATCCAAACAAATTTCTAACTGTTCTCTTTTTGAATATCTTATTTGTCTTCTGCTTTCCACCACGTGAACTTTTCGTTAACGCTGCATTCTATTCCCGACTAGAACCTTGAGAGAGCCCGAGGGACATTTTAGCCAACCCAGAAAGAAGTAAGAGCTCAATAAATACGATTGAATAAATGAGTGAAAGCTGGCATACTGAGAAGAAGTGTGGTCTTGTGCCTGGCACCCGGGCCTGGGAGTCAGAAGGACCTACGTCCTAATCCCGGCTCCACCACTTGGCCGCTGCGTGACCTTGGGCAGGTTGTTTCACATCTCTGGGCCTCAGCTCTCGCCTCTGTAAAATGGGGGTTAAGACTCTGAGCCCCAAGTGGGACACGGACTGTGTCCAACCTCATTAGCTTGGATCTACCCCAGCGTTTAGTACACGGCCTAGTCGATAGAGCCCGGGCCTGGGAGTCAGAAGGTCACGGGTTCTCATCCCGGCTCTGCCACGTGTCTGCTGGGTGACCTTAGGCAAGTCACTTCACCTTTCTGTGCCTCCGTCACCTCATCTGTAAAATGGGGATGGAGACTGTGAGCCCCAGGTGGCCCAGGGACTGTGTCCTACCCAATTTGCATGTATCCCCCCCAGTGCCTGGCACATTGTAAGCACTTAACAGATACCTCAATTATTATTATTATTATCTCCCACCACCCAAGGGAAGCGCTTACTAAATGTGATCGGGAATCAATAATCCTTCACAGTGGTCGATCCCTGCCTCAGGCTTACAGATCAGCAGTGGCCAAACTGTCACCTGAGAGCCAAAGCAGCTAGCCAGATAGCCTGTGGCCTAATAATGATGGTCTTTTTTAAGCACTTACTATGTGTCAAGCACTGTTCTAAGCCTTGGGGTGGAGACAAGCTAATGGGGCTGAACACAGTCCGTGTCACTCATTCGTCCATTCATTCGATCATATTTATTGAGTGCTTACTGTGTGCAGAGCACTGTATTAAGCGCTTGGGAAAGTACAGCACAACCATAAACGGTGACATTCCCTGCCCACATCGAGCTCACAGCCTAGAGGCGGGGAGATAGACATCAATACAAATAAATAAAATTACAGATGACTACCTAAGTGCTGTGGGGCTGGGAGAAGGGGGAAGAGCAAAGGGAGCAAGTCAGGGTGAAGCAGAAGGGAGTGAAGGATGAGGAAAAGTGGGGCTCAGTCTGGGAAGGCGTCTTGGAGGAGATGGGCCTTCAATAAGACTTTGAAGTGGGGGAGAGTCGGGCTCACAGTTTTAATCCCCATTTTCCAGATAAGGAAACCGAGGCATGGAGAAGTGAAGTGACTTGCCCAGGGTCACACAGCAGACAAGTGACGGAGCCGGGATGAGGACCCAGGTCGTTCTGACTCCCAGGCCTGGGCTCTTCCTCTAGGCCAGGCTGCTTCCTTCTGGCCACGCGTGGAGCCCAGTAGAGTTCAGGGCACTTGGTTGAAGTGGAATTTGAGTCCTTGAAGGGTCTATTTTAAGGCCCGGCCTTGGCGGATTGGCTTTCCGTGTACGCTCCCGGGGTCACGGCTCAGAATAGAAACGCTGTTGATGCTTCTGCTGCTGAACCCAGAAACATAACCCACATACCATTCATTCATTCATTCAATAGTATTTCTTGAGCGCTTACTATGTGCAGAGCACTGTACTAAGCGCTTGGAATGTACAAATTGGCAACAGATAGAGACAGTCCCTGCCCCCTGACCGGCCCACAGTCCAGTCTGGGGAGACGGACAGACAAGAACAATAGCAACAAACCACTGTTTAGTGGAGAGTGCAGACATAATTAGGCACTTCAGGCGGTAAGATTGGTCCCATAACCTGATGATGATGATATTTAAGCGTTTACTGTGTGCCACGCAATGTTCTAAGCGCTGGGGTAGATACAGGGTAATCAGGTTGTCCCACGTGGGGCTCACAGCCTTAATCCCCATTTTACGGATGAGGTATTTATTGAGCGCCTGTGTGCAGAACACTGTACTGAGTCCTTAGAAAAGTACAATGGAATTAGACCTGTTGCCTCTCCCTGCCCTCAGGGAGTTTACAATCTAGCCCAGGTCGGTGATAATAAAATAAATTACAGATAGGAGGAAGTAATCGAGTATAGAGAGACATTCATAAATGGTAGGGGGACAGACAAGCAGACACAAATTATTTTCAATAGGGGAGCAAGGAGGGAGCCCGGTGAGACAACTGGTAACAGCCAGGGTTTGGAAAGATGAGAAGATACATAAATAAGTAAAATACAGACCTAAGCACCCCTTTACTCAGCACCCCTTCCCCTCCGCGTCGCCCCGACTCTCTCCCTTTGCTCCACCCCCCGCCCCACACCGCTTGTGTATAATAGAACATATCTATAATTCTATTTATATTGATGACTGTTAACTTGTTTTGATGTGTATATATCCATAATTGTATTTACATTGATGCCTGTTTAATGGTTACGATGTCTGTCTCCCCTCTTCTAGACTGTAAGCCCGGGGTGAGCAGGGATTGTCTCTCTTTATTGCTGAATTATACTTTCCAAGCACTCAGTACAGTGCTCAGTAGGTGCTCAGTAAATACCATCGAATGAGTGAATGAATGAAAATAAAATAAAGCAGGTTAAAACCGAGTCTGAGGAGGCCGAGGGAACCAGACTGCCCATTCTGAAGAAGAGAAAAGGTGTGTCCGTCACGTTTCCTTTTGTTTGAGGGGTACACGTGACTCTGATCAGCTGCTCCCTGAAATACAAGTTCCTCTTCTTTAGCAATTAAACCTTACTTAACCTTGTCTGCCCGGTGAGTGTGGGGGCGAAATGGGGATGGGGATTTTAGGGGGTGTGTATGGGGGCGAGGAGGACTGGAAAAGGGCAGAAAGTGACTATTTGGGGGCTTTAGAGACCAGACTAGAAACTCTCCTCTTTATCGGCTTCAAGCACACATGCGAATCCACAGCACGTATGTATATATCTGTAATTTATGTATATTAATGCCTGTCTCCCGCTCTAGACTGTAGGCTTGTTGTGGGCAGGGAATGTAACTGTTGTTGTACTATCCCAAGCGTTTAGTACAATGCTTCGCACACAGTAAGCGCTCAGTAAATACGATTGATTGATTCAGGGCACTAGGTCGGTTCTCATTCATTCGAGTCATTTGATCCGATTTATTGAGTGCTTTCTATGTGCAGAGCACTGGACTGAGGGCTCAGGAGAATACAATACAGCGTGGCTCAGTGGAAAGAGTCCGGGCTTGGGAGTCAGTCATGGGTTCTAATCCCGGCTCTGCTCAGCTGTTTGACTTGGGGCAAGTCATTTAACTTTCTCTGGACCTCAGTTACCTCATCTGTAAAATGGGGGTTAAAACTGTGAGCCCCTTAAGGGGCAACCTGATGACCTTGTATCCCCCCAATGCTTAGAACATAGTAAGCCCTTAAATGCCATCATTATTATTATACAACAATTAACGGACACATTCCCTGCCCACAGTGAGCTTATAGTCTGGGTGGGGAGGAGGCAGACATGAATATAAACAAATAAATGACAGCTACGTACACAAGTGCTCTGAAGCTGAGAGGGGGAAAGAATTAAGGGAGCAGGTCAGGGAGACGCAGAAGGGAGTGGAAGAAGAGGAAAGGGGGAGCTTAGGAAAGACCGAGTGGAGGAGATGGGCTTTCACTAAGGCTTTGAAGGTGGAGAGAATCATTGTCTGTGGAATTTGAGGGAGGGCGTTCCAGGCCAGAGGCGGAACACGGGCAGGGGAAGATGGAGGCGCAGTGAGAAGGATGGCATTAGAGGAGCAAAGTGTGCAGACTGGACATCACCTAACCTTGCTAATCTCCCACTACCGGCCAGCCCACACGCTTCACTCCTCTAACGCCAACCTCCTTAATGAACCACAGGCTTTATTCCCTCACCTCCAACGCCTCACTCACGTCCTCTCTCAGACCCGGAACTCTCTCCCTCTCCACATCCGACAGACAGCTCCTTTCCCCACCTTCAAAGCCCTAATCAAATTATCGCAGTCAATCGTACCTGTTGAGCACTTCCTGTGTGCAGAGCACTGTTCTATGCACTTGAGAGAATACACTATAACAGAGTTGGTAGACACAAGAGCTTACAGTCTAGAGCTTCCCTGACAAACTTTCCATCTCCCTTCTATTCCTCCTACACCCTTGGATCCGTGCCCTTGAAGTACTTGGATAGTCACCCAATTCCCACAACGCTTTTTGTACATCTCCTTTCATTCCGCTGCCTCCCTTGGCTGCCAATTAGTAGTCGTGATAGCGTTTATTAAGCACTTACTATGTGCAGAGCACTCTAAGAGGTGCTGGGAAAGAATATCCAGTGGAAATTAGATATGGCTCCTGTCCCGCAGGGGAACTCTCAATCTAAAAATAAAAAGGTAGAGAGGGGAATAGTGACATTTATTCGTTCATATTTAAAGCTTCAGACTGCACTAAATCCCAGAAGAAAACAGAGCATCAACTGCCAAAGAAAAGCCACCCCACCATACTGTGATCAGGAAGATATGTCTGGGAGACTTTTTTTCGTAAGAATGAAGGGACAAGGAGGAAAACAAACAAACAAAAAGATAGCAGCAGGGGCAACATCCATAGCAGCACAATGAGTAATGTTTGTGTGGGCTTGGAGAGGTCTTTTTGACTTTAATGTTGTACTGTGCTTTCCTAAGCACTTAGTACAGTGCTCTGCACATAGTAAGTGCTTAATAAATATGATTGAATGAGGAAAAGGGGGGCTTAGTCTGGGACAGATACATTAGGGGAGATGAAACAAAGCACGAAGAAATCACAAAGACAAAAACAAAGATAATAATAATGTTGGTATTTGTTAAGCGCTTACTATGTGCAGAGCACTGTTCTAAGGGCTGGGGTAGATACAGGGTCATCAGCTTGTCCTTCATGAGGCTCACAGTCTTCATCCCCATTTTACAGATGAGGGAACTGAGGGCCAGAGAGGTTAAGTGACTTGCCCACAGTCACACAGCTGACCAGTGGCAGAGCCAGGATTTGAACCCATGACTGCTGACTCCCAAGCCGGTGCTCTTTGCAGGGTAGCCCGCGGTCTGTAACCTATAAGCTCCTCTGAAGATTACAAGCGCTCTGTGGGCAGGGACCGCGTATACCAACTCCATTCCCAAGGGTCTGGCACAGTGCTCTGCCCACAGTGAGCGCCCGATAAAGAGCGCTCGATCTTGATTCTATTTATTGCTATCTTGATTCTATTTATTTGCTATTGTTCTTGTCTGTCCGTCTCCCCCCGATTAGACTGTAAGCCCGTCAAAGGGCAGGGACTGTCCCCATCTGTTGCCGATCTGTCCATTCCAAGCGCTTAGTCCAGTGCTCTGCACATAGTAAGCGCTCAATAAATACTATTGAATGAAATGAACGAATGGATAAATACCACCGATCGATAAGGTACTGAGGCAGATGAATTTCAGGCTCCTCAGTTCAGAATCCACAGTCCCAACCGTGGCCACGGTGGCCGGTCCAGCAGAAGCCACCACGGTCCGTCCGAGGTTTTGAGGAAATCGTTTCATTATGCTGTGTTACCTTTGTAATAATGATAAACGGTGTGGTATTTTGGAAGTGCTGGCCACGCGCTAAGCACTGTACTAAGCCTCGAGGTGGAGGCGAGCAAATCGGGTTGGGCACGGTCCCCGTCCCGCGTGGGGCTCACGGTCTTCATCCCCATTCATTCATTCAGTCGTATTTATCGAGCACTTACTGGGTGCAAAGCACTGTGCTAAGATTTGGGGAGAGTACAGTACAAGAGCAGAAATATTCCTGCCCCTAACGAGCTCACAGTCTAGAGGACTGGCGAGGCCCAGAGAAGTGAAGCGACTTGCCCAAGGTCACACAGCAGACGGGGGGGGGGCCGAGGCAGGATTAGAGGAGGTCCGGAATCGCGTCTCCATTTGCCACCTCCGTTCCAGCCAGGCTGGGCCGGACGTTAGGGCGGCGTGGCTCAGTGGAAAGAGCCCGGGCTTGGGAGTCAGAGGTCGTGGGTTCGAATCCCAGCACTGCCACTTAGCTGTGTGACTGTGGGCAAGTCACTTCCCTTCTCTTTAACCTCAGTTCCCTCATCTGTAAAATGGGGATTAAGACTGTGAGTCCCACGTGGGACAACCCGATTCCCCTGTATCTACCCCAGCGCTTAGAACAGTGTTCTGCACATAGTACTTGCGTAACAAATACCAACATTATTATTATTAGGGCGAACATTTGGAGATCCTGATGAGAGTCAGGGGTGAGTCAGGGGTGAGGTTGGGATGACAGTTCACCTTCTAGACCGTGAGCCCTTTTTGGGGTAGGGATCGTCTCTGTCCGTTGCCGAGTTGTGCTTTCCAAGCGTTTAGTACAGTGCTAGGCACACAGCAAGCGCTCAGTAGAAGCAGCGTGGCACAGTGGAAAGAGCACGGGCTTGGGAGTCAGACGTCATGGATTCGAATCTCGGCTCTGCCACTTGTCAGCTGTGTGACTGTGGGCAAGTCACTTCACTTCTCGGTGCCTCAGTTACCTCATCTGTAAAATGGGGATGAAAACTGTGAGCCCCACGTGGGATAACCTGATCACCTTGTATCCCCCAGCGCTTAGAACCGTGCTTTGCACATAGTAAGCGCTTAACAAATGCCACCATTTGGGGAAGCAGCGTGGCACAGAGGGAGTCAGAGTTCATGGGTTCGAATCCCGGCTCCGCCCCTTGCCAGCTGGGTGACTTTGGGCAAGTCATTTCACTTCTCTGTGCCTCAGCGACCTCATCTGTAAAATGGGGATGAAAAGTGTGAACCCCACGTGGGACAACCTGATCACCTTGCATCCCCCGGCGCTTAGAACAGTGCTCTGCACATAGTAAGCGCTTAACAAATACCAACATTATTAGATACGATCGAATGAGTGGCATCCAACTGAATCCACGTTACGGGCTACAGAGGGCGTGGCTTTAGGGTTCGCGGAGCTATGCGGAAAAGGGGGCGTGGCTCGATGGTTAAGGGCGTGGTCACTTGAGAAACGGGGTGACGGGGCGTGGTTTGATGGTTGGGGGCGTGGCTGGGCTCGGAAGGGGCGTGGTTTGGTTGTTGGGGCGTGGTTGGCCGATTGAGGGGGCGTGGCTTGCTTGTTAGAGGGGCGTGGTTGGACGCGAAAGGGGAACGGTTTGATGGTTAGGGGCGTGGCGGGCGAGGGGGCGTGGCTTGATGTTTGGGGCGTGGTTATGCTCGGAAGGGGCGTGGTTTGGGCATCGGGGCGGGGCTGGACGCCCAAAGGGGCGTGTCTTGAGGCTCCACTGGGACTTCGTGAGAAAGGGGGCGTGGCTCGATGGGTCGGGGCGGGGCTACGTGAGAAAGGGGGCGGGGCTTGAGCGCTCGAGGCGGGGCGGGGCGCGAAAGGGGGCGGGGCTCGAGGGCTCGAGGCGGGCCATGTGAGAAAGGGGGTGGGGCTTGATGGGGAGGGGGCTACGTGCGAAAGGGGGCGGGGCTCGATGGATCGGGGCGTGGTTATTTGGAAAAGAGGGCGGGGCTTGAGGGCTCGGGGCGGGGCGCGAAAGGGGGCGGGGCTCGAGGGCTCGAGGCGGGCCACGTGAGAAAGGGGGCGGGGCTTGAGCGCTCGAGGCGGGGCTGGGCGCCAAAGGGGGCGGGGCTCGAGGGCTCGAGGCGGGCCACGTGAGAAAGGGGGTGGGGCTCGATGGGGCGGGGCTACGTGCGAAAGGGGGCGGGGCTTGAGGGCTGGAGGTGGGGCTGGGCGCGAAAGGGGGCGGGGCTCGAGGGCTCGCGGCCGGCTTCCTTGAGGGGAGGGGGGCGGGGCCCCGGGGGCTCCCGCGCTGCCTCATGGGCCGGGGGAGGGAGGGGGGGGCCGCCCCGCCGCTTCCGGTCCGGCCACCGGAAGCGCCGTTTGACCCCGGGCGGGTCGGGCAGGGCCCCGCTCTCCCACCCGCCGCATCGCCTAAGGACGCAGGTGAGGGGGGGAGGGGCGGGGAGAGGGGAGCACTGGGGGGAGGGGGGGGGGGCGCCAACGGGAGGTGGCAGCGCCCCCTAGTGGGGAGAGCCCGGGCCTGGCGCTCAGGAGGACCTAAGAAGCGTAATAATCACTGGCTTTAATAATGTGGGTATTTGTTAAGCGCTTACTAGGTGCGGAGCACTGTTCTAAGCGCTGGGGTAGACACAGGGTCATCAGGTTGTCCCACGTGAGGCTCCCAGGCTTCATCCCCCTTTTCCAGGTGAGGTCACTGAGGCCCCGAGAAGCGAAGTGACTCGCCCCCAGTCACCCAGCTGACAAGGGGCCGAGCTGGGATTCGAACCCGTGACTTCTGACTCCCAAGCCCGGGCTCTTGCCACTGAGCTGCTTCTCGAGTAATAATAAGAGTAATAATCATTGCTGCTTCTCGAGTAATGATAAGAGTAGTAATCATTGGCTTTATTAAGCCCTTACTATGTGACAAGCATTGTGCTACTCCTCCTCATAATAATAATGTGGGTATTTGTTAAGCGCTTACTATGTAATATTGTTGGTATTTGTTAAGCGCTTCCTATGTGCCGAGCACTGTTCTAAGCGCTGGGGTAGACACCGGGGAATCAGGTTGTCCCACGTGGGGCTCACGGTCTTAATCCCCATTTTACAGATGAGGTAACTGAGGCCCAGAGAAGTGAAGTGACTCGCCCACAGTCACCCAGCTGACAAGAGGCTGAGCCGGGATTCGAACCCGTGACCTCTGACTCCAAAGCCCGGGCTCTTTCCACTGAGCCACGCTGCTTCTACTATGTGCAAAGCACTGTTCTAAGCGCTGGGGTAATAATAATAATGATGGCATTTGTTAAGGGCTTACTATGTGCAAAGCACTGTTCTAAGCGCTGGGGTAATAATAATAATGATGGCATTTGTTAAGCGCTTACTATGTGCACAGCACTGTTCTAAGCACAGGGGAGGATGCAAGGTGATCAGGTTGTCCCACGTGAGGCTCTCAGTCTTCATCTCCACTTTACAGATGAGGGAACGGAGGCCCAGGGAAGTGAAGTGACTCGCCCACAGTCACCCAGCTGACAAGTGGCAGAGCTGGGATTCGAACCCATGACTTCTGACTCCCAAGCCCGGGCTCTTTCCACTGAGCCACGCTGCTTCTCTAATAATGTTGGTATTTATTGAGCACTGACTATGTGCAAAGCACCGTTCTAAGCGCTGGGGTAATAATAATGATGATGGCATTTGTTAAGCGCTTACTATTCATTTATTCAATAGTATTTATTGAGCGCTTACTATGTGCAGAGCACTGTACTAAGCGCTTGGGATGAACAAGTCGGCAACAGATAGAGACGGTCCCTGCCGTTTGATGGGCTTACAGTCTAATCGGGGGAGACGGACAGACAAGAACGATGGCACTAAACAGCGTCAAGGGGAAGAACATCTCGTAAAAACAATGGCAACTAAATAGAATCAAGGCGATGTACAATTCATTAACAAAATAAATAGGGTAACAAAAATATATACAGTCGAGCGGACGGGTACGGTGCCGTGGGGATGGGAAGGGAGAGGTGGAGGAGCAGAGGGAAAAGGGGAAAATGAGGCTTTAGCTGCGGAGAGGTAAAGGGGGGATGGCAGAGGGAGTAGAGGGGGAAGAGGAGCTCAGTCTGGGAAGGCCTCTTGGAGGAGGTGATTTTTAAGTAAGGTTTTGAAGAGGGAAAGAGAATCAGTTTGGCGGAGGTGAGGAGGGAGGGCGTTCCGGGACCGCGGGAGGACGTGACCCGGGGGTCGACGGCGGGATGGGCGAGACCGAGGGACGGCGAGGAGGTGGGCGGCGGAGGAGCGGAGCGTGCGGGGTGGGCGGTAGAAAGAGAGAAGGGAGGAGAGGTAGGAAGGGGCGAGGTGATGGAGAGCCTTGAAGCCTAGAGTGAGGACTATGTGCCAAGCACTTTTCTAAGTGCTGGGGAGGATACAAGGTCATTAGGTTGTCTCACGTGGGGCTCGCCGTCTTCATCCCCATTTTACAGCTGAGGGAACTGAGGCCCAGAGAAGTTAAGTGACTTGCCCAAAGTCACACAGCGGACAAGTGATGGAGCTGGGATTAGAACCCTCTGCCCCTGCCCTCAGCACTGGGCTCATTTGTCTATATTATTTACTACCCGGTTTATTCTCCTTGATTCTATTGATCGTGATAATGTTGTCTTCTTTTTGTCTCGTTCTGTTTTGCTCTGCCGTCCGCCTCCCCCGCTTAGACCGTGAGCCTGTCGTTACCGAATGGTCCATTCCAAGCGCTTAGTCCAGTGCTCTGCACGTAGGAAGCGCTCAATAAATACTATTGAGTGACTATATCAATGATTCTCTTCATTTTGATTGTATTGATGCCTGTCTACTTGCCTTGATGCGCTGTCTGTCTCCCCCTTTTAGACCGTGAGCCCGTCGTTGGGCAGGGATGGTCTCTATCTGTTGCCGAATGGCCCATTTCAAGCGCTTAGTCCAGTGCTCTGCACACAGTAAACGCTCAGTAAATGTGTTGGAGTGGATGAATGAAATACCATCATTTGCCTGACTCCTTGTTTTCTTTTGCTGTCTCCTCCTCTTAGACTGTGAGCCCGTCGTTGGGCAGGGATCGTCTCTATCTGTTGCCCGATCGTACATTCCAAGCGCTTAGTACAGTGCTCTGCACACAGTAAGCGCTCAATATGATTGAATGAATGAGAGAAAGGTGAGGTAAGAAGGGTCAAGGTGCTGGAGAGCTTTGAAGCCAATAATGGGGAGTTTTTGTTCGATCGAGGACAGGCAACCACCGGAGAGTTTTGAGGAGGGGGGTGACATGCCCAGAACGGTTCTGTAGAAAGATAATCCGGGCAGCGGAGTGAAGTACGGACTGAAGTGGGGAGAGGCAGGAGGTTGGGAGGTCAGAAGGGAGGCTGATGCAGTAATACAGTCGAGGCAGGCTGAGTGATTGTGCTAACCTGGTAGCGGTTTGGATGGAGAGGAGAAGGCGGATCTCGGCGATGTCGTGAAGGTGAGACCGGCCGGTTTTGGTGACGGATTGGACGTGTGGGGTGAAGGAGAGAGCGGAGTCAAGGATGACACCAAGGTTGCGGGCCTGTTCGTTCATTCATTCAATAGTATTTATTGCAGAGCACCGTACTAAGCGCTTGGAATGGACAAGTCGGCAACAGATAGAGACGGTCCCTGCCCTTTGACGGGCTTACGGTCTAATCGGGGGAGACGGGCGGACAAGAACAATGGCAAGAAATAGAGTCGAGGGGAAGAACATCTCGAAAAAAACAGTGGCAAATAAATAGAATCAGGGTAATGTCCATCTCATTAAACAAAATAAATAGGGTGATGAAGATATATACAGTCGAGCGGACGAGTACGGTGCCGAGGGGGTGGGACGGGAGAGGGGGAGGAGGAGAGGGAAAGGGGGGAGAAGAGGGTTTAGCTGCGGAGAGGTGAAGGGGGGGGTAGAGGGAGCAGAGGGTAAAAGGGGGGAGCTCAGTGTGGGAAGGCCTCTCGGAGGAGGTGAGCTTTAAGTAGGGATTTGAAGAGGGGAAGAGAATTAGATCGTCGGAGGTGAGGAGGGAGGGCGTTCCGGGACCGCGGGAGGACGCGGGCCAGGGGTCGACGGGATAGGCGAGACCGGGGGACGGCGAGGAGGCGGGCGGCGGAGGAGCGGACCGTGCGGGGTGGGCGGTAGAAAGAGAGAACGGAGGAGAGGTAGGAGGGGGCAGGGTGATGGAGAGCCGGGAAGGATGGTCGTACCTTCTACAGTGACGGGGACGTCAGGGAGCGGTCAGGGTTTGGGAGGGAAGATAAGGAGCTCTGTCTTGGACGTGTTGAGTTTGAGGTGGCGGGAGGACATCCAGGTGGAGACGTCCTGAAGGCGGGAGGAGATACGAGCCTGGGGGGAGGGAGAGAGAACAGGGGAGGAGACGAAGATTTGGGTGTCATCGACGTAGAGACGACAGTTGAAGCCGTGGGAGCGAATGAGATCGCCGAGGGAGTGAGTGTAGGTGGACAACAGAAGGGGATCAAGAACTGACCCTTGAGGAACCCCGACAGTGAGGGGACGGGAGGGGAGGAGGAGCCCGCGAAGGAGACCGAGAATGAACGGCCAGAGAGAGAAGAGGAGAACCGGGAGAGGACGGAGCCAGTGAAGCCAAGGTTGGATAACGTATTGAGGAGAAGGGGTGGGTCCACGGCGTCAAAGGCAGCGGAGAGGTGGAGGAAGAGTAGGATGGAGCAGGAGCCGTTGGATTTGGCAAGCAGGAGGTCGTTGGGGACCTTTGAGAGGGCGGTCTCAGTGGAGCGAAGGGGGCGGAAACCAGATTGGACGGGGGCCGGGAGAGAGTTGGAAGCGAGGAATTGGAGGCAGCGAGTGTAGACGACTCGCTCCAGGAGTTTGGAAAGGAAGGGCAGGAGGGAGATGGGGCCATAAGTGGAGGGGGCCGTGGGGTCAAGGGAGGGGTTTTTTTAGGATGGGGGAGACGCGGGCGTGTTTGAAGGCAGTGGGGAAGAAGCCGTTGGAGAGCGAGCGATTGAAGTGGTGGTTAAGGAGGGAAGGGGTGAGAGTTTTTATAAGGCGGGAGGGGATGGGATCCGTCGCTCAAGTGGAGGGGGTCGCATTGGAGAGGAGGGAGGAGATCTCCTCCGGAGGTACTGCTGGGAAGGATGGGAAAGTTGAAGAGGGGGCCGAGAGGAGGGGCGATGGAGGAGGGTGGGGGTGTTTTGGGGAGCTCACACCTGATGGTGTAAATTTTCTTAATGAAGTAGTTGGCCAGAACTGAACGTTTGGGAAAGTCCCCTACAACGGAATTGGGAGATGGGGTCCCCTCCCACAAGGAGGTCACCGTCAAGAGGGGGAAAACAGGCATTAAAATTTCAGGCGGTGTAATATCGTGAAGTATAAAAGAGTTCCCTAAGCGCTGCGGGGCTGGGGCGACTATCAAAGCGCTCACGCAATATAATCAGGTCGGATACGGTTCCCGCCCGACGGGGCGACTCACGGTCTAAGGGCAAGCGAGAACCGACACAGAGAAGTTAAGTGACGGACCCGAGGGCAAACAGCAGGTAGTGGGTAGAGCCTGGGTCTGTGTCAGTTGTATTTACTGAGCCCTTACCCCGTGCAGAGCACTTGGGAGAACGCAATGCAACGATAAACTGATATATTCTCTGACAATAAACTGATATATTCTCCGACACTAAACTGACACTACGGGTAGGAAGCAGCCTGGCCTTCTGGAAAGGACCTGGGAGTCAGAGGACCTGGTTTCCGATACCAGCGTTGCCAATGGCTTGCTGTGTGACCTTGGGCAAGTCCCTTAACCTCTCGGTGCCTCAGTTTCCTCAGCTTTCAAACTGGGATTCCATCCCCGTTCTCCCTCCTACTTAGACCGTGAGCCCATGAGGGACAGGAACTATGCCCGACCCCTACCCTAGCGCTTAGAGCAGTGCTTGACACATAGTAAGCACTTCATTCAGTGATATTTATTGAGCGCTTGCTATGTGCAGAGCACTGTACTAAGCGCTTGGAATGACAGTTCGGCCACAGAGACGATCCCTGCCCGATGACGGGCTCACGGTCTAATCAGTAATCACTTAACCGATACCCAAATGATAGTAATTAGGAATAATGATAATGACGGTATTTGTCAAGGCCGTGGGTTCTAATCCCGGCTCCACCACATGAATGCTGTGTGACCTCGGGCAGGTAATAATTATAATTATGATATTTGTTAAGCGCTTTCTGTGTGCCAGGCACTGTACTAAGCACTGGGGTGGACACAAGCACGTCGAGTGGGACACGGTCTCTGTCCCATCTGGGCTCACAGGTTCGATCCCCATTTTACAGATGAGGCCCAGAGAAGTGAAGCGACTTGGCCAAGGTCACGCAACAGACAAGTGGCAGAGCCAGGATTAGAACCCGTGACCTTCTGACTCCCAGGCCTTGGCTCTATCCACTACGCCATAGAAGGAATAGTAGGAATTGGTAGGACATCTCCTCAGGGAAAAAACAGAGCCCAGACTGGTTTGGGGCTGGTTGGGACCCGTCTCCAGACCGTGGTTGTCTGATGGTGGTTTTCAGCGGGCTCGCACGTGGGTCCCTCCGGCTCGAGCAGGGACGATCCGCCCGGGCCAGCGAACCGGCCTCAGTTCCCGCCCTTGACCTCTGTGTGTCTGAATCGGTTCAGGAGTCGCGTCCCGTGACATAATGCCCGCCCTGCCCCTGGATCAACTCCAGCTCCCAGACCAGGACCCCAAGACCGGAAAGCCGCGGACTCTCCCGGCGCTGGTGAGTCGCCCGCCGGGCACGCCGCCCTCGGCCGCTCGTTTCTCCGGGTCCCGTCCCCCGACTCCCTCCCGGCTCCGCCAGCCGGCCCCCGGTCCCCACCTCGGCACAGTCAGTCGTTCACTCGGATCTATTTAGCACTCACTGAGGGCAGAGAGGTGAAATGACTGTCCCAAGGTCACACCCCAGTTATGTGGCAGAGAGCTGGGATTAGAACCCAGGTCCTCCGGCCCCCAGGCCCTTTCCGCTAGGCCCGCTCCTTCTCCTTCTCTCCCAAGCGCTTAGTACGGTGCCCCGCACACTGTAAGGACTCAATAAATACAATTGATTGATTGACCGTGGGAAGCAGCAAGGCGCGGGCCTGAGAATCAGAGGGTCATCGGTTCTAATCCCGGCTCCGCCACTTGTCTGCTGCGTGACCTTGTGTGAGTCACTTCCCTTTGCTCTTTGCTCAGTTACCTCATCTGGAATGGGGATGGAGACTGGGAGCCCCACGGGGGACGGGGACTGTGTCCAACCTGACTTACTTGTATTCCACCCCAGCACTTAATACAGTGCCTGGCACATAGTGAGCACTTAACAAATACCACAGTTATTATTGTTATTAGGTCCTTCTGACTCCCAGGCCCGGGCTTTACTCCCTAGACCGTGCTGCCTTCGTCCCTTCGCGGCCCCTCCCCGCCAAACCCATAATAGATGCCATAATAATATTAATAATTATTATTAGCTGGGGGGGATCTCTGGGCCAGCCTGCCTTCCCCCTTGTGCCCGGAAGCGAGGTCTTTTCTCTCCACCTTCCCCCGGCCCCTTCCCCGCCTCCGTCAGAGGTCGCCCGGACCTCCCGGCTCTCCATCCCCTCTCTGGCCGCAGACGGAAGGAGGATCCGGGCTACGGTTCGGCCCCGGGAGGCGAGGGTCCGGGCCCGGGAAAACCGATGGTCCTCCTGCCTGCTGGGGGCCCTGCGGGCCGCCCGGGCGGAGGGAAGGCCGGCCCCGTGGGGCGGGGCAGCGGACGGCGGCCCACGGGGGTCTTGGGTCCCCGCAGCATCCGGCCCGGAAGGCGGAGCGGTACTTCGTGCTGTACAAGCCGCCCCCCGACAGCGACACCCCGGCCCTGGTGGAAGAGTTCCTGGAAAGGGCCACCTTCATCGCCGATGACCTCGACTGGCTCCTGGCGCTGCCCCACCACCAGTTCTGGTGCCAGGTAACGCGGGAGGCGGGTGGAGGGGTGGGAGGGGAGGATGAGGGGCGCGGCAGTTGGGGTGACCCCGTGGGAGTCGGCCCCCGGCAGGTGAGATGGCTCACAGGGGTCTGGATAAGTCTCCCTCGGCGGGCTCCACCTCGGCGATGTCGGTCATCAACTGATCAGAGACATTTATTTGGCTCAGTGGAAAGAGCCCGGGCTTGGGAGTCAGAGGTCGTGGGTTCCAGTTCCACTCTGCCACTTGTCAGCTGTGTGACTGTGGGCAAGTCACTTAGCTTCTCTGTACCTCAGTTACCTCATCTGTAAAATGGGGATTAAGACTGTGAGCCTCACGTGGGACAACCTGATTCCCCTGTATCTCGCCCAGCGCTAAGAACGGTGCTCTGCACATAGTAAGCGCTTAAATGCCCACATTATTATTATTTATTATAGTATTTGTTAAGCGCCTACTATGTGCCAGGCATTGTCCTAAGCACTGGGGCGGATACAGGCACATCGGGTTGGACACAATCCCCGTCCCTCTTGGGGCCCCCTGTCTTCATCCCCATTTTACAGATGAGAGAACCGGCCTAGCGAATCAAGGCCGGGCCTGGGAGTCAGAAGGACCTGGGTTCTAGTCCCGGCTTCGCCCTTTGTCTGCTCTGCGACCTTGGGCGAGTCACTTCACTTCTTCGGGCCTCGGTTCCCTCCTCTAGAAAATGGAGGCTAAGATTGGGAGCCCCGTGGGGGACAGGGACTCTGTCCGGCCTGATGACCTTGTATCTACCCCAGTGCGTAGGGCAGTGCCTGGAACATAGTAAGCGCTTAACAGATAGCGTAAGAGAAGTGACTCATCCGAGGTCTCGCAGCAGACGAGCGGGGGAGATGGGCATCGTCCGACTTGCCTTCTGACCTTCCCCGGCCCGCTTCACCCCGTGACCGCGTCGGCACAGGTGATCTTCGACGAGACCCTGCAGAAATGCCTGGACTCCTACCTCCGCTCGGCCCCTCGCAAGTTCGACGCGGCGGCCGCCCCCACCTCCGCCGTCGGCGACCTGCAGAGGCGTCTGCACCGCTCCGTCTTCCTCACCTTCCTCCGCATGTCCACGCACAAGGAGTCCAGGGTAAGGCCCGGCCCCCTGGCCCCGACCCTCGCCCCTCGGGCCGGCGAGCCCTCTGTGGGCAGGGCGTGTGTCTGCCGACTCCGTTGGGTTGGACCCTCCCGAGCGCTGGGTCCACCGCTCTGCGCTTCATTCATTCACTCGTATTTATTGAGCTCTTATTGTGTGCAGAACACCGGACTAAGCACTCGGAAGAGGACAGTAAAGAAGTAAACAGGCACATTCCCCGCCCACAACGAGTTTACAGTTTAGAGGAGGAAGCGGACATTAAGAGAGCTAAAAAAGCGACAGACATGGACATAAGTCCCAGCGCTTAGTACGGTGCCTGGCACAGTGAGCGCTTAACAGATACCATAATAATAATAATAATAAAAGTTCTATAGGGCTGGAAGGGGGGGGGTTGAATGAAGGAAGCAAGTCAGGGCGATGCAGAAGGGCGAGGGAGAAGATGAAAGGAGGCTTTAGTCTGGGAAGGCCTCTTAGAGGAGTTGGACCTCCCGAGAGGCTTTGAAGCGGGGAGAGTCACCATCTGTTGGTTAAGAGGAGTTTTCCGGGCCAGAGGCAGGACGTGAGCGACGGGTCGGCGACGAGATGCCCAGGTCAGCGCTCAATAAGTACCGCCGATGGATCGATCTCTCCATTTCTCCCTCAGGATCATTTCATCTCCCCGTCCGCCTTCGGGGAGATCTTGTACGACAACTTCCTGTTTGACATCCCCAAGATGCTGGACCTCTGCGTGCTCTTCGGAAAGGGCAACGGACCCCTGCTCCAGAAGATGATCGGTCAGTTCCGGCCGGGGGCTGCTCCGTCTCGGGGGGGCGGGGGCCCTCGGGCTCCATCGTCTTGGTCAGTGGTAGTTATTGAGCGCTTTCTATGTGCAGGGCACCGTACTAAGGGCTTGGGGGAAGACAATGCAGCAGAGCTGGTAGACGCATTCCCCGCCCAGCACGAGCTTACGGTGTGAGAGGGCCTTTCTTTCTTCCGACTCCATCAGGGGTATTCATGGGATACTTCCTTCCTTCATTCAGTCGCATTTATTAAGCGCTTACCGTGGGCGTGTGGGCTTACTAGGCACTTGGGAAAGTGAAGTACAGCGATAAAGAGTGACTGTCCTGTCCACAGTGAGCTCAGATCTACAGGGGAGGAGACAGACATCCACACAAATAAACAGACATTGATATAAATAAATAAAATGAGAGCTATATAAATAAGTGCTGTGGGGAAGGGGGAAGAGCAGAGGGCATCGCAGAAGGGAGTGGGGGATGAGAAAAAAGACTGAGTGCTCGGGAGAGGGAAGTAGAAGAGGTTGATATAGTCCCCACCCTCAAGGAAATAATAAATACTAAATCATAAACAGTGTTGGTATTTGTTAAGCGCTTACTATGTGCAGAGCACTGTTCTAAGCGCTGGGGGAGATACAGGGTGATCAGGTCGTCCCACGTGGGGCTCACAGTCATAATCCCCATTTTACAGATGAGGTAACTGAGGCCCAGAGAAGTGAAGTGACTTGCCCACAGTCACACCGCTGACAAGTGGCGGAGCCGGGTTTCGAACCCATGACCTCCGACTCCCAAGCCCGGGCTCTTTCCACTGAGCCCCGCTGCTTCTCAAATAACAGCCTACCATGCGCAGAGCACTGTACGGAGCACTTGAAACAAGTCCAGAAGAGTCAGAAGACTTGATCCCTGCCCTAAGGAGATTAGTCCTCTGGGTGAAGAGCCCCGGACCGGGTGCTGGGGAGAGAACAGTTCTGTTTGTAGACCCAGTCCCCGCCCTCGGGGATTTGCTTGTATCCATCCCAGCGCTTAGTACGGTGCCCGGCACCTAGTAAGCGCTTAGTAAATACCCTAATTCTGCTTCTTATTTCTAGAAAACGTCTTTGTTCAGCAGGCGAGCTACTACAGCGACCTGGAGGAAACCGTGCCCACAGTCCTCCAGGTACCGGCTCGAGGGCCGGGGCGGGCGGGGACAGGCCAACGGTGGACGGTTCAGCGGAAGAGGGTTCCGGTCAGTCAGTCGTATTTACTGAGCGCTTACTGAGGGCAGAGCACTGCACTAAGCACTCAGGAGAGGTCAACGGAACGGTACAAGCGCCACGCTCCCCGCCCACAACGCGCTGCCGGCCTCTCCTCAGCTAGTCCACGGTCAGCGCCGCCCACCTCCCCGGCCGGGCCCCGGCTGGTCTGCCCTATGTACTGAGCGCCTGCAGAGCACGAAAGAAACCCGGGGTGCGGGCCCCGCCCACGAGGGGCTCCCAGGCCAGCGGGAAAGGTGGACGTAGAAGATCGGAATCAGTCCGTCGAACATTCAGTCGAGTGTCCTCCTCAGACACGAGGGCAGAGGGTGGAGAGAGATCAGTCTAGAAAAATCGGGCTGAGAAGCAATGTGGCCCAGTGGATAGAGCCCGGGCTTGGGAGTCAGAAGGACCTAGGTTCTAATCCCAGTTCCTCCACTTGACCGCTGTGTGACCTTGGACAGGTACTTCGCTTCTCTGGGCCTCGGGTCCCTCATCTGGAAAATGGGAAGACAGGGAGTCCCGTGCGGGCCAGGGACTGTGTCCAACCTGATTAGCTTGCATCCGCCCCGGCGGTTTCCACAGTGCCTGGCACATAGCGCTTACCAGATACCGCTATTATTGTTATTATTGTCATTATTAAGAAGGGGGAGGGCTGATGAGTTGGGCACCCGACCGTTCCCCATTGCGGGGGGCCCGGAGAGGCGGAGCCGGGGTGAGGTTGGGGGCCTCCGTTTCTGTGCAGGTGTTGGGCAGCATTCTCCGTCAGTGCGGCCTGCGGGGGGACGCCGCCTCCGCCGAACCCCAAAAACTGGGGGAACGAGGCCGGACGACCCCCAGCCACATGCCTCTGGAGGTGAGCCACGTGTCCCCCGCCCAGCCCTGCTCCGGAGTCCGACCCGGCGACCGAGGGGGAACCACCCCGCGGGTGACCCGGACCCGCGTCTCCCTCTCATCCCGCGCCACGGCATCCCAACTCCCGCCTCGTCCCGGAGGGACCGGAGACGGATCCGAAACCCGTCCTCGCGTCCAAGCCGCCCCGACCCCGCCTTCTCCCTCCTCCCTCCCCCGCCCGGCCCCTCGGCAGAGCTGCCGGGAGGCCTTGGAGAGCGACGCGGTTTTCCTTTTGCCGCCAGGAGCTGAAGGACATCGTGCTGTACCTCTGCGACACTTCCACCACCCTGTGGGCCTTTCTGGACGTCTTCCCTCAGGCCTGCCAAACCTTCCAGAAACACGACTTCTGCTACAGGTGACACTCTGGGCCCGGTGCCCCTTCCTCTTCCTCCTCTCCTCCAACAGCCCCCTTGAACCGCCATCCCGGCCGCCCCGTCCCCCAGCACCTCCCACCGGGCACCTCTGAGGGAACCCCATAGACCAAAGAGAGACCGCACCCCGACTCTCCCCGGCCTCTCCGAACGGAGGATTGGCCCGGAAAGGTTTGGAGCATCCCACGGGAGCCCCGCCGAGGCCCGGTCCGGACCAACCGATCGATCGATCGGTCAGTGGTATTTACGGAGGGCTTACTGCGTGCAGAGCACTGGACTGGACGTTTGGGAGAGGACAACAGAACGGAGTCGGTTGGCACGTTCCCCGCCCACAACGAGCTTACAGTCTAGAGGGGGAGAGTGTGAGCCCCATGGAGGATGAGAAATGTGTCCCCCGGCGCCGCTCTGCACGTAGTAAGCACTTAACGTGTACCTTTGTTATTATTATTATCATTATTAGATGGGGCTTCCAGGCCAGCGTAAAAATATCCAGTTGTCGCCACCCCGACCTGGGTATTCGAGAGCCAGGCTAAGGGGACGAGAAGCGGTCCACAGGCCGGGCGGCTCGGAACCAGCGGGAGGAGTCAGTCGCCACGGGAATCAAGGAAAAGAGTCATTCATTGGATCAGTGGAATTTATTGAGCGCTTACTGTGTGCAGAGCACTGTACTAAGCGCTTGGGAAAGTGCAGTACAACAATCAACAGTGACATTCCCCGCCCACAATGAGCTTCCCGTCTAGAGGGTGGTCTAGCAGTCTAGTACAGTGCCCTGCACACAGTCAGCGCTCAATAAATACGAACGAACAAGTGACCCGCCGTGGCTGTGCGTTCCCAGGTTGGCTTCATTTTACGAAGCAGCGATCCCTGAGCTGGAGGCCGCCATTAAGAAGAGGAGACTCGAGGACAGCGGGTAAGGACGGTCCGAGGGGTGCGGGCCACCCGGCCCCAGATGGTGGGGGTGGAGGGGGCGTCTTAATTTCATTTAATTAGGCGATTTCATTTAATTAGGGGAGGCTTGAAGTGTTTACTCTGGGTCGGGCACTGTGCTCGGTGGGGTGGGAGGTGACTGGAGATGGATTGGACCCAGCAGCTGAGGTAGTGGGACCGTGAGCTCGTTGTGGGCGGGGAATGGGTCGCAGGACGAATTCTCCGGAGGAGACAGTGATGCTAGCAAAAGTCCAGGGAAAAGGCGGAAGGGGCAGACGGCCAGCTAGATGGAGAGAGACCAGAACGGAAGAACCGTTAGAAAGGTTGAGGATTATGGCAGAGGACAGGACGTTCCGGGGAAAGTACATCCATGGAGTCGCCACGAATCGGAAACGACTCGACGGCCCTAAATAATAGTAACTCTCCCAAGCACTCAGTACGGTGCTCTGCACACAGAAAATGCTCAAGAAATACGACTGAGTGAATGAACGATGATAGTGGGCGATTACCGTGGTGATTCCCGCAAACTTGGAGTTTCGTAGCACGGCCTAGCGGCTAGACTCCAGGCCCGGGAGTCAGAATGTCGTGGGTTCTAATCCCGGCTCTGCCACTTGACTGCTGGGTGACTTTGGGCCAGTCACTTCACTTCTGTGGGCCTCAGTGACATCACCTGTAAAATGAAGATAAAGACTGTGGGCCTCACCTGGGACGGGGACTGTGTCCAACTTGATTTGCTTGTATCCATCCCAGCGCTTAGTACAGTGCCTGGCACGTAGTAATTGCTTAAATACTACCATTATTACTATTATTTTGTTTGGGTTTTAGGATATATGTTAAGTACATACTACGTATCAAATACTGTTCTAACCGCTGGGTTAGATACAGTGGATGGCCTAGTGGATAGAGCAGTGGCCTGGGAATCAGAAGCTCGAGGGTTCTGATTCCAGCTCCCCCACTTGTCTTCTTTGTGACTTCGGGCAAGTCACAACTTCTCTGTGCCTCAGTTCCCTCATCTGTGAAATGGCGATGAAGGCTGTGACCCCCATGTGGGACGGGGACTGTGTCCAACCCAATTATCTTGTATCTCCCCCAGCGCTTAGAACAGTGCCTGGCACGTAGTAAGCACTTCACAAATACCATCATCATCATCATTATTATTATTATTATTAGGTTGGACACGTTCCCTTGTTCCTCATGGGGCTCACGGTCTAAATAGGAGGGAGAACAGAACTGAGGCCCAGAGAAGTGAAGGGACTTGCCCAAAGTCACACAGCAAGCATTTGGATTAGAACCCAGGTCTTCTGACTCCCAGGCCCCGGCTCTTTCCGCCGGGCCACGCCGCTTCTCACGGCTGGACCGGACGGCAGGCGGAGCCGGGGGAGCCGGCCGCGGGCAGGGAAAGCCCTGTAGGCCGGTCGGCCTTTGAGCCGGGTTAGAGAGCTTGGCCCGACCCGTCCCCCGTTCCCTCTCTGTCTCTCTTCCCCCGTAGGCTATTTGCTGACCTGTGGCAGCGACTCTCCCATTCGCGGAAGAAGCTGGTGGGGGTCTTTCACATCCTCATCAACCAGCTGTGCCTCCTACCCATCTTGGAAAGCAGGTAGACACCCCCCTCCCCCGGCCTCACGCCCACCCCGGCGGTCCCGGCTCGTGAGAGGAGGTCCCGGGCGGACCGGCCCCGTCGCCCTCCGGGGGGGAGTCTTCGGCGGGCCGGGCGGAGGGTCCTGACCCGTTTATTCCCGGCGGTGCCGTTGCAGCTGTGACAACATCCAGCTGTTCATCGAGGAGTTCCTGCAGATCTTCACCTCCCTCCTGCAGGAGAAGAGGTGGGTGCGGGCCACCGGCGCGATTCGGGGTGCCCGGGATACCCCCGGGCCGTTGGGCGGAGCCGGGGGGGGGCGGTCCGCGGGGTGCCGGATCCCACCCCCAACCCCGCCCCGCCACTTGGTCGGCAGGTTTCTGCGAGACTACGACGAACTGTTCCCGGTGGCGGACGACGTGAGCTTGCTGGAGCAGGCCTCGGCGGCCCTGTATCCTTCGGCTACGGCGGGGCGGGCCCCGGGGCGGAGGCCCGGCGGCCACCTGCTCACCGTGAGCGCGGCCGGCGGAGAAGGGGCCGGAATTTCGGAGGTCCGAGAGGGGACCGGGCTCAGAGAACGGATGGGTCAGCCGGCCGCCGTCTGGGGTCTTTCAGCCTCTGAGGGAAACTCTCAGGATGAGGAGTTTGGAGTCAGACAGCCGTGAGGCCCACCGTCCCGTCCCCCCCCCCCCCGGGCCCCTGGATCCGGCTAGACCCCCGCCCCCCAAAACCAGCCAGGGACGCAAAAAGAGCAGCGTGGCCTAGTGGATAGCGCGCAGGCCTGAGAGGCAGAAGGACGTGGGTTCTAATCCCGGCTCCGTCACTTGCCGCGTAACCACGGGCAAGTCACTTCACTTCTCTGGGCCTCGGTTCCCTCGTCTGTAAAATGAGGAGGAAGACTGAGAGCCCCGCGTGGGACGTGGACCGTGTCCAACCCGATTAGCTTGTATTACCCCAGTGCTTAGTACAGTGCCTGGCACAGAGTAAGCACTTAACAGTCCTCCCGCAGAGCCATAATGCCGTCGGCCTTCCCCGCTCCCGGCTTCCCACCGTGCCGTAGAGCGGGGCCGGAATGACCCCAGGCCCGGGGCCTCGAGCATCCGGGGACCAGGCGCGCCCGCGGGGGGGGCACGCCACAAGCGGGGGGGACTGGCGGCAACAGCCCAGTCGAGGGGATCGCCCTCCGGGAACCGGCCCTCTTCAGGGGCTGGGGGAGGGAGTCCCAGGGGGAGGGGGCCCCGTGGCCCTCCCCGAGCGGGGGCCGGCCGGAGGGTCCAGAGAGAGAGCGTCGGGGGGCCCTTAACCCGCCGGGCAGAGACGAGACCCGCACAGCCTACATCCTCCAGGCCGTGGAGGGCGCCTGGGAAGGGGTGGAGAGGAGGCCGGCCCGGGCCCCGCCCCGGGACCTTGCTGAACCGGCAGCGGCAGCAGAGCCCTGCGGCGGCGGAGGGGAGCGCCCGGAGGACAGCCCGGAGGAGACGGAGGTATGCCGGCCGCCGGGGGGGCCTCCGCCTTTGTCCCCCGGCCCCGCCGGTGGTGCCCGGCGGAGAGGGCGGTGGGCCGGCGGGGGGCCCCGCTGAATTCCTGTTCCGCCACCCTGCCGGGATCCCCGTAAGCCCAAGGTCACGGATGGTGTAAGGAGGTCATAACAGAACCCCCTCGGTTCCAACACGAGTTCCCCCGGGCAGGGCGAGGGGCCCGGGGGCCTGAATACCCACCTCTGACCGTAATAACGAAGCAGCGTGGCCTAGGGGATTGAGCCCGGGCCCGGGAGTCGGGGGACCTGGGTTCTAAACCCGGCCCCGGCCGCTCTGCTTGCTCCGTGACCTTGGGCAGGCCACTTCCCGTCCCCGGGCCTCAGCGGCCTCATTTATAAAACGGAGATTAGGTCTGTGAGCCCCACGTGGGCACGGACTGCATCCAGTGTGACCGGCTTCCCCAGCGTGCGGTAGAGCGCCTGGCGCGTGGTAAGCACTGAACGGATACCATCAAAAAAAAGAAGAAAGAAAGAATCGTGGTGTCTGTTCAGTGCTTACTATATACTAAACGCCAGGGCTGAGTACAAGACAGGTCAGACACGGTCCCTGTCCCGCTTGGGATTCCCAGGCTAAAGAGAAGGAAGAACAGGCATTTGGTAAGGGCAGGGACCGTCTCTATCTGTTAGCGATCTGTCCATTCCAAGCGCTTCGTACAGCGCTCTGCACAGAGTAAGCGCTCGATAAATACTATCGAATGAGTGAATGGTCCCCATTTTACAGATGAGGACAGGGAAAAGCGCTCAGGATCACCGAGCGATCGAGTGGTGGATCGGGATCAGAACCCAGGTCCCCAGGCCGGTGCTGTTTCCCCGTGGCCTCGCCGCTTTCCTTGCTGCTGACCAGTGCCCCGCCCAGTCGGGTTGCTGTTCACCGTGGGAAAGAGACGAGGGGCTCCACCCTTCCGGAAATCCTTTCCCCGTGCGAGGCCAAGGCCCCGTCCCTCCCCGACCCCGTCCCTCCTCAGCCCCGGCCTGGCCTCCATCCTGCCTGTCCCCTCTCTCGCCCCGCAGGTGGCCGGAGCGACGGCGGGGGCGGCCGGGGCGGCGGCCCCCGCGGTCCACCTGTCCAGGGTGGAGCTGGACTCCCTGATTTCCCAAGTGAAAGACCTGCTGCCCGATCTCGGGGAGGGCTTCGTCCTGGCCTGCCTGGAGCACTACGGCTACGACGCGGAGCAGGTGATCAACAACATCCTGGAGGAGCGGCTGGCTCCCTCCCTGAGCCGGCTGGACCGCACCCTCAACAGGTAGAGCCGGGGGCCGGGGGCCGGTCGGTCGTACTTATTGAGCGCTTACCGTTGACTCGGCATTCATTCATTCAGTAGCATTTACTGAGCTCTCACTATGGGCAGAGCACTGTACTAAGCACTTGGAATGGACAGTTCGGCAACAGATAGAGACAATCCCTGCCCAATAATGGGCTCACAGACGGGGGAGACAGCGAAGAGAAACAGAACAAAACATCATCGAGATGAATAGAATCATGGAGATATACACCTCATCAGCAAAATTAATAGGGTAATCAATAATATATACAAGTATGCACAGTGCTGAGGGGAGGGGAAGGGGGAGAGCACTGTACTAAGCGCTTGGGAGAGTACAGTGCAACCATAAACAGATGCATTCCCTATCCACAACGAGCTTCTAGAAGGGGAGACAGACGTTAATAGAAATAAATGAAATTACAGATCCGGACATAGATGTGGTGGGGCTGGGAGGGGGGATGAAGAAAGAGAGCGAGTCAGGGCGACGTCGAAGGGAGTGGGAGGAAAGGCAGGGAGGGCTTAGTCAGGGAAGGCCTCTCGGAGGAGATGGGCCTTGGATAAGGCTGGGAAGCTGGAGGGGGTTATTGTCTGTGGGATCCGAGGAGGGAGAGCATTCCAGGCCAGAGGCAGGATGTGGGCGAGAGGTCAGTGGCAAGATAGACCAGATTGAGGTCCAGTGAGAAGGTTGGCATTAGAGGAGTGAAATGCGCGGGCTGGGTTATAGTAGGAGAGTAATGAGGTGAGGTAGGAGGGGGTCAAGGTGACTGACTGCTTTAAAGCCGTTGGTGAGGAGTTTCTGTTCGATGCGGAGGTGGAAGGGCAACCATTGAAGGTTTTTGAGGAGGGGGGAGACGTGGCCGGGGGCGGGCGGACCAGGCGGCATTCATTTGTCACACGGCGAGGGACTTCGAACTCTGTCAGTCTGGGACCAGAGAGGATCCCCCTACCCATCCGCCCATGCCGGACGCCGTGCCGGGCCTCGTGGCGTCCCGGACCCCGGGGCTACCGGGCAGAGTGGCAGGCGGTGGGCACCTCGGGGAGCGGGGCGGGCGAGGCGCGGCGCCCAGCCCGGTCCCGTGCCCTCCCGCAGGCAGCTGGAGCCGGACCCAACGCCACTGGTGACGTCGCGCTACAACGTCTTCCAGAACGACGAGTTCGACGTGTTCAGCAGGGACTCCGTGGACCTGTCGCGGGTGCAGAAGGGCAGGAGGTGAGCGGGGCGGCCCCCGCCGACTCTGGGGACCCCGGGGGGACGGGTCCGGGCGCCCGCGGCAGCCGGGGGAACAGCCGTCGGTGGAGGTTGGGGGGATATCGGGTAACGTCGATAACGGCACTTGTTCCGGCCCCAACTCTGCTCCAGGCACTGTGCTGAGCAGTCGGGAGAGGCCAACAGAGTTAGAGGACACGATCCCTGCCCCGAAGGAACGGTCTGATGTGTGCAGAGCGCTGTACCAAGTGCTTGGGACAATACAATAGAGTTGGGAAACACCATCCCTTTCCTCGAAGAGTTTACAGTCTGCTGGTGCAGAGCACTGTTCCAAAAGCTTAGGACAATACAATAATATCTCCCCCTCTTTCTGTCTCTCTATCCCTCCCCCGCACCATCTTTTTATCCCTCCCTCTCCCCCTCACTTTCTCTCTCTCTTTCTCTCCATCTCTCTCCCCTTCTCTCTCCCGTCTCTTTCTATCCCTCCCTCTCCCTCTCTCCATTTCTCTCCCTCTACCCTTCTCTCTCACTCATTCTTCATCTCTCTCCCCCATCTCTGTCTCTCCCTCTCCCTCCCCTTCTCCCCCTCACTTTCTCCATTTCTCTCCCTCTCTCTCCCCTTCTCCCTCCCTCATTCCCCCATCTCTCTCTTCCCCATCTCTTTCCATCCCTTTTTATCCCTCTCTCCCCTTCTCTCTCCCTCGCTTTCTCCCTTGCTTTCTCTCTCACCCCATCTCCCTCTCTCTTTCTCCATTTCTCTCCTTCCCTCTCTCCCCTTCTCTGACTCATTCCCCCATCTCTCTCCCCCGTCTTTCTATCCCTCTCCCTCTCTCCATCTCTCTCTCCCTTTCTCTCCCCCCCCCGTCTCTCTCTCTCCTTCGCTTCCTCCCTCCCTCTCCCCTTCACCCTCTCACTCTCTCTGCGTTTTTCTCTCTTCCTCACTTTCCCTCCCTCTCTCCTCCCTCTCTCTCTCCCCTTCTCTCCCTCGTTCCCCCATCTCTCTCTCCCCGTCTCTTCCTATCCTTTCCCCTCCCTCCTCCCTTTCTCTCTCGCTTTCTCTCTTCCTCACCTTCCCTCCCTCTCCCCTTCACCCTCTCACTTTCTCTCTCCGTTTCTCTGTCCCTCCCCCCTGCCTCCATCTCTGTGGCCGCGGGGCGGGGTGGCCCGGGCCCGGTCCTCAGGAGACTGGAGCCCACACGCAGCCTGCTGAACGACAAGCGGGCGGTGCAGGAGCAGCGCGGGCGGTACGAGCAGTACAGCGTGGTGGTGGACGAGGTGCCCGTCCAGGACGGGCAGGGCCAGGCCTTCCGCGACGACTACGACGACGAGTACGACGACACCTACGACGGCAACCAGGTGGGCGCCAACGACGTGGACTCGGACGACGAGCTCATCAGCCGCAGGTGGGTGGCGCCCGTCTTCGGGGTCCCCTCGTGTCCCCCGCCGCAGCTCCCGCCTGTTCCCTGGGGTCCTTGGGCTCGCCTGCGGGGTCCGCCCCCCGAAACGTTCCTCACCCAAAGCTTCCGTTTCCCCGCCGTCCATCCGAGCGGAGATCCAGCCCCTGCTCGTCTCAGACCCCACGGCCTTCCCCACCTCCCGCTTCTCCTCATCGTCCCCCAACCCCCCAAGGAACCAGGGAGGCTTAATAACTCCAATAATAATAATAATAATGATGGTATTTGTTAAGCGATTACTATGTTCTAATCGCTGGGGTAGATACAAGGTAATCAGGTTGTCCCACATGGGACTCACAGCCTCAGTCCCCATTTTACAGATGAGTCAACTGAGGCACTGAGGTTTGCCCAAGGTCACACAGCAGACGAGTGGCAGAGCCGGGATTAGAACCCACTTCCTCTGAGTCCCAAGCCCGTGCTCTTTCCACTGAGCCACGCTGCTTCTCAGCCTAAATGGGAAGAGCCCGGGCCGGGGAGTCAGAGGACTTGAGTTCTGATTCTGGCTCTGCCACTTGTCTGCTGGGGACCTTGGGCAAATCACTTTACTTCTCTATCCCTCACCTCCCTCATCTGCAAAATGGGGATTAAGACTGTGAGCCCCATGTGGGACAGGGACTGCGTCCAACCTGATTAGCTTGTATCCACCCCAGTACTCAGTACAGCGCCTGGCACATAGTAAGCGCTTAACCAATTCCATTAAAAAAAATAAACACAGAAAAAACCTACCTTTGCCTTCAGTCAGCCAAGTAACGGGTCAGTATTGATCGAGCACCTACCTACTGCAGGCCTTAGAATCGTACCGGGCCTCAACAGTTGAGTAATCAATCAATCCTATTTATCGAGCATTTATTTATGGTGCCATCTGTGAAGCACTTACTACGTGCCAAGCACCGTTTTAAGCAGTGGGGTGGGTAGAAGCTAATCAGGTTGGACACAATCCCTGTCCCACATGGGGCTCACCGTCTTAATCCCCGTTTTCCAGATGAGGGAACTAAGGCCCAGAGAAGTCAAGTGACCTTGCCCAAGGTCGCACAGCCGACAAGTTAGCGGAGCCGGGATTAGAACCCAGCTGTTTCCGACGCCCAGACCCGGGCTCTGTGCCTTAAGCCGTGCTGCTTCTCTTCATGTCTTGAATGATCTCATAAGCTCCTCGTGAGCCGGGAACGTGTCTACCTACTCTGTTTTATTGCTCTCTCCCAAGCGCTTAGTATGCTGCTCTGTACACAGTAAGCGCTTAATAAATATCATCGATTTATCTCTCTGTCCTTCCCTGTTCCTCCTCCTCCCTGTTTCTTCTGCTTTCCGTCTCCCTCCTTTCTTGTCTCCTCGTCGCTCCCCCCTCCCCTCCTCCAGGCCTTTCACAATCCCTCGGATCCTGAGAACCAAAGTGCCCAACGAGAGGCCGGAAGACGACGACGACGAGGAGGAAGAGGAGGCCGAGGACGACGCCCCAAAGGTACCGGGCTCCCCGGAGGCTTCGGGACAGGAGGGGCTCCAGAAAAACTCTCAAAGACCCCCGTGGGTGCCGTTAACCTCTGGAGCTCCCGGTTGGCTCCAGAAGAGCCCTAAGGGGGATCCAAGGCAGCCGGGGGCCAGGAGATCGGGGAGGTCACCATCACCCGTCCTCTCCCCTCCGCTCCTCCGGAGCGATGGCCACCGTGCCGAGAAGGACCCCGGCCCCTCAGGCCGTCGGAGAGCCTTCCGTGTGTGAGCCCACCCGCCCCCGTGGCCATTCACGCGTTCCCGGTCGCCATCCCAGCCTTCCTCATCGGCCCCCTTCGCCCCCGGCCGCGGGCCCGGGCCCCGCCTCCTGTCCCAGGGACGAGGGAGGATCACGGTTGGGTAATAATAATAATAACGATGGCATTCGTTAAGCGCTTCCTATGTGCACGGCACTGTTCTAAGCGCTGGAGAGGGTGCAAGGTGATGAGGCGGTCCCACGTGGGGCTCACGGTCTTCATCCCCATTTTACAGGTGAGGGAACTGAGGCACAGAGAAGTTAAGTGACTTGCTCAGAGTCACGCAGCGGACAAGTGGCTGCGGCGGGATTTGAACCCGTGACCTCCGACTCCCAAGCCCGGGCTCTTTCCACTGAGCCACGCTGCTTCTCCCAGTGGGTCTACCACTGGGTTGCACCGAGGCTGGTGGGCATAACGCAGATGCCCACAAGGCTGCCGGCCACAGGACCGCCGGGAAGGCCCCCGGAAGAAGCGGCCTCCCGGGCCGGGCGGGGAGCATCCTTTCTGGGCCGCGGACTGCGCGTCCCCGTAGGGTGCTCGGGTGCCGGGGCTGCCAGGGGCCAGCGCATCCCTGCCTCCCCCAACTGCTCAGCCGGGGGCTCCAGTTTCCCCCCTTGGACCCGTCGGGAATCGGTTCGGACACCCGTGGGACCCTCCTGGCCGGATCCCAAGAGATCCCAGAAACCCGGGGATCATCCCATGTGGGTCAGGGATTGTGTCCGACCTGATTACCCTCTACCCACCCCAGTGCTTAAAACGGGGCTTGGCACGTAGTAAGTGCTTCGCAGCTGGCACCCTAAATAATCCCGGGGAAAGGGAGGTGGACGGGGTGGGCTGGTGGCCCAGCCGGTTGACCCAGTGCAGCCTCGGGGAGGGGGACGGGGCGGAGAGGCAGCTCCGGACCCACCCCGCCGGCTCCCTTCCCTCCCTCCCCGCAGCCCGATCACTTCATCCAGGACCCAGCCGTGCTGAGGGAGCGGGCCGAAGCCAGGAGGATGACCTTCCTTGCCAGGAGAGGGTGAGACCCAGGGCCGGGGTGACCCCTCCCTGCCGGCCTCTGGTCACCCTGCCGCCCCCTTCCCCTCCCTCCCATCCCCCCCGCAGTTGCTCACCCAGCTCTGACCGAGGCCCGGCGTCGAACGCCCGTCGGCCTCACCCGGCTCTGTCCCGAGCCCGGCTTCGGTGGTCAGTCTCATATCTGTCGAGCGCTTACTGTGTTCAGGGCACTCTACTGATTGCTTGGGAGAGTCTAGAGGCAGATGGGCTGAAGGCAATAGTGACCCTTCCCCTTTCCCTCCCGGCCCCTTAGCGTCAGGCCAACGGCCTCGTTTCAGGGAAGGGTCAGGTTGACGGCCGCCCTCACGGAGCCGTTTTCCACCCGACGTGGCGGGGGAAGACTGGGGCCAGTTGGGAGCCCCTGAGTCCTGGGAAGCGGGGAGCGGGGGCCGGTCCACTGCTGCCCCTTTCCGCCCCACCCCCCGCCATCTGTCTCAGAAAGAAAATGCAGCCGGGGCCCCGAGCAGTGGTGCCTCGGGGCAGGTCGCTTAGTCTCTCTGGGCCCACGTTTCCCGGTCGTCCGGCGGGTGGGGATAAGCTACCCCGGCCCTAGAGCCCGCGGAGGACGGGCGTCGCGTGGCGCCGGGCGGCCCGCTCCCCGCCCCGGGGCGGCGCACCGCCCAGACGGACTCATTCCGCCTTCCTCCCGCTCCAGGTACAAGCACGACAGCTCCGCGGTGGCGGCGGGCGCCGGGAACCCCAAGACCGGCCAAGAGCGCCGGAAGAAAGAGGCCAACAAGGGGGCGAGGGCCAACCACAACCGGCGGAACATGGCGGACAGGAAGAGGAGCAAGGGCATGATCCCCTCCTAAGGGCTCCTGTCCCCTCCCCGGCCCTCGGGGCGAAGGGCTAACAGGTTTCCCAGCCATGTCTTCTCCCCTCCTCCCCCTTCCTCCCCAGGATTGCTCCACCCCTTTCCCATCCCCTCCCTCCGTCAGCCCCAGCTGGTCTACCCTGACCATCCCGCCGTCGCGTGGGGGCTGGCGGACCACTTCCGTCTCCGCTCGTGGCGGCCAGGAAAACCTCCCTCTCGCCCGGGCACCCCACCAGGGTACCAGCCCCCCGTCCCGGGAAGAGGGCCTCACCCTGCAGTCCGGGCCCGGGCTCATGGGGCGGATGCGGGCGACGCAGCTCACCACCGCAGCCGCTCCGGGCCTCGGGCCGCGCCCCCTTCCTTCCCCGTCCACCTCTCCCTCCCCCCTCCGGCCGGCACGCGGTGGGGTCCTGCGGGGCCTCCGGGAAGAGCACAAAACCAGCAAATAAAAGAGTTAGAACCATCCAGGCCTGTGTCCGTGGGACGGCGGTGGGCCCGAGAGCCGGGCGTCGGGGGCGGACACAGGCCGCAAAGACAGAAACGACTCAGATGGTTTTCCTGGCCAACGTGCCGGCGGCCAAAACCCCCAGCCCAGCGCGTCACTGTGTCCCCACCCCTACAGAGGCCCGGGGCGCCGTCTGAGGACGTCCCTCCCCTCGGGAGATTGATTAATTGATAATGGCATTTGTTAAGCGCTAACTGTGTGCCGAGCACTGAGAAGCAGCGTGGCTCAGTGGAAAGAGCACGGGCTTTGGAGTCAGAGGTCATGAGTTCGAATCCCGCCTCGGCCACTTGTCAGCTGGGTGACTTTGGGCAAGTCACTTCACTTCTCGGTGCCTCAGTTACCTCATCTGTAAAATGGGGATTAAGACTGTGAGCCCCACTTGGGACAACCTGATTCCCCCCGTGTCTACCCCAGCGCTTAGAACGGTGCTCGGCACATGGTGAGCGCTTAACAGATACCAACATTATTATTATTATTATTATTATCACTGTACTAAGCCCTGGGGGAGATGCAGGGTGATCGGGTTGGCCCACGTGGAGCTCAGTCTTCATCCCCATTTTACAGATGAGGTGACTGAGGCACAGAGAAGCGACTTGCCCCAGGTCACACAGCCGACGAGTGACGGAGCCGGGATTAGAACCCACGACCTCTGACTCCCAAGCCCCGGCTTTTTCCACCGAGCCACGGGATTAGAACCCAAGCCTGGGCTCTAAACACAAACCCGGTGCACGGTACTAAGTGTGGGTAAAACTGGGCGGGGAAAAGTCCCTGGCTCTCAAGGGGCTCACAATCTACATTTAAAAGGGAGGGTGAGGTACTGGCCCAAATTTAGGAGTCAGAGGACCTGGTTTCTAATCCCGCCTCTGCCTCTTGCCTGCTTAGTGACCTCGGGCAAGTCACTTGGCTTCTCCGGGCCTCACTTTCCTCATCTGTAAAATGAAGATTCGACACCCGATTCCCCCCCCCCCCCCCCCCGCCATTAGACTGAGCCCCGTGTGGGACAGAGACTGACTCTCCCCGGATGGTTTTCTGCCCACCCCAGTGATGATCAGGCCAGAGTATGATATGTAGTAAGCACTTCACAAAAATGACAGTTGTTATAATAGCCCTCCCTATTGGACTGGGAGCCCCGAGTGGGACAGGGACCGTATCTGATCTGATCATCTTGCATCTACCTCAGTGTTCAATGCAGTACCTTCATTCATTCAGTCAATCGTATTTACTGAACGCTTACTGTGTGCAGAGCACTGTACTAAGCGCTTGGAAAGGGTAGTGCGGCAATAGAGACAATCCCTGCCCACACCAGGTTTACAGTCTAGAAAGGGGGGAGACAGACAACAATTTAAATGGAATTATTTATGTATACATCAAAACAAGTAAACAGGCATTAATGTAAATAAATAGAATTATATATATATACACACAAGTGCTATGAGGCGGGGAGGGGGGAGAGCAAAGGGAGGGAGTCGGGGCGAAGGGGACGGGGAGCTGAGGAAAAGGGGGATTTGGGAAGGCCTCCTGGAGGAGGTGAGCCTTCAGTAGGGCCTTGAAGGGGGGCAAAAGTGATTGTTCGGCAGATTTGAGGAGGGAGGGCGGTCCAGGCCAGAGGTGGGACGTGGGCTGGGGTCGGCAGCGGGACGGGCGAGAAGGAGGCCCGGCGAGGAGGTTCGCGGCACCAGAGGAGCGGAGCGTGCGGGCTGGGATGGAGAAGGAGAGAAGGGAGGTGAGGTAAGAAGGGGGCAAGGGGATGGACGGCTTTGAACCCAAGGGTGAAGAGTGTTTGTTTGTTACGTTGGTTGACAGGCGACCACGGGAGAGTTTTGAGGAGGGGAGTGACGTGCCCGGAGTGTTTCCGTAGAAAGACGATCCGGGCAGCAGAGTGAAGTACGGACTGAAGTGGGGAGAGACGGGAGGTTGGGAGATCGGAAAGGAGGCTGATACGGTCATCGAGGCGGGACAGGGTGACTGATTGTACTAATATGGAAGTGGTTTGGATGGAGAAGAAAAGGCGGATCTTGGTGATGTGAAGGTGAGACCAACGGGAGTTGCCGACGGATTGGACGTGTGGGGTGAAGGAGAGGGCGGAGTCAAGGATGACACCAAGGTTGCGGGCCTGTGAGACGGGAAGGATGGCGGTGCCGTCCACAGTGACGGAGAGGGCGGGGTTTGGGAGGGAAGCTAAGGAGCTCCGTCTTGGACGTGTTGAGTTTGAGGTGGCCGGCGGACACCCAGGTGGAGACGTCCCGAAGGCGGGAGGAGATGCCGGCCTGGAGGGAAGGAGAGAGAACGGGAGGAGACGGAGATTTGGGTGTCATCCGGGTAGAGGCGATAGTTGAAGCCAGGGGAGCGAATGAGTTCATCGAGGGAGTGAGCGTGGACGGAGAACAGAAGGGGACCGAGAACTGACCCTTGAGGAACCCCGACGGTGAGGGGACGGGGAGGAGGAGCCCGCGAAGGAGACGAAAATGAACGGTCAGAGAGATGAGAGGAGAACCGGGAGAGGACGGAGCCAGTGAAGCCGAGGTTGGATCACGTGTGGAGGAGAAGGGGATGGTCCACAGTGTCAAAGGCAGCTGAGAGCGCCTGGCACACGGTAAGTGCTTACTAAGTACCACTACCAGACGTCACCCGTGAGCAAACCAAGAATTAGGTGACTTAACACGGCGTCGTTCCTCGTCCTGTTTCTTCACTCTGCCTCTGTCCTTTTCGTGGGAAGATCCTCTTTGGTTCAAAAGAGAAACCACCAGTATGCCAGTGGGGTTGGATCAGGGGTATTAGTGAGCGCCGTACCGGGCACCCGCCGTGTGCCGAGCGCTGCAGCGGGTGCCCTCTGAAGAGCTGAGCGCTGGGCTAAGCACTTGGGAGTGTACGGCAGAAACAAAAGGCAGCCACTGACCTCACAGGGCTTCCAGTCAAGAAATGTATTTATTTCGATGGTATCTGTTGGCTGCTTATTATGTGCCAGGCGCTGTACTAAGCGCTAGAGTAGATAAAAGTTAATCAGGGTGTAAACAGTCCAGGTCCCGCATGGACTCACACTCTTAACCCCCATTTTAATAATAATAATAATAATGTTGGTATTTGTTAAGCGCTTACTGTGTGCCGAGCACCGTTCTAATCGCTGGGGTAGACACAGGGGAATCGGGTCGTCCCACGTGGGGCTCACGGTCTTCATCCCCATTTTACAGATGAGGGAACTGAGGCACCGAGAAGTGAAGCGACTTGCCCAAAGTCACACAGCCGCCAAGTGGCCGGGCCGGGATTCGAACCCGTGACCTCTGACTCCAAAGCCCGTGCTCTTTCCACGGAGCCACGCTGCTTTACAGATGAGGCAACTGAGGGAAAATGAAGTGAGTGACTTGCCCAAAGATCACACAGCAGACATGTTGCAGAGACAGGATTAGAACCCAGGTCCTAACCCCCCAGGTCCCTACTCTATCCACTAGGCTTATTTTTCTTTTATGGTATTTAAAAGAACCTGTCTGCTGTGTGACCTTGGGCGAGCCGCTTCACTTCTCTGGGCCTCAGCTCCCTCATGTGTAAAAAGGGGGTGAGGACTGTGAGCCCCACATGGGACACCCTGATTAACTCGTATCTACCCCAGCGCTTAGAACAGTGCTTGGCACAGAGCACACGCTTCCAAATACCATCAGTAGTATTAGGTGTCCAACCTGATTTGCTTGTATCTACGCCGGCGCTTAATACAGTGCCTGGCACATAGTAAGCGCTTAACCAATACCACCGTTGTTATTATGGGAGAGAATGGAGGCAGGGAACCTGGTGGAGTCTCCATTCATTCATTCAATAGTATTTATTGAGCGCCTACTATGTGCAGAGCACTGTACTAAGCGCTTGGAATGGACAAATCGGCAACGGATAGAGACGGTCCCTGCCCTTTGACGGGTTTACGGTCCAATCGGGGGAGACGGGCAGACGAGAACGATGGCAACAGGGCCTTCAGTAGGCCCAGCGTTTCAAACAGTGCTTGGCACATTTAAGTGGTTAACGAATATCCACTCAGCTGGGAGGTGAAGCAGCAGGGGTGACCATGAGGGGAAAAGGAAAGGGCGGATCTGGGAAATATCCGAGAGAACTGGCAGCGTTTTGAGGCAGACTGAACGTAGGAGGTGAAAGAGCGAGGAAGGAGTCAGAAATTCATTCAGTCGCGTTTATCGAGCGCTTACTGTGTGCAAAGCACTGTACTGAGCGCTTGGGAGAGGACAGTATATGCCACGGGGATGATAAGTGGACAGAGGACGGCGGTGGTGTTAACGGTGATGGGAAAATCAATACCTCAGTCAGTCAATAGTATTTACCGAGCACTTACTGCGTGCAGAGCACTGTACCAAGTGATTGGGAGAGGACAATATAGCAGTATAACCTCACTGAACTCCTTCTACCACCCAGTCTGCACACAGTGCTCCTCGGGGGGGGCGGGGTAGAACACGGGCCTGGAGTCGGAAGGACCCGGGTTCTAATCCAGTCTCCGCTTGTCTGTGTATAACCGTGAGTCGTCACTTCTCTGTGCCTCAGTTACCTCATCTGTAAAATGGGGGCCGAGACTGTGAGCCTCGTGTGGGACAGGGACCGGGTCCAAACTGATTGGCTTGTATCTACACCAGCGCTTAGTAGGGTGTCTAGGCGTTTAACAAATGCCATTAAAAAACAAACAGGTGTTGGTTCGGGAAGGAGGAACTGAGGTTTTGACTTCAGATTTAGGCGTCGGAGCAGGTCGTGACCAGGTGAGGAATATCTAAGAGGCAGGAGGAGGGACGGGACCGTGAAGTCGACGAGAAGCCAGGGCCGCTAAGGGTTTTGCCAGATAACTGTCGGATCCGAACTTCCCGGGCGATAACTTGAGCGGCCTAGATGCCGAACCTGGGACGTCAATCATAGCCCCGGTTATCTATCACCCGTACGAAATCCATCGATGGATGGTATTTATTGAGCGCTTTCGAGAGCACGCTATTTTCTCCCTGCACCCACCCTGGTCCGAGATCTCATCCCATCCCGCCTCGACCCCTGCGTCGGCCTCTTGGCTGTGCTCCTGGCCTCCAGAGCCTTCCCTCCCCGGCCCGTACTCCCCTCCGCTGCCCGGGTTATTTTTCTGGAAAACCGTCGAGCCCACAGCTTCCCGCTCCTCAAAATCCTCCGGCGGTTGCCCATCCGTCTCCCTGCCCAACAGAAACTCCTCACATCTGGCTTTGTTTTAAGATCTTCCTCCTCTGGACCGTAAGCTCGCTGTGCGCGGGAAACCAGTCGACCAACTGTCGTTTTGGGCCCTCCCAATCGCTCAGTACGGTGCCCTGCACCCAGTAAGCGCTCAATTAATACCATTGATGATGATGATGATTCGAGACCCTCACTCAGGTCACTCCCTCCTACCTTACGTCGGTCAGTCGGTCGTATTTATTGAGCACTTACTGGGGGCAGGGCACCGCGGAAGAGGACGATATAGCAAAATGACCTCACTGAACTCCTTCTGTGACCCAGTCGGCACCCACTACCCCGCTTTCAACCTACACCTCCATCTCGTTCATTCATTCAATAGTCTTTATTGAGCGCTCACTAGGTGCAGAGCACCGTACTAAGCGCTCGGAATGGACAACTGGGCAACAGATAGAGACGATCCCTGCCCAATGACGGGCTCACAGTCTAATCGGGGGAGACGGACGGACAAAGACAACGTAGTCACGATAAACAGAATCAAGGGGACGTACACCTCATTAACAAAATAAATAGGGTAATAAAAATATATACAAACGAGCACGGTGCCGAGGGGAGGCGAAGGGGGAGCAGAGAGGGAGCGGCGGGAAAAGGGGAGGCTAAAAATATGGAATGCTTCAGGAATTTGCATGTCACCACTGACCCTTTGCCCGCATCCTCCTTCAAGCCTGGAATTCATCCTACAGTCCGCCACTCTCCCTGCTTTCGAAACCCTCCCGAAATCACACCCCCGGCAACTCTGCACTCGTGCCGTGGACCCCGCGAGTCCTCCGATAACCGTCCCAGGGTCCCCAGCACTTAATCCTTGGGCTGCATTTTCCACATCTGCCATTTATCCTAACGTCCATCTCTTCTCGCAGACCGTAGGCTGCTTGTGCGCGAGGATCACGTCTACACCGACTGTATTATAAGGTAACTCAATACTCTCCATTGCTCGGGGCCTCCCTCCTGCCTGGAACTTTCTCCCCCCTCGGCATAAAACGGACCGCCACTCCCCCCGTCTTCCAAGCTCTCCTAAAATCCTCTCTCTTCCAGGCTTCCTTCTCTCTTCTGTTCTTTCTTCCGTCTGTCACCGAGGCACTTGACCTGTGTCGTCTTCCCCTCTAGACTGTAAACTCACTGTGGGCGGCGAAGGTGTCAGATTGTAATGATGATGATGATGATGGTATTTAAGCGCTTACTATGTGCCAAGTCCTGTAGATATAAGGTCATCAGGTTGTCCCACGACTTAATCCCCGTTTTACAGAGGAGGTGACTGAGGCACAGAGGAGTGAAGTGGCTTGCCCCAAGTCACACGGCTAAGCGGAGCCGGGATTAGACTCCCGAGCCTGCGCTCTTACCGCTAGGCAATGCTGCTCCTCTACTCTCTCAAGTGCTTAGTACAGTGCTCCGCACAAAGTAAGCACACGATAAATTCGATCGACTGGCTCCAGTCCTCACTGCCAGCTCTTCGGCCACAGGACCTATGTCCAGGTTTTTAGACTTGGCTGCTTCCCCAGCCTCTAGTTTAACGTCTTGTCCCCTCCACTAGACCGTAAACTCCTTGAGAACAGGGATTAATGCCTTTTTTAAAAATATATAGTATTTATTAAGCACTTACGCTGTGCCAGGCACCGTACTAAGTGCTGGGGTGGGTAATAATAATAACCTTGGTATTTGTTAAGCGCTTACTATGCGCAGAGCGCTGTTCTAAGCGCCGGGGTAGATACAGGGTCATCAGGTTGCCCGACGTGAGGCTCACAGTCTTAATCCCCATTTTGCAGATGAGGGAACTGAGGCACAGAGAAGTGAAGTGACTTGCCCACTGTCACACAGCTGACAAGCGGCAGAGCTGGGATTCAAACTCATGACCTCTGACTCCCTAGTCCATGTGCTCTTTCCACTGAGCCACAATAATGTTGGTATTTGTTAAGCACTTACTACGTGCCAGGCACTGCTCTAAGCGCTGGGGTAGATACAAGGTCATCGGGATGAACACGGTCCCTGTCCCACGGGGGGCTCACAGTCTTAATCCCCATTTTACAGATGAAGTCACTGAGGCCCAGAGAAGAGATTTACCCAAGGTCGCGCAGTTCACAAGGGGCAGAGCGGGGATTAAAACTCAGGTCCTCCCGACTTCCAGGCCCGTGCTCTATCCACTAGGCCACACTGCTTCTCCTGTCCTTTTCCGAGCACTTGGTACAGCACGGTACAGTCACGGGAAGCAGCGTGGCTCGGTGGAAAAGAGCCTGGGCTTCAGAGGCAGAGGTCATGAGTTCGACTTCCGGCTCTGCCACTTGTCAGCTGCGTGACTGTGGGCAAGTCACTTCACTTCTCTGTGCCTCAGTTCCCTCATCTGGAAAATGGGGATTAACTGGGAGCCTCACGTGGGACGTGATGACCCTGTATCTCCCCCAGCGCGTACAGCAGTGCTCGGCACATAGTAAGCGCTTAACAAATACCAACATTATTATTATTACAGTAGATTGCGTAGTAGGGACTCAGGTCCACTGACTGATTACCGAGTGTCTACTTTGTGCAGAGTACTGTGCTGAGCACTTGGGAGAATATCACAGACACGATCCCTGCCCACCCGAAATTTGGTCTAGGAGGGGAGACAAACGTAGCCAATTACAGAGAGGAAACTGATTTATTAGAAAGATATGCACATAAGGGCTCCAGGCAGGGATGGGGGTCAGAATAATAATAATGTTGGTATTTGTTAAGCGCTTACTATGTGCAGAGCACTGTTCTAAGCGCTGGGGGAGATACAGGGTCATCAGGTGGTCCCACGTGAGACTCGCAGTCTTCATCCCCATTTTACAGGTGACGGAATTGAGCACAGAGAAGGGAAGTGACTTGCCCACAGTCGACAAACAGAGCCGGGATTCGAACCCATGATCTCCGACTCCCAAGCCCGGGCTCTTTCCACTGAGCCACGCCGCCTCTCGGAACCGAAGTGCCTAGGTGATATAGGAACTGTTTAAGTGCCACTTGAGGGGGAAATGAAGGAGGGAGATGATTCATTGGGGAAGCCCTCCTGGAGGAGAGGTGCTCTCTGAAGCGCCTTAAAGATGGGTAAGAGCAGCAGTTGGTCGGACGTAAGCAGCGTGGCCTAGGGGTTATAGAGCACGGGCCTGGCAATCCGAGGACCTGGGTTCTAATCCCACTCCCCTTGTCCGCTGTGTGACCTGGGGCAAATCACTTCCCTGCTCTGTGCTTCAGCTCTCTCGTGTATAACAAGGGGATTAAGACTGTGAGCCCCGTGTGGAACATGGACTGTGTCTGCGCTAGCGCTTAAAACAGTGCCTGGCACATAGTAAGTGCTTAACAAATACTATTATTACTATTATTATTAAGCTGATTACCTTCTATCTACCGAAGAGCTTAGAACAGTGTCTGTCACAGAGTGCTTAATAAGTACCATTATTATTATTATTAATAAGCTGATTACCTTGTATCTACCCAAGAGCTTAAAACAGTGCCTGGCACACAGTAAGTGCTTAACAAATACTATTATTATTATTAAGCCGATTACCTTGTATCTACCCAAGAGCTTAAACAGTGCCTGTAAGTGCTTAACAAATACTATTATTACTATTATTATTAAGCTGATTACCTCGTATCTACCCAAGAGCTTAAAACAGTGCCTGGCACATAGTAAGTGCTTAACAAATACTATCATCACTATTATTAAGCTGATTACCTTGAATCTACCCAAGAGCTTAAAACAGTGCCGGGCACATAGTAAGTGCTTAACAAATACTATTATTACTATTATTATTAAGCTGATTACCTTGTATCTACCCAAAAGGTTAGAACAGTGCCTGTAAGACTATCATTATTAAGCTGATTACCTTCTATCTACCCAAGAGCTTAGAACAGTGTCTGGCACATAGTAAGTACCATTATTATTATTAAGCTGATTACCTTGAACCTAGCCAAGAGCTTAAAACAGTGTCTGGCACATAGTAAACACTTGACAAATACCATTAAAAAAAATATCACGAGGGAGGGCTATCCAGGCAGGACGTGACCCTGCTGGCGTGAGACGTCAACGGGGCTGCCTAGAGGGGGAGAAGAGTGCGAGCTGGGGTGAAGTGGGAGAAGAGAGCTGAACGGTGCACCCCAAGGCTGGTGGATGGGGAGCGGAGGGAGAGGAAAAGCACCGAGACCAGAGGCAGGGCCGTGAAGAAAACGGACATTTATTGGGGGACGGTGTCGCCCCGGCCGGCTTTCCATCGCGGGCCGGCCAGGAGTCCGCCGGGGCCGAACGCGCCGGCCGCCGTCCCGGCCGAGGTCGGCTCGGTGGCCGGGGGGCGGCCGGCTCTGGTCCGTGGGGCCCGGGCCCGCGGCTCGGCGACGCGGTGGCTCCGGCTCCTATTCGCTCTCATACTTGTGTTTGATGTGTTTCCACAGTTTCTGAAAGGGGAAGAGAGGCTCAGTCAGTCCGTCGTATTTATTGAGCGCTTACTGTGGGCGGAGCGCTGTATTAAGCCCTTGGGAGAGGACAATAGAACGATAAGACACGTTCCCTGCCCACAACGAGCTCACGGTCTCGAAAAGGAGACACACGTGGATAGACGTGGGGAAGCAGCGTGGCTCGGTGGAAAGAGCCTGGGCTTCGGAGTCAGAGGTCATGAGTTCGACTCCCAACTCTGCCACTTGTCAGCTGTGTGACTGTGGGCCAGTCACTTCACTTCTCTGTGCCTCAGTTACCTCATCTGGAAAATGGGGATTAAAAAACTGAGCGCCCCACGTGGGACAACCTGATGACCCTGTATCTCCCCCAGCGCTTAGAACAGTGCTCTGCACAGAGTAAGCGATTAACAAATACTAACAACATTATTATCTGGGTGCCAAGCCCGGCTCCACCACCTGTCTGCTGGGGGCCTGGGGCAAATGGCTTTACTAATCTGGCCTCAGTTACCTCATCTGTAAAGTGGGGATCTAGTATCTGCTCTCACTCCTAATGAGACCGTAGGCCTCGTGTGGGAAACTGTGTCCCGCCTAATTATCTCCCGGTGTTTAGAACAGTGCTTGGCACTTGAACACCACGATTATTTGCTGGGCCTCAGCTTTCTCATTTGTAAACTGGGGCTAAAATACCTGTTCGGGGTCTAATCGTTGTTCTCTCCCAAGTGCTTAGTAGTGTACAGCACATAGTAAGCACTTAGTACTCTTTCTGGTTGATGCTCTCCATCGCCCCTTGGATTGGGAACCTTATGTGGGACGGAGACTGTATCTGACCTGATCCTCTTTTATCTACCTGAGCGCTTAACCCAATATTTAGCACTTAAAGATACACTTAATACATGCCACGATGATTATTACTGATAAGTTGGCCGCCAAGGTCACGAAGCGGAGTTTCCAGTTGCCCTGCTTAACGCCTCGTCCTTTTTTTAACCTGGCGTAAGCTTGTTCTGGGGACGTGTCCCCTAATTCTGCTCTACTCTCCCAAGTTCTTGGTACAGTGCTCTGCACATAGTAAGTGCTCAATAAATGTGACTGAATGACAGGTATTTCTTATTATTAGTATTATTATTAACCGTCTTTATTGAACGCTTACTGTGTACAAAGAGTGTACTCAGTACAGGCCGGTGTAGTGGGTAGAGCCCGGGCCTGGGAGTCAGAAGGACATGGGTTCTAATCCCCGCTCCGCCGCTTGTCTGCTTTGTGACCTTGGGCGAGTCACTTCCCTGGGCCTCAGTTTCCTCATCTGTAAAACAGGGATTGGGATTGTGAGCTCCGCGTGGGACAAGGACTGTGTCCAACCCCGATTAGCTCCCATCCACCTCAGCGCTTAGTAAAGTGCCTGGCGTGCAGTAAGCGGTTAAACGCCGGAATTATTATTATTAAACCCAATGTGCTAGGTCCTTAGTGGAAGGAGCCCGGGCCTGGGAGTCAGAAGTCGTGGGTTCTAGTCCCAGATCCACCGCTCGTCAGCTGTGTGACCTTGGGCAAGTCGCTTCACTTCTCTGCGCCTCAGTTCCTTCATCTGTAAAATGGGAATCAGGACCGCGAGCCCCATGAGGAACGTGGACAGTGTCCGACCTGATTATCTTCTACCTTCTCGGAGCTCCTCTCCTCCAGGAGGCCTTCCCAGACTGAGCCCTCCCTTTCCCCCTACTCCCTCCCTCTCCTCTACCCTTCCCTCCCCACAGCACTTGTGTTTATTTGTGCATATTTATTACTCTATTTATTTTATTCATGATGTGTATATTTCTATGATTCTATATATCTATTTTGATGCTACTGATGCCCGACTACTTGTTTTGTTTTGCTGTCTCCCCCTTTTAGACGGTGAGCCCATCATCGGGCAGGGATTGTCTCTCTGTGTGGCCGAATGGTACACTCTAAGCGCTTAGTACAGTGCTCTGCACATAGTAAGTGCTCAATAAAAACAGTTGAGTGAATGAATTGCATATTCCAAGCGCTCAGTCCAGTGCTCTGCACACAGTAAGCGCTCCATAAATACGATTGAAGGAATTGTCCATTCCAAGCGCTTAGGCCAGTGCTCTGCACACAGTAAGTGCTCAATAAGCACGATGGGATGCATGAGCGCCTACCCCAGCGCTTAGAGCAGTGCTTGGCACATAGTGAGCGCCTAAGAAATGCGGCCGTTGTTTTTATTAGCGGGGGGAGGGGGAGAGTGAGGCCATGGACAGCTCATTCATCCCATCGTACTTACTGAGCGCTTACTGGGTGCAGAGCACTGTCCTAAGCGCTTGCAATGGACACTTCATCTCATCGCATTGACTGAGCGCTTACTATGTGCAGGACATTGTCCTAAGCGCTTGGAATGGCCACTTCATTCATCCCATCGTACTTACTGAGCGCTTACTGGGTGCAGAGCACTGTCCTAAGCGCTTGCAATGGTCACTTCATTCATCTCATCGTACTTATTGAGCGCTTACTGGGTGCAGAGCACTGTCCTAAGCGCTTGCAATGGACACTTCATCTCATCGCATTGACTGAGAGCTATGTGCAGAACATTGTCCTAAGCGCTTGGAATGGACACTTCATTCATCCCATCGTACTTACTGAGTGCAGAGCACTGTCCTAAGCGCTTGCAATGGACACTTCATTCATCTCATCGTACTTATTACGCGCTTACTGGGTGCAGAGCACTGTCCTAAGCGCTTGCAATGGACACTTCATTCCTTCCATCGTATGGAGCGCTTACTGGGTGCAGAGCACTGTCCTAAGCGCTTGCAATGGACACTTCATTCATCTCATCGTACTTACTGAGCGCTTACTGGGTGCAGAGCACTGTCCTAAGCGCTTGCCATGGACACTTCATTCCTCCCATCGTATGGAGCGCTTGCTGGGTGCAGAGCACTGGTCTAAGCGTTTGGAACCGTACAGTTCATTCATTCGTACTTATTGAGCGCTTACTGGGTCCCCCTGACCCCGTGACCCGCCCAAGGTCGGGCGGGCGGCCCCGGGCCTCACCCCCTGGTTGAGGTGCTCGTAGATGGCGTCCCCGCCCTGGTCGAAGGCGCGCTCGAAGAACAGGACGCCCACGGCGATGGTCAGGGCGAAGGTGGACGTGCGGCGGAACAGCAGCGAATACAGACGCCCCGTCAGCTCGCCCCCCGCCATCTTGCCTCAACGCCCAAGGGGAGCCGCGCTCTGCGCCTGCGCACACCCGCCGCTTCCCCTCGGCGCCTGCGCACACCCGCCGCTTCCCCTCGGCGCCTGCGCGGACCCGCCCCCTCCACCCGCTCTGCGGAGACCGCCCCGCTGCTCTGTGCCTGCCCCTCGTCTCCCGCTCTGCGCCTGCGCCGACGCCCCTCCCACTCTGTGCCTGCCCCGCCTCTCCCGCTCTGCGCATGCGTCGCCGCCCCTTCCCCTCTGCCTGCCCTCTTCTCCCGCTCTGCGCCTGCGCCGGTTCCCTCCCTTCCCCCCCCCGCTTTGTGCCTGCGCCGACGCCCCCCTCCTTCTGCTCGGCGCCTGCTTCCCTCCTCCCGCTCTCCTCCTGCTCTGCGCCTGCGCCGACGCCCCCCTTCCCCTCTGTGTCTGCCCCCCCCGTTCTGCGCCTGCGCCGACCCTCTTCCTCGCGAGCTCTTCGAACGCTCGCAAGGCCTGGTGGGTATCGTAGTCTCCCAAGGATCTCCGGAAACAGGCAGCGATATTGAGTTAATAATAACGATAATGTTGGTGTTTGTTAATAATAATAATAATGTTGGTATTTGTTAAGCGCTTACTATGTGCAGAGCACAGTTCTAAGCGCTGGGGGACACACAGGGTAATCAGGTTGTCCTACATGGGGCTCACAGTCTTAATCCCCATTTTACAGATGAGGGAACTGAGGCCCAGAGAAGTGAAGTGACTTGCCCACAGTCACACAGCTGACAAGTGGCCAAGTGGGGATTTGAACCCATGACCTCTGACTCCCAAGCCCGGGCTCTTGCCACTGAGCCCTGCTGCTTCTCTAGTCTCTTAGACTAGATTTTTAGGCAGTCTAAAAGACTGAGCCCCTCGTTGGGCAGGGATGGTCTCTGTGGCCGAATTGTCTAAGCCGAGTACTTAGCCCAGTGCTCTGCACATAGTAAACGCTCAGGAAATATGATTGGATGGATGAATGATTGAATGAGGCTCTCAGAGGCCATTGTCGCGGGGAGGGAAGGACTTGATTCTATTTAGTTGCCATGGTTTTTTATGAGATGTTCTTCCCCTCGACTCTATTTATTGCCATCGTTCTCGTCTGTTCGTCTCCCCCGATTAGACCGTAAGCCCGTCAAACGGCAGGGACCGTCTCTATCTGTTGCCGACTTGTTCATTCCAAGCGCTTAACACGGTGCTCTGCACACAGTAAGCGCTCAATAAATACTATTGAATGAATGAATGAGTCCCAGCAGGCAGTGCGGGAGGGAGGCGCGTGACGTCTGAGGGGAGCGGCGCGTGACGCCGGGTATTTAGTCCAGCGCTCTGCATATAGTAAACGCTCAGGAAATACGATTGGATGAATGGATGAATGAATGAATGAGGCTCTCAGAGGCCTCTGTCGCGGGGCGGGAAGGGCTACGAGTCCCAGCAGGCAGTGCGGGAGGGAGGCACGTGACGCCCGGTATTTAGTCCAGTGCTCTACAGATAGTAAACGCTCAGGAAATACGATTGGATGGATGGATGGATGGATGGATGGATGGATGGATTGATGAATGAATGAGGCTCGCTGAGGCCTCGGCGGCGGGGAGGGAAGGACTACGAGTCCCAGCAGGCAGTGCGGGAGGGAGGCGCGGGACGCCTGAGGGGAGCGGCGCGTGAGCCCTGAGGGAAGCGCGTGACGCCTGAGCCGTGGGACAGGTGACCTCTGAGGAGAGACACGTGACCCCTTGAGGGGAGAGAGACGCGTGAGCCCTGAGGGGGGAGAGACGCGTGACGCCTGAGAGACACGTGACCCCGAGGAGAGAGACGCGTGACGCCTGAGACACGTGACCCCGAGGAGAGAGACGCCCGGGAGCCTTGGGGAGAGAGACACGTGAGCCCTGAGGAGAGACACGTGAGGCCCGAGGAGAGAGACGCGTGACTCACGCCTGAGACGCACGTGAGCCCCGAGGAGAGAGACACGTGACCCCGAGGGGAGAGACGCCCGGGAGCCTGGGGGAGAGACACGTGAGGCCCGAGGAGAGAGACACGTGACCCCGAGGAGACAGACGCGTGACGCCTGAGAGACGCACGTGAGCCCCGAGGAGAGAGACGCCCGGGAGCCTGGGGGAGAGAGACACGTGAGCCCTGAGGGGAGAGAGACGCGTGACGCCTGAGAGACGCACGTGAGCCCCGAGGAGAGAGACACGTGACCCCGAGGAGAGAGACGCCCGGGAGCCTGGGGCAGAGAGACACGTGAGGCCCGAGGCGAAGGGCGTCGTGGCGGTGGGCCGGTCCCGGCCGTGCAGGTAGCCTCCCCCCGCGGAGCCCGGGCCGGGTCTGGCCGTCACAAGGACCTGGGTTCTGATCCCGCCCCCGGGCGGCCGGGGAGACCGCGGACGAGGCCTCCGGAAAACGGGGGCCGGCCCCCACACTCTCTGCCAAACGCTGCGCGCTCGGAGCCCACAGGCCTCATCCCCCTCGGACGGGTGAGGGAACCGAGGCGCTCGGGGCTCGCCACCCGCTAGGCGCCTAACAGATGCCATCCGCAGCCGCACACTTGCCCAAATAATAAGAGTAATAAAAATAATGGTGCTGTGGGTTGAGCGCTTAATAAAAATAATGGTGGGGTTGCCTAAGCGCTTAATATAATAATAATGGTATTGGTTAAGCGCTTAATAATAATGGTGGTATTCGTTAAGCGCTTAATAGAATAATAATGGTGGTATTGGTTAAGCGCTTAATAGAATAATAATAATAATGTTGGTGTTTGTGAAGCGCTTACTATGTGCGGAGCACTGTTCTAAGCGCTGGGGGAGACACAGGGGCATCAGGTTGTCCCACGTGGGGCTCACAGGCTTCATCCCCATTTTGCAGATGAGGTCACTGAGGCCCCGAGAAGTGAAGTGGACTCGCCCCCAGTCACCCAGCTGACAAGTGGCAGAGCTGGGATTCGAACTCATGACCTCTGACTCCAAAGCCCGGGCTCTTTCCACTGAGCCACGCTGCTTCTGTGGTATTTGTTAAGCGCTTAATAATAGTGGTATTGGTTAAGCGCTTAATATAATAATATTAATAGTGGTATTGGTTAAGCGCTTAGTATAATAATAATAGTGGTATTGGTTAAGCGCTTAATATAATAATGGTGGTATTGGTTAAGCGCTTAATATAATAATAATGGTGGTATTGGTTAAGCGCTTAATATAATAGTGGTATTGCTTAAGCACTTAATAATGGTGGTATTGGTTAAGCGCTTAATAATAATAATAGTATTGGTTAAGCGCTTAATGGTAATAATGATGGTGTTTGTTAAGTGCTTAATAGTAATAATGGTGGTATTTGTTAAGCGCTTAATAGTAATAATGGTGGTATTTGTTAAGCGCTTAATAATAATGGTGGTGTTGTTTAAGCGCTTAATATAATAATGATAGTGGTATTTGCTAAGCACTTAATAATGGCAGTACTTGTTAAGCGCTTAATATAATAGTGGTATTTGTTAAGCACTTAATAATAATGGTGGTATTTGTTATGCACTTAATAATAATAATAATGGTGGTATTTGTTAAGCGCTTAATAATAATGGTATTTAAGCGCTTAATAACAATAATAATAGTGGTATTTGCTAGGCACTTAATGGCAGTATTTGTTAAGCACTTGATAATAATAATAATGTTGGTATTTGTTAAGCGCTTACTATGTGCCGAGCACTGTTCTAAGCGCTGGGGTAGACATAGGGGAATCAGGTTGTCCCACGTGGGGCTCACAGTCTTAATCCCCATTTTACAGATGAGGGAACTGAGGCACAGAGAAGTTAAGTGACTCGCCCACAGTCACACAGCCGACAAGTGGCAGAGCTGGGATTCGAACTCATGAGCCCTGACTCCAAAGCCCGTGCTCTTTCCACTGAGCCACGCTGCTTCTCCAATAATAATAATGGTGGTATTGGTTAAGCACTTAATAATAATAAAAATAATAATGAGGGTATTTGTGAAGCGCTTACCATGTGCAGAGCACTGTTTTAAGCGCTGGGGGAGATACAGGGTCATTAGATTGTCCCCCATGAGGCTAATATTTTTGAATCCCCATTTATTGGAATAATAATGGTATTTGTGAAGTGCTTACTAGGTGCAGAGCACTGTTCTAAGCGCTGGGGTAGACACAAGGGAATCAGGTTGTCCCACGGGCTCACAGTTTTAATCCCCATTTTACAGATGAGGGAACTGAGGCACAGAGAAGTTAAGTGACTCGCCCACAGTCACACAGCCGACAAGTGGCGGAGCTGGGATTCGAACCCATGACCTCTGACTCCAAAGCCCGTGCTCTTTCCACTGAGCCACGCCGCTTCTACTGGCCACGCTGCGGCGGAGGCGGCATTAGAACCCAGATCCTCGGACTCCTAGGCCGGGGCTCTTTCTAGGAGATGGCACTGCCTCTTTGGTTTTGACTTCCAGGTCCCTGCCCTGGGCGGTTTTTGGGTGACACCTGGATCACAAAGAGGAGAGTGTGAATTTTCCCTTGTTCGCAGGGCCTTTATCAGTGAATTCTCACTTCGTGTGGAGGGGAGGGGTTCAAATTGGATCAGGCTCTAAAAGGGAAGGAGGAAACCACCCCTCGAAACCCAGGATTATTCCGCCAGAAGGGTAAATCCATTGCCTTTTCTCCTCCAGGGAGCCTTCCCTGATTATTGTAGTCCCTCAAACCCTTAGTTCAGTGCTCTGCACAAAGTGAGTGCTGAGCCCTCCCTTCCCTCCTCCCCTCTCCATTCCCCTTCCCCCAGCACGTGTGGATATTTCTCTATATTATTTATTACTCTCTCTATTTCATTAATGACGAATATATATCTATGGTTCTCTTGATCAATCTTGAGTCAGAGATCATGAGTTCGAATCCCGGCTCTGCCGCTTGTCAGCCGTGCGACTGTGGGCGAGTCACTTCGCTTCTCTGGGCCTCAGTTCCCTCATCGGGAAAATGGGGATTGACTGGGAGCCTCACGTGGGACGACCCGATGACCCTGTATCTCCCCCAGCGCTTAGAACGGCGCTCGGCACATAGTAAGCGCTTAACAGATACCAACATTATTATTACTTGTTTTGTGTTGTTGCCTCTCTCCCCCTTTTAGACCGGGAGCCCGTCGTTGGGCAGGGATCGTCCCTCTCTGTTGCCGAATGGTCCGTTCCCAGCGCTTAGTACAGCGCTCCGCACACAGTAAGCGCTCAGTAAATCCGATCGAATGAACGAGTGCTCAGTAAATAGTAATGGTGGTATTTGTTAAGCGCTTACTATGTGCCAGGCGCTACATGTGGGCAAGTCGCTTCACTTCTCTGCGCCTCAGTTACCTCATCTGTAAACTGGGGATGAAGACCGGGAGCCCGAAGTGGGACCACCTGATGACCCTGTATCTCCCCCAGCGCTTAGTACGGTGCTCTGCACAGAGTAAGCGCTTAACAGATACCAACGTGATTATTAAGTGCTCGGATTGATACAGCCTGGCCTAGTGGATGGATCCCGGGCCCGGGAGTTAGGAGGACCTGGGTTCTACTTCCAGCTCCACCGCCCGTCTGCTGTGCGACCTGGGGCGGGTCACTTCACGTCTCTGGGCCTTAATTTCCTCGTCTGTAAAGTGGGGGTTAAGGCGGCGAGCCCCACGTGGAACAGGGACTGGGTCCAACTTGCTTGGTTTGTATCCAACCCAGTGCTTAGCGGACGGCCTGGCACAGAGCAAGCGCTCAACAAATATAGTTGTAAAAAATGTGGGGAGGGGGTAGCCTTCTAGGGAAGCAATAATAATTATTGTAATAATGATAATAATTAAGCGTTTTTTATGTGCCACGTACTGTAATAATAATAATTACGGTATTTAAGTGCCTACTGTGTGCCAGGCACTGTTCTAAGCACTGGGGTAGATACAGGGTAGTCAGATTGTCCCATGTGGAGTCCACAGTCCTTATCCCCATTTTGCAGGTGAGCTAACCGAGGCACTGAAAGGTTAAATGGCTTCCCCGAGGTCACCCAGCAGACAGGTGGCGGAGCCGGGATTCGAACCCATGCCCTCCGACTCCCAAGCCCGGGCTTCTGCCACTGTGCTAAGCGCCGGGGTAGATGCCAGGTTGGATGCCGCTCGTGTCCCCCGTGGGGCTCCCAGTCTCCATCCCTGTTTTCCAGGTGGGGAGACCGAGGCCCAGAGAAGTTAATTGCCTTGCCCAGTGTCACACGGCGGAGAGGTGGCGGGGCCGGAGGATTAGAACCCAGGTCCTTCCGACTCGCAGGCCCGTGCTGTATCAATCCGAGCACTCGGTGTAGTCCCTGGCACATAGTAAGCGCTTAACAAACATCACCGTGATGGTTATTTATTGAGCACTTACTATGTGCGGAGCACTGCACTAAGGTCCCGAGGGACTCCGATAATCAGGGAAGGCTTCTCGCCTCAAGCCGAGAGGCGTCAACCCCCGGCCGGGGGTCCGAGGCCGGGGGGTCTCGGCGTCCGGTGGAGCCGGGGCTTAGGTGCCTCGCGCCCCCGCAGCCCCCCAGCCGGCAACGGCTTGGTTCCGCATTCGGGTTTCATCTTTTACGATTTCGTTTCGATTCCCGTCAGTTTATTGGCAAGACGGCCTCTTAGCGATGCCGGATCCCATCTGTCGGACGCCCTCGTCTCGGGGCCGACGGGGGGACGGCTCAGCCTCCGTTTTGAAGCCCCTCTGCCGTCTCTTTTCCCGAGGCTGCTCCTCCTCGTCGAGTGGGCGAAATCCATCCGTCCATCCATCAGCCGATGACTGTACTAGGCCCTTGGGAGATTTAGCAGAGAGAGCCCGGGCCTGGGAGTCAGAAGGTGCCGGGTTCTAAATAATAATGATGTTGGTATTTGTTATGCGCTTGCTATGTGCCGAGCACTGTTCTAAGCGCTGGGGTAGACACAAGGGAATCAGGTCGTCCCACGTGGGGCTCACAGTCTTAATCCCCATTTTACAGATGAGGTAACTGAGGCACCGAGAAGTTAAGTGACTTGCCCAGAGTCACCCAGCTGACAAGTGGCGGAGCTGGGATTTGAACTCATGACCTCTGACTCCAAAGCCCGTGCTCTTTCCACTGAGCCACGCTGCTTCTCTGATTCTAATTCGCTCGTCTGCTGTGTGACCTTGGGGAAGTCACTTTACTTCCCTGGCCTCAGTTATCTCATCTGGAAAAGGATGGAGGCCGTGAGCCCCACGCGGGACAGGGACTCTGTCCAACTCGATTGGCTTGTATCCACCTCGGTGCTTGGCATATAGTAAATGCCTGACCAATACCATGATTATTATCATTATTATCATTAAAACCCGATTGGCTTGAATCCACCCTAGTGCTTAGTACAGTGCTTGGCACATAGTAAATGCTTGACCGATACCGTGATTATTATTATCATTATTATCATTAAAACCCGAAGGCTTGAATCCACTCCAGTGCTTAGTACAATGCCTGGCACGTAGTAAAGGCTTGACCAATTCCATGATTATTCTCATTATTATTATCATTAAAACCCGATTGGCTTCTGTTACCGATCTGTCCATTCCAAGCGCTTAGCACAGTGCTCTGCACATAGTAAGCGCTCAATAAATACCATTGAATGAATGAATGAATGATCATTAAAAGCCCATTTGCTTGTGTCCACCCCAATGCTTAGTATAGTGCCCGGCACACAGTAAGCGCTTAACAAATGCCATGATTATTATCTGTATTATCATTAAAACCCGACTGGCTTGAATCCACTCCAGTGCTTAGTACAGTGCCTGGCACATAGTAAACGCTTGACCAATACCATGATTATTATCATTCCTGTCATTGAAACCCGATTGGCTCGAGTCCACTCCAGGGCTTAGTACAGTGCCTGGCACGTAGTAAACGCTTGACCAATTCCATGATTACTATTATTATTATCGTTGAAACCCGATTTGCTTGAGTCCACTCCAGTGCTTAGTACAATGCCTGGCACGCAGTAAGCGCTTGACCAATACCATGATTATCATCATGGTGATTATTGTCAATTAACAAATACCACAGTCATTAACCCAAAAAGCAGGGTCGGCGCGAGACCCAACCGGGGCCTTTAGGGTTAGGCAAGGATTGAGCGTCAGGGGTTCTAACCACTCTCCCTCCCTCTCCTTTGTTCCTCAGGCCGTGCCCGGTGGGGGACCGTCGAGTAGGGCGGGCGGGGGGCCCCTGCCGTCCACCCCCGCGGCCCCGCCATGGGGAAGAGATACTTCTGCGATTACTGCGACCGCTCCTTCCAAGACAACCTCCACAACCGCAAGAAGCACCTGAACGGCGTGCAGCACCTCCGAGCCAAGAAAGGCTGGTTCGACCGGTTCCGAGGTGGGTCCCTGGGCTCCGAGGGCAGGGGGCGGCCCTCCCGAGCGTTTCGCGCGGTGCCCCGCGCTCGGTCGCTCGCTCAGAGTCGGGGGGGCCGCTCCGGAAAACAGACCCTTTCCCCAACGGGACCGGGAACTCCTCGAGGGGTTGACAGGACCGTACTCTACTCTGCGCTCGGTTGGCGCTCGACAGATAGTAATCGGCCAGTGGGGTGTATCGAGCACTTAGGCGCGTGCAGCAAGCGGGAGGGAAGCCGGCTCCTCCCTCTCCGCCAAACGTCTCCCCGCCCCCCCGCCGCCCGGGCGAGGGGCGCCTCCCTCCCCGGCATCTGCCGGTGCCAGCTCGGGGGGACGGTTGCGACGAGGCCGGCTCCCCCCCGCGAGGCCGGTTGGGTGGCAGACGGAATCTCTCCACCTCCGCCCACCCGTCCTCCGCCACGCCGCCGGAACGGGATGCGCCGAGGACCGGCCCTGCCCACGCGGCCGCCTGCCGGGCGACCCCGGTCGAGTCTCCTCGACTCGGTCTCCTCATCTGTCAAATGGGGATCTCCTCCCCGTTCTCCCTCCCCCTTGGGATGGCGGGTTCCGAGGGGAACGATGCCCTCCCGTCCCCCACTCTTTTTCCCTCCGTCCTGCCCTCGGCCACCTCTGTCTCCCCCCGTCTCCCACAGACGCGGCCGCCGTCCTGGTGGAAGAGCAGAACAAGAGGCCCTGCCGGAAGTTTCTCCAGACGGGTGAGGAGCCGGGGATTTGGGATCGGACCGTCGCCCACCCTCCGCACCCTTGTACGACCCTCGATTCGGCGGGGCCTCGGATTCTCCAAATCCACCCCCCCCCCCCCCACCGGGAACGTTTTCGGCTCTGCCCCTCCGCGTTAGGGCAGCGGCTTCTTGTGGGCAAGGGACAGGTCGCTTTCATTCGTTCACTCGCTGGCAATAAGTGCTTACTGTGTGCAGAGCACTGTTTTAAGCGCTCAGGAGAGCACAATATAATAATAGACACATTCCCTGCCCACAGTGAGCTTACAGTCTCGAGGGGAAGCCTTCCCAGGCACCTTGAAGAGCGGTAGGCCAAGGGGGAGCTCGGTAAATACGGCCGCCAGCGCCGGGCCGGGTCGGGGATGGGTCCGGGTCAGGAAATGGGATAACGTCGCCTCTCGCGCCGGCAGGCTTGTCCGAAGGCCGGCGGGGCTACCGCGGGGGACTTGTCGGGGAGGGGATGGAGGCCGGGGGCCAGGTCTCGTGGGGGTCCCGGGGTCTCGTGGAAAGGGCTCGGGCCGGGGCGTCTCGGAGTCCCAGCTCTGCCCCGAGCTGGGTGACCTCGGCGGAGTCACTGAACCTCCCTGAGTCTCAGTTTCCTCCTCTGTAAGATGGGGATCGGCAGAGCAGCACGGCTTAGTGGAAAGAGCACCGGCTTGGGAGTCGGAGGGCGTGGGTTCTAATGCCGGCTCCCCCACCTGTCTGCCGGGTGACCTGGGGCAAACCACTTCCACTTCTCTGGGCCTCAGTTGGGGATTAAGATGGGGATTAAGACTTCGAGCCTCACGTGGGACAGACCTTATACCTCCCCCAGCGCTTAGAAGAGTGGTCGGCACATAGTAAGCGCTAAAACACCAACGTCATCCATAACGATCACCTCCGCCGGGGCCGACCGACCCACGCTGTCGTTCCAGGCCAGTGTGACTTTGGTTCCAACTGCAGATTCTCCCACCTGACAGAGCGGGATCTGGAGAGGCTGAGCGCCCAAGTGCACGGTGAGCCGGGGCCCGCCGCGGGGACCCATCTTCCCGTCGATCCATCTCGTTACGGGGGTGCCGACCGCGTGCCGAGCACAGGGGTCGGCGGGTGACACCCCCCCCCCAGGGGAGGGCGGGGCTGCGCGCGGGGGGGGGGGGGGGGGGGGGCGGCGCGTTTACCGTCATCCGGTCTCCCGGCGCCGACAGAAGAGAGGCGTTCCCGGGAGCAGCAGCAGCAGCAGCTGGACGGCGCGGACGGGCCCGAGGCCGGGATCGAAGAGTGGCTGGAGAGGCGGGCCTCGCGGCTCAGCGCGGCCCAGAGCAGCGGGTACGGACGACCGGCGCTGACGGGGAGGGAGGGAGGGAGGGAGGGCGGCCACACCTTCTCGGGGCGAGGGTGTCCGCGGGGGAGGACCGGAGCCGCCGTCGCGTCGACTGACCGGCTCTCCCCCGCGCACCCTTCCCCGCCAGGGCTCTGTCGGCGAAATCCAGCGTCTTCCAGTACCCGCCGGGGTGGCCCCCCGTCCAAGAGCTGCCCCCCTCCTTGCGGGCCCCTCCCCCGGGGGGCTGGGCCCTACAGTCCGGCGCCCAGTGGGGCTGACGCGGCCCACCGGGCCCCACTTGTCAATAAAGAATCGAGCGAACCGAGCGTCCTGCGGTCAAGTCACCACTTCTCTGGGCCTCAGTTACCTCATCTGCAAAATGGGGATGAAGAATGCGAGCCCCACGGGGGACAACCCGCTTACCTTGTATCTACCTCGGTGCTTGAGACGGTGCTTGGCAGACAGTAAGCGCTTGACAGATACCATCCTTCTTATTACTAGCTGCGGGGTCGGGGAGGGGGCCGTGCCCCGGTCAGACCGTGTCCACTTGAGCGGAGTCACCGTTCCCCTTTGGCCCCGTTGAAGCCGGCTCCTCCCCGGCCCTTCCCCCATCTTCTTCCCCTTTTCCCAGCTCCGGCTTCTGCTCCGGCCCCAGAACCCCTCCGGAAAACCTCCCTCCTCTTCGGCTGGGGCCCCCGCTTCCCGCCGGGGGGGTCGGTATCCACCCGACGGCGGCGTTGGCACTAGAGGCCCGGCCGGGATTCCCCGCCTGCAGGTGAGATGGGGCGTCGGGCTTCCTGCCCGCTCTGCCCGGGCCGGAGGGAGAGGAAGAAAAGCAAACATCCCGGGGATCGCCCGGGGACAGACGGTCGCCCGCCCCCCCTCTGCACATCCGGGGGCTTTTCATTCGTTCGGCCCTATTTATTGAGCGTTTACTGTCCGCGGAGCACTGTACCAAACGCTTGGGAGAGGACGACGCCACGATGAACGGACCCGTTCCGGCAGGCAGCGGTGGGGAATTGAACTCCCCCGTCCCCCGTCGGGGGCGGCCTGCAGCCCACCCCACTTGAATCATCTCTGTCGTACCGTCCCCTCCCAAGCGCTCAGTCCAGCGTTCCGCACCCAGCGTGCGTTCGGGAAGTACGGTTGATATGCGGTCCCCGCCGCGGCGTCCTCCCATCCTCCTTCCTCTTCTACTCCCGCCCTGGGCCGAGCCCGGGACTCAGTCTCCCCCCCCACGGCCGCCCCTCGCCGGGCTGAGCGGTCAGACGGTAGCCCGGCTGAGGCCCGAGGAGCAGGTGGAAGCTGCCGAGAGGGGTCGGGGAGGCCCGAGGGAGGGTAAATCCCGGCCCTTCCCGGTCCCCTCGCCCCCAACTGTGGCTTCTCCCCGCTCCCCCTTTTCCCGGCTCCGGCTTCTGCTCCGTCCGGGTCGTCCCGAGCTCCAGACGGGTGGATCGTTGCGCTAATGAGAGCGTCGCCTCGTGGGAGGGAGAGCAGCCGGGTCGGGAGCCCCCCCCGTCCCCTCCCGCCTCCCCCGTGCGGCCCCGCGGGGGCTCCCCTCGCCCGCTCGATGGATGGCCTCCCTCTGCCCCACGAGATGCATTTTTAATGCAGGGGAGATTAAAATAATACAGACTCGGAGACTTGGGTCTCTCCTGCGGTTCTCAGCCCCGTCCCGCCTGTCCCCCATGCCCCCGTGGCGGGGCTCAAGGACAGGGAGGCGGAGGAGGGTCTGGAGGGGAGGGGACCCTCCCCTGGAAAGTTTCCGGGGGCCAGGGGAGCATCACTGGTAGGTGTGTGTGTGTGTGAGAAGGGGTGGGGAGGGGCTGCCTCTTCTTCCCCTGCCCCCCCCCGGGTGGTCGATTTCACCCCGGGAAGCGCCGGGGGGGCCACAGCCGGCGGCAACCCTCCTCCGTCCCCGTGAGGATCCTCCCAGATTCACCCAAAAATCACGGTGACTCTCCCTCCTCTGTCCCCGCTCTTCCCCGACATTTAATCACAATCGTTCCGTGGTATTCCCACATCTGGGAACTCCCCAAGTCAATCGAGCGATGGCATTACCCTGTGCGGAGCACCGTACCGGGCGCCCTGGAGAGTTGAATACGGTAGAGTTGATAGACCCGATCCCTTTCCTCGGGAAGCTTACCACAGCTCTCCCCTTCTTCAGAGTCCCAGGAAGTACCTCCCTGCACCCCAAATCCACGCTTTACCCCCCCCGTTTTCCTCCCACCCTCTTCATTCAGGCTCGTGGGATCTAAGGGGGGGGGGGGGGGTCTTTAAACGACCTTATCCGTGGTTTCAGTTATTCAAGAAAAGCGGGAAGAGCCCGGGCCCGGGAGTCAGAGAGGACCTGGGTCCTCGCCCCGGCTCCGCTGCTCGTCCGCTACGTGATCTTGGGCAAGTCACTCTGCGTCCCTGTGCCTCAGTCTTGCCATCGGTAAGAGGGGTATTCAGTACCTTTTCTCCCTCTCCTCCGAGCCCCACGTGGGACGGGAACTGGGTCCGATCCGATGGCGTCGAAATCCACCCCCGCGTTCAGCGGAGCGTTCGACTCGTAGTCAGCACTTGACGAGTGCCACGCTTATTAATTCACCTTTCCCCGCTTCCGTATTGAAGTTTACCAGATAAACCCCTACCTTTTGCCAGCAAGAAGCTTCCGGTCTACCCATCAGTCGACCTTTCGACTGCAGCATTTGCAAACATCTTTTATGCTCTTTTACGGCCTCCTGTCTCTGATTAAATTTAGCGTCTCGCAACTCCCCGAAGGCTTCAACGGTGCCCGGCACACGGTAAACGCTTAATAAATACCATCTGAAAAAAAAAGGCCAGTTTGTAGACGCGTTACCCCCGCCTTAAGCCGCGTACAGTCTAGTGGCAGAGACGGACGCTAAAGCGGCGCGCGTCGTCGGTCGAATTACGGTTGCGGTCGAATGGTCGTGGCTCCGGGACGCTGCGGTTTCTCGACACCGGGGGACGGCTGGTTTCCGTTTATAAATTCCACCTTTATTTAGATTGAAAAACCAGAACGACGGTAACAGGTTGATGCTACATACAGGCTCAAGGACCAGTGACCACAACTGGAAAGAGAGGGTTGGGGGAGGTCGGGGGCGCAGGCCGGGAGATAGGGTCTGGGCTAGAGGGGAAGGGTAGACGAGAGGATCCCCCCCCCCCCCACGGCCCCCCACAGTTTACCTTACCAGCTCCGTCCCTCCCTCTCCCCACCCTGGGGTGGGTGAGGGTCGCCACCGAAGGTCAAGGGGGGAGGGGGGAGGGTTAAGCAGCAGGGGGTGACTCGGTGGGAGGGGGGCGCTCAGAGGTCACCCCAAAAGGAAAGCGGGAACCCCGGGGGCGGACGCCGGCGGAGACGAGCCCCGGGCGCTCCGAGTCGCTTTCTTGGAACAGCCGAGGGTCGGTCGATCTCCCCCTCAAACCCGCGTCCCGCCTGGGGGGCGGGGGGGTCCCGGGCCCCCGCTCCCCCCCCACCGTCCCCTCCGTCGGGCCGATCCGGGGTTCCCGACCCCCCCGTCGGTCCCGGTACCCGGAGGAGGATTGGAGGGCGAGCTGGCGACGGGGCCGGTCCATGCGATGCCCACAACTTGGATAGAAAACCTGCCCCGGGGTCAGGGCCGGGCCCGGGCGGGGGTGGGAGCGGGGAGGGGGGTGTATTGCTTCACAAGATGGTTTTGGTTTGTCGTAAATAGAGCGTGAGAGAGAGCATCGTCGCCGTTATCTCGGTCGTCGTAGCCGTGGTCACCGTCGCCATCGGCATCCGTCGTCGCGGTGGTCTCTGGGGGCGGCGGGGTCCCCGGCCCGGCCCTCGCAGGGGCCCGCGGCGCCCGGGGTCTGCCTCGGGGGGTCTCCATGCGTCGACCCTCCCCGGCGCGAGTGCCCTGGGGGCACAGCCATGCCATGCGTGGCCGGGAGGCCGGGCCCCGTCCCGCCCGCCCCCGCCGGGCCATCCCCCCTCACGGAGGACAGCGGCCGGCCGGTCGCCCCGCGGCGGCCCGTTCGGGCCACGGTCCGGGAGGGCGGAGAGGGGGGATTCGGGTCAGAGGTTCCGGGTTCTGGGGGGTCGGGCCGGACCGCGGCCCGGAGAAGGCGGGGATCGGATCAGGTGCGTGTCTGTATGCCGTACCGTGTGTTCTCTGAGCTGTTTATTTGCTTATGTGGTGTGTGTGTGTGTGTGTGTTTTGGGGGAGTCTGGGCTTTCGGGGGGGTCCGGTCTGGCCCGTGCCCTCACCCTCACATCACTTGATGCCCCTATTTAGGGCCCGGTTGGCGGCGATCGGTGCGCGCGTGTGGTTTTTTTTTTGCGATAGGGAAGTCCGAGGGTCAAGGGATCCGGTCAGCCGGCCTCGCGTCGCTCCGTGCCCCGGTTGACGGTCATCAGTGGGTGCGTTGAGGGAGTCCGAGGGTCCGGGGGTCCGGTCGGCCAACCCCTCCGGCCTCGGTGTCGCTTCACGCCGCTGCACGGGACCCGGTTGGCGTCGATCAGCATGCGTGTTTGGGGGTGGGGGGCGGGGGCGTACGTGTGCGCGCGCTCACTGGGGGGGATCCGGTCGGCGACCGCCCCCCCCGGCCCTCGCATCACTTCATGCCGCTGCGCAGGACCTGGTTGGCGGCGATCAGCATGACGCTGATGATGAAGGCGATGGCGAAGGCGCAGATGAGGCTCTTCCGGACACAGGTCTGCCGGATCTGCTGGTTGGAGCAGGCTGGGGGGGCGGGAGGGGGCACGGGGGGGCGACCGCCGGGGCCGGGGGGACGTGGGGTGAGGAGAAGAAGGTAGAGGGGCAGAGACGGAGAGAGACAGAGGGAAGAAGTCAGCGCTAATTATCGTGAATCGTGTAGGCTATCACCGCTCCTAAGACGGCGACCTCCGTCGGGCGCGGCGGACGTGTCCGTTGGGATGACGTCGGCCTTACCGCTTCGCACGGCGCCTGGCACGTTGGAAGGGCTTAACGGATACCATTTGGAAAAAAAAACCGGGTGACGACAATAGCAGTGTTGGTTGAGCGTTCCTTAGGTGCCCAGCGCCCGCATTCAGCGCTGGGGTAGATACAGGTCGACGAGGTCACGCACGGACCCCCGTCCCCCGTGGGGCTCGCACTTTAAGTGAGAGGGATCGAATCCCGATTTTCCGCTGGGGAAATGGGGGCCCAGAGAAGAGAGGTGACTCGGCCAGGGTCACGCGGCAGGCGGGTGGCGGAGCCGGGAGGGAGCGCGGGCCCTGGGGGGGGACCGGCGGGAGGGTCTGAGGGACTGGGGACGGGGCGAGAGTGGGGGCGGGTGGGTCCGCCCGGGGGGTTCGAGACCGGGGGGCCCGGGGGGGGCGGGGGGAGGGGGGTCCCGGACTCACTGTCCACGTCCACGGGGCGCTCCTCGGCCGTGCCCGGGTGGCCGAGGCTCGGGGGGCCGGGGCGAGCGGGGGCGGGGATCCCGGACTCACTGTCCACGTCCACGGGGCACTCCTCGGCCGTGCCCAGGTGGCTCTCCTCCTCCATGGTGATGATGCTCTCGATGTCCTTCATGGACAGGTGCGCGCAGAACGTGTCGTACAGCAGCTGCTTCAGCTCGTCCACCGTCAGCTTCTGCATGTCGCACTGCGGCCGGGGAGGGACGGAGGGAGCGAGGGGCTGAGGCGCGGCCGCCCCCGACCTCCCCGGGAGACAGGGACGCGGATTCCGTCGGGCGGGATCCGCGGGGCAGGGGGCTCGTCTCGGGGGACCCCCCGCACCGTCCCCTCCAAATCCTGCCCCGGGCTCGGGCGCCGCGGGAGTCACGGCGGAGGCGGGCCGATGTGGGCGGGGACCCGTCGGGCGGCCGTCCGTCGTCGTGTTTTCCTCTCCCGAGCGCTCAGTACAGTGCTCTGCGCACGGTAAGCGCTCCGGTAAATACGATCGAATGAACGAGTGGTTATCGGTGGCATCAGGGCCCGCGGGCTGTCCGGGCCTATTGGAGGGGAGCCAGGCCGGGGGTGGCTTCGCATGGCAGCAGGGGAAAGGGGGTGGGGGTGGGCTCTCGAATCAGCTGCCCGCGGGGGGCTGCCCGGCTAGAATCCGCACCCGGGGGGGCTTCTGTGGGGAACAGAGGGGCGGCCCGAGATCCGACCCACCCCCATCTCGACCCGCACCTCCTCCGGGAGGCCTTCCCTGACTAAGCCCTCCTTTCCTCTTCTCCCGCTCCCGCGTCACCCTGCCTCGCTCCCTTCATCCCCCCTCCGGCCCCACGGGCCCGTATGTCCGTATCCGTCACCACTTATCTGTGTCTATTAACGCCTCCCCGGGGGGGGGTCTCCCGGCCGCGGGACTCTGGTCCGGCGGGGGCGGGGGGCGGAGGGGGGACGCGAGGCCCCTCACCTTCCAGAACACGGTGTCAAAATCGGTGCCGTGGAACTTCTCCGGAATCCCGGACGTGGACAGCTTCGGCCCAAGTAACGTGACGAACTCTTCGAAGTCCACCTGGCCGTCCCCTGCCGACAGAAACCGGCGGATCCCGCTCTTCCTGGCTTCCCTCCCTCTTCCTGCCCCCTCTCCCCGCTTCCCTTCCTTCCACTTCTCAAACCATCAAGCATCCGTATTCATTGGGCGCTTACGGTGTGCAGGGCACTGTATTAAGCGCTTGGGAGGGGGCAGTAGAACAGTGTGATAGAGTCGCATGTGGCAGAGTTCTCCCTTGATCAGTCACTCCACGGGGTATACTGAGCACCTACCGAGGATAGAGTACCTAATAATGATTATTATTATTAGACCTCTAGACTCTGAGCCCGTTGTGGGCGGGGGATGGGTCCGATGTTATAGTGTACTCTCCCAAGCGCTCATTACGGTGCTTCGCACGCGGTGAGCGCTCAATAGATTGTTGTTATTGTGAAGAGTAATAATAATAAACAGCGCTTCAGTTACCTCTTCTGTAAAACGGGGATTAAGACTGAGCCCCACGTGGGACATGGGCTGTGTCCAATCTGATTATCTTGTAATTAATTAATGTTGGTATTTCTTAAGCGCTTACTATGTGCAGAGCACAGTTCTAAGCGCTGGGGTAGATACAGGGTCATCAGGCTGTCCCACGTGGGGGCTCACAGTTTTGATCCCCATTTTACAGATGAGGTAACCGAGGCACAGAGCAGTTAAGCGACTTGCCCACGGTCCCGCAGCTGACAAGGAGCGGAGCGGGGATTCGAACCCGTGACCTCCGACTCCCAAGCCCGGGCTCTTTCCACTGAGCCACGGCTGCTTCTCTAACCTCCGCAGCGCTTAGAATAGCGCCTGGCACACAGTAAGCAGTAATATATACCATAAAATACTAATAATGATACCAGGTTACTTCATTCCAAACCCCGTACTTAGTGCTGGGGTAGATATGAGGCGATCAGGTTCTACACGGGGGCTCGTAGTGTCATGAGGAGCAGCCTGGCAGAGCGGCTAGAGCCTGGGCCCGGGAGTCAGAAGGTCGTGGGTTCTAATTCCGGCTTTGTCACCTGCCTGCTGTGTGACCTCGGGCGAGTCGCTTCTTCTCTCTGGGCTCAGTCACCTCATCCGTAAAATGGGGATTGAGATAGCGAGCCCCTTCTGGGACGGGGGCTGTGTCCGAAAAGAGGTGGGGAGAGGGAGAGAGACGAGAGAATGTGGAGAGCGAAGGGCAACGGGAGGAGTTTCTAGACGGTAAACTGTTTGTGCGCAGGGATTGTGCCCCTAATTCTGTCTCATTGGACTCTCCCGAGCACTTAGTACAGTGCTCTGCACCGAGTAAGTGCTCAGTAAGTACCATCGATCGACTGCTTGATCGAAGAGAGGTCAGGGTGGAAGAAGGGCTCGAGGTCAGGAGGTCCAGGTTCAAGTTTCCCCTCCGCCACCGGCCCCCTGAATAACCTGGGGGGTCATTCATTCAATGGTATTTACTGAGCGCTCGGTCTCTCCGCCTCAAAATCGAAAGAAAGGGAGGAAAAACCCAGAGGGAAGGAGAGGCCGGACGGGACCAGAGCCCACCCGGGAGCGAAAACACAGACGGAGAGGGTGAGTTTTCAGAGCCCGAGAGAGAGGGGCAGCACCTGGTTAGGCCCGGGATTCCAGAGACCGACCGACCCGTCGATCGAGAGTATGTACCGAGCGCCTGCTAAGGGCTAGGCGCTCTATTCGGGGCCCGGAAAGGTACGACGGAAGCAAGATGCCCGTTGCCTGCCCTCGGGGACCTCTCCGTCTAACGGGAGACCGACAGACCTACGGCACGGAGAATTCCCAGAGCAGGGGACTGCGGAGACTGGAAGCACACGGGCCCCCTAGACTGGAAGTTCCTTCTACGCAAAGATTGCGTCTTCCAGGTCTATTGTACCGGGAGCTTAGCGCAGCGCTCTGCACACAGCGCTCCATAAATACCGGGGACGGATCGATGGACGGACGGATTGAGGCCCAAGAGGGATTCCGACTCCGTGACGGAGGTCCTCGGACTCTCCCGCCCGCTCCTCCCAACCCCCGCCCGGCACCGTGGGCTGTCACCGCGCGTCTGCCCGGGAGAGACGGGCGGCTCTCCCGCTTGGAGAAAATATCCCCTTTGCCGAGCGACGGCGGCTCTCCGATGGCTTTGAAAACGCCGGCATCCCGGGAGCCGTCGGAACAGGGAGACGGGGCCTCCGCTGAACCCTGGGCGGGGAAAAAGAGGTCGGAGGAGATCTCGTGTCACTACGGAGAAGCGGCGTGGCTTAGTGGAGAGAGCCCGGGCTTGGGAGTCGGAGGACCTGGGTTCCAATTCCGACTCCGCCCTCCTGCCTGCTGGGTGACCTAGGGGAAGTCACTCCGCTGCCCTGGGCCTCGGTTACCTCGTCTGTAAAATGAGCATCAAGACCGAGCCCCACGTGGGACCACCTGATTACCTTCTATCTACCCCAGCTTGGCACATGGTAAGCGCTTAACGAATATCGGCATTATTATTATTATTATTATTACCGCTTTTACTTCTGTGACTTCTACTAATGATAAAAACAGGAGGGATTGCTGGGGAGGAGGAAACTGGAGAAGCTAAGGGAAGCAGGGAGGAAAGCATGGGGCGGCGTGGCCTAGTGGGACCAGCGAGCCCCAGTTTCCAGTCCCACCTCTGTCCCCCGCTGGGTGACCTCGGGCGAGGCACTCCACCTCTCTGGGCCTCAGTTTTCCCATCTGTAAGATGGAGGAGAAGATCCCCGCCCTCCCTCTCAGACCGTGAGCCCCCCGCGAGGCGGGGGCCGTGTCCGACGCGATGGTCTCCGTCGACTCCGGGGCTCAGCCCGCCGCTTGGCAGTTGACATTTAAAGGCGAAACAGATTAAAAGAGGGAACCGGGGAAAAGAAACGAGGGAGGCTGAGATGAAAGGGGGGAAGGAGGGGGGAGAGATCTGGGCAGACCGAGCTGGAGGAAGGAAGGACGTGGGGGCTTGGGATCAAGGTGGGGGAGAGCAGTCGGGTGGGGAAGAGGAGAGGGGGACCGGGAGCGGGGAAAAACAGCGGGCGGGGGCCGTGGGGGTCTTTACCGTCCATGTCCAGCCTCTGGATGATGACCTCCAGCTCCACCTCGTTGGGCATGTAGCCCAGAGAGCGCATGGCCGTGCCCAGCTCCTGCTTGGAGATGAAGCCGTTGCCGTCCCGATCGAACACCTTGAAGGCCTCCCGGATCTCTGCGGGCGGGAGCGGACACAGCCGGGTCAGGGCCGGGGCGGCCAGCTCGCCACACGCGCCCCGCCCCTCCCCGGCCCCTCTCCCACCCCAGGAGGGGAGCGGCGGCCCCTCGCCGCTTCAGGGGGCCGGCGGGCGCCCACCTGGAGCCGGAGGTCAGACGGGGGCGGGCGGGGGTCGCGGCACGGCCCCACTGGCACCCGATCGCTCGGAGCGCCCCGGCCCCAGCCCCCTTTCCTCTCCCTCCGACTCCCCCACCGGCCGAGGAGGCCGGCCGGGAAGATGGCCCCGGGGCGGTGGGTCCCGGCTCTGCCCCTCGCCTGAGACGAGTGGCTCGATTTCTCCGGGCCTCAGTTTCCTCGGCGGCAAAATGGGGATAATCATAATTCGGCTATCGGTTAAGCGCTCGCTGTGTTCCGGGCGCTGCCCCGAGCGCCCAAGAGATGACGGTATCCGTCAGGCCCTCACTGTGTGCCAGGAACCGATGCGAGCGCTGGGGAGGATCCGAGCGTATCGGATTGGGTACGGTCCCTGTCCCACACGGGGCTCGCGGTCCTTGATCCCCATTTTACAGATGAGGGAACTGAGGCACGGAGGAGTGAAGTGACTTGCCCGAGGCCGTCCGGCAGACGAGTGGGGGAGCCAGGATTAGAACCCGTGACCCGCTGACTCCCAGGCCCCCGCTCTACCCCCCCCCCCCACGCCGTGCCGCTCTCCCTCCCGCTCAGTCCGAGAGCCCCGGTGACTGTGTCCTACCTGATCCTCCGGGATCCGAACCGGCGCATAGCAGAGAGGAAGCGCTTAATAAATACCGTCACAATTATCATTATTAGCGCTAGTCAACGTCCTCCCCGTTTTACTGGCTCTCCAGGGCCCTCTAACAAGATCCCGACTCTCTCCGTTCCTTTCTCTCGTCCTCGTTCGGCTCGCCTCAGGTCTCTGTCATCCTCTTCCTTGATGCCTCTGTCTCTCTCTCTCCATCACACCTCTAAGCTGTCGGTAGTGAGCAGGAAAAACCTTCGTCCGAGGTGTTCCTAACTTGTTGGCGGAAGAGAATTTTTCTCCCGATATTTCAGATCTCTCTCCTTCTCCATCTCCACCCACTCAGCCTCTATCTGTCTCTCTGTCTCTCTCCCCCTTTCCCTCTCCGTCTTCCCTCCTCGCTCCTGGGCCACCCTCTCCCCTGGTCCCCTCCTTCCTTGCGTCTCTTTCTCCCCATACCTCTTTCCTCCTCTTCTTTCCCTCCTGGGATTTAACTCATTAACTCTAACGAACAACTAATGAATAGCGGTAAAGCACTTGGAAAATCCCCAGCTCTCCGGAGCCGCTAAAGAGCCAGGAGGAAAGAGCCGGTTTCATTAGCGAAGAGGCCATTTCTCTCCGCGTCCACTCTCCGCCCACTCCTCGCGTCGGAGCCCCGGGCATCCCGTCCCCCTCCGGGCTCGTCGGTGACTGAGGTCTTCCCCGCTAGCCTGAGGAGTCGGCCCCAGGCTGACCCTCGGAACCCTCCGTCCCCTCTTCCTCTCTTCCCCCATCTCCGCCCCAGCCTTCACCGTGGCCCGAGAGGTCTGGCGTTAGAAGTCGGGAGACCCAGGAGTCACGTCGGCCCCTGGCCCACTCTGGGCTCCCAGTCTAAGAGGGAGGGAGAGCTGGGATCTCGTCCCCGTTTTTACAGATGAGGAAGCGGAGGCCCAGAGAGGCAGAGTGACTCCCGCGAGGTCGCCCAGCGGACCGGCGGTGGAGCTGGGAGTAGAACCCGGGTTTCCTGACTCCCGGTCCCGGGGTCTTGCCGCCGGACCACGTAGCCTTTCCACAGCCCACTTGGCAGGGAAGGAGACGCGGGGAAGGTGGGGGGGGGGCGGAGGGACCGGGGGGGGGGGGGGGCCGGTCTCTGCGGTCCGGCACTCCGGCCCGGAGAGCCCGTCCCCTCCTCCCGGCCCGCCGGCCACGTGGGCCGGGCTGGCAGGCCCGAGCTATAACTCCCCTCAATTACCGTCTCCGGGACTGTAAATGTCGCCGAGCGGAACGGTCCGCGGGATTCTGGGAAGGAGGTCCGCCGGCGACTTCCACGGCAAGGTCTTCGCCGTAACCCTTTCGCCCCCAGGAGGAGAGCCAGAGCCGGGAAGCCCCTTCCTCCGCCGGCGGAGGAAGCCGCCCCCGGGGGTTCGGGCCGTGGAGCCGGCTCCGAAGAGGACCCGGGGACCGCTGACGGGAGACGCTCCGCCCTCACAGGGAGGCAGTCTTCCCGACGAAACGGTAAGCTCGTTGTGGGCAGGGAATGTGCCTCTTCTATCATTATTATTATGGTATTTGTTAAGCGCTTACTCCGTGCCCGACACCGTACCGGGATGGATACGGACAGATCGGGTTGGGCCGGTTCCCGTCCCAAGTGGGGCTCGCGGTCTCAATCCCCATTTTCCAGACGAGGTCACTGAGGCCCAGAGAAACGTAGTGACTTGCCCAAGGTCACAGAGCAGACACGTGGCGGAGCCGGGATTGGAACCCGTGACCTTCTGGCTCCCAGCCCCGTGGTTTGTCCACTCTGTCAAGCTGCTTCTCTGTAACGTGGTGCTTGTAAGTACCACTTACTGTAAGCTAAACACTAACTTGTATCTTCTCCGGCGCGTGGAATAATCAGGAAGGCCACAGGCCCCGTCCCACATGGGGCTCAGGGTCTTAATTCCTGTTTTACAGATGAGGTAACTGAGGCGCAGAGAATAGCGATGACGTTTGTTACGCGCTTACTATGTGCCCAGCACTGTTCTGAGCGCTGGGAGAGGGGGGGGGATGCGAAGTCATCAGGTTGTCCCACTTGGGGCTCACGGTCTTGATTCCCATTTTACAGATGATGTAACTGAGGCCCAGAGAAGTGAAGTGACTAGCCCCAAGTCACACGGCAGACAGGTGGCGGAGCCGGCGTTGGAACCCGGCTCCTTGTGACTCCCAGGCCTCTTCGCTATCCACTAAACCACGCTGCTTCTCCACAAGTGCTTAGCACAGTGCTCTGCGCCCAGTAAGTGCTCAGATAAAATTGACCGAGTCAGGAGACCCGGGGTTCTAGCTCTGGTTTGGCCCCCTGCCCGCCCCGGGCCGACGCTTCTCCCCTCTGGACCTGTTTCGTCGTCTGCAAAACGGGTAGAAGACGCCCGGCCCCCTCCCTCTCTCAGGCCGTCAGCATCGCGGACGACGGGGACTGGGTCCGAGTACAGAGTGTAGCACCGAGTACGGGGCTTAGTGCTTAACGGGGGCCACGAGTATGTTAATAATACTAATAAACGTGGTACTTGAGCATTTGCTCTGTGCCAGGCACCGTGGTGAGCACCGGGGTGGATGCGGACAAATCGGGTCGGACCCAGTCCCTGGCCCACGTGGGGCTCACGTCCCCAATCCCCATTTTACCGACGAGGTCACCGAGGCCCAGAAAAGCGAAGCGACTCGGCCGAGGTCACCCGGCGGACAAGCGCGGCGCCGGGATCCACTACAGCGCGGTCCGTCTCCGATTATTATCATCACTGAGCGTCTCCACTGCGGCGGCTCCGCCCCGGGCTGGCAGCTCCCTCGTTGCTTCCGGGCTCGGCCCGCTCTGGCCGCTGCCCAGATATGATCGCTAGCCAGTTCCTGGAACGGGGGCCCTCTCCGGCCCAGCCCCCAGGGAGACGGACGGAGAGATCGGTCTCTCGCGCCGGGACCCGGGCCAAGGACCTACATCAGGAGCCGCGTTCTGAAAAGGGATACGGTCGGGTGTGCGTGCGATTCCGAGAACCACTCTCTTGAAATTATCACTGCGGTACCTGTTAAGCGCTTACCGTGTGCCAAGCGCTGTTCTCAACGCTGGGGTAGATACACGGCAATGAGGTTGGACACGGTCCCCGTCCCACAATGGGCTGCCAGTCTTCCTCTCCATTTTTTTTTTTTTTTTGCAGACGAGGGAACCGAGGGCCGCAGACTCGCCCGAGGTCACCCAGCGGGCAACGGATGAAGCCGGGATTAGAACCCGTGACCTCCCGACTCCCAGGCCCCCGCTCTACCCACCACGCCGTGCCGCACCCTCGTTAGGTAGGCGACTGGTGTTGGCGCGCGCGTGTCTGTGTGTCGTTTCGGCGTCAGGAGTTAAAAGACGGTGTGGGTTTTTGTCACGCGATGTCCTTATTCCATTCAACGTGCTAACCGGGGGGCAGGGGGCGGCGGGTGTGTGTGTCTGCGGTGTTTTCACCCGCTGCAAAACAGGAATGCGGGGACTAAGAGCCCGTGGGTGCATTAAGGACCTAATCTTATTAGGATCGTATCTGTCAGGCGCTTACTATGTTTCCGGTACCGTTCTAAGGGCCGGGGTAGATCCGAGTCCCACATGGGGCTCACGGTCTAAGTACTCTCGTCCGGCGTTTGCGGGCACCGACCCGGGGCAGGGGGCTGTGCCCGGAGCGTGAATGCTTTCAAGTTGTCAGGCGTGTGTGCGTATAACCCTCTCTCGCTACGGCTTTAAAGGTTGCGATGAATCAACGGTATTTACGGAGCACCAACTCAGCAAGTCCCGTACTAAACAGTCGGGAGAGGGCCATAAATTTAAGAGACAAAATCCCTGCCAACTAAGAGCCTGCAGTCTAAGTGGAACAGCGCCAGACTCATTTACAGATAGGAGGGAGAAGAGAAGGGAAAAATAATGGGCAAGGGAATGAACGGTCGCCTTTTGGGAGGTGCGTTTCCGAAGCGCTTCGCGCTAAACGCTAGGGTAGATAGGGTATCGGAGCGGACCCGGCCCGCGTCCCACGTGGGGCGTCGCGGTCCATCTTAAGGCCGTTATCCAGATGAGGCCCGGAGCTGGTAGGTGACTTGCCCGAGGTCGCACAGCAGGCCGGAGGCGGAGTTCGGGGTAGAACCCGCGTCTCCCGATTCCTTTCCCCTTTCTCCCCCGCTCCTCCCCCTAGAACGCGCCGCTTCCCCCGTACCTCGTCGGGGGCCGGGAACGTGTCCGCCAACTCCGTTCTGTCGTCCTCTCCCGGGCGCTGAGTCCGGTGCTCAGCACAGAGTAGCCGCTCGGTAACAATGACGGCGTTTGTTAAGCGCCCGCTATGTGGAAAGCACTGTTCTAAGCGCTGGGGAGGATACAAGGTCGTCAGGTTGTCCCACGTGGGGCTCACTGTCTTCGTCCCCCTTTTAGAGGTGAGGGAGCCGAGGCACAGAGAAGTGAGGCGACTTGCCCGAGGTCACACGGCCGACAGGCGGCGGGGCTGGGATCTGAACCCATGACCTCTGAGGCCCCAGCCCGGGCTCTTGCCACTGAGCCACGCGCCACTGACGACGAAGAGTAGGGCAAATAAATCCCCAAGCGCCAGAGGGCGCGGGTGTGTCCGTGTCACAAATGAATAGCTCCCCCCTTTCGTCATCCTAGAGTCAGTGTGTCCGTGGGCCTGCGTGCGGGTCCCCGTGTCAGGCGCGGGGGGGTCTCTGGGCCGCCGTGCGGCGGCGTGGCCTGCCGTTCCCCGGGCCCGGAGATCGGTGGGGGACGGCGCAGCCCCGGTGACCGCCGATCAGCGTGCAGACCTCCTGGTTTCTAGAGTTGGCCGGGAGCTCGACCGCCGAGGGGAGCTCTGGCGCGGGGGGAGCCGTCAAGTCAGAGGGGTTCATCTAACGCCTTCCGGGCGCCCGACGCTTTGCTAATGTACTAACTGTACTGCGCTCGTTGTGGGCAGGGAATGTCTGCTCGTCGTTCGTCGTGTCGGACTCTCCCAAGCGGTCAGTATAGTGCTCTGCACGGAGCCGTGCCGGGAGGAGCGGGAAAAGACATCCATTCGTCCGGCGGGGCTCCTGGGGCGGAGGAGAGACGAGCAGCTTTCCGACCCACTCCGGCCCCGGCCTCGATGGGGGCAGAGAACTGCCTTGCGGCTTAATGGCTAGAGCCCAGGGCCTGGGAGTCAGAAGGACCTGGGTTCTAATCCCGGCTCCGCCTCACGTCTGCTGCGTGACCATTTCCTGCTGCCCGGACTCCTCCTGACGACAACGATAACGATGGCATTAAGCGCTCTCTATGTGCCAGGCGCTGTAGTGAGCACTGGGGTGGTTACAGGCGAATGGGGTTGGGCACGGTCCCTGTCCCGCACAGGGCTCACGGTCTTCATCCCCATTTTACAGAGGAGGTAACTGAGGCCCAGAGAATAATAAGTAAATACATAATGTCGGTATTTGTTAAGCGCTTACTGGGTGCAGAGCACTGTTCTAAGCGCTGGGGGAGAGCCGGGGTCATCGGGTCGTCCCACGTGAGGCTCACAGTTAATCCCCATTTTACAGATGAGGTAACTGAGGCCCAGAGAAGTGAAGCGACTCGCCCACGGTCACACAGCTGACGAGTGGCGGAGCCGGGAGTCGAGCTCATGACCCCTGACTCCGAAGCCCGGGCTCTTTCCCACTGAGCCACGCTGCTTCCCAAGAATGAATGAAGAATGAAGTACCTAGAATGAAGCGGTGTGACCGAATGAAAAGGACTCAGGGCTGCGAGTCACACGACCTGGATTCCTCTTCCAGCTCTGCCCCTTCAGTCAGTGGCATTTATTGAGCGCTTCCTGAGTGCGGAGCACTGCACTAAACGCTTGGGAGAGTACAGTACCACAGACACATTCCCCGCCCGCGAAACCGAACGAACACCGCAATTATTATCGTTAGGGAGCGGCCTCCGGCACCATAGATAATCATGATGGCATTTTTTAAGTGCTCACTATGTGCCGGGCACTGTACCAGATCCCGGGGTAGATAGAAGCTAATTCGGTTGGACACGGTCCCTGTCCCGAGGCGCCGCTGCCGACCGCACAACTCTCACCCGGGTCCGGCTCCCCTTCCCCTGCCTCGTCGCCGGTCTCAAAGCGACCCTCGGCCCCGGGGGGCGGCTAGAACGGGTCCCCGGCTGAGTTTTCCATGGGGCCGCGATGGGAATGTCGTTGCGACCCCTTGGGATTCGCCCTCACCATCAACCGAGCCTCCGAACCAAAGCGCGACTCCACCGGCTTACACGCGGTCACCGGAAGCCCCGGAGTCCGCGTCGATTTACGCCCTCCGCTATTTACGCTCTCTCTCCTTCTCCCATCCGTCTTCCCCGCATCTTTTCCCTCCTATCTATTGAGTGATCTGGGGCCTGTCTTCTCCGTAAGTTTCCGATCCTCCGAGGACAGGGGCTGTGTCTCTTACCTCCCGCGTCCGCTCCCGGCCGCTCGGCACAGTGTGCCGCACCCAGGGAGCCTTCGGTACGTATCGTCGCTGCTGCTGCTGCTCGATTTATCCTGCCTCAGAATGCAGATTAGGAATAAAAACCAGGAGTCCCAGCTCACAGGTCAATGCGACATCCACCAGGGCTGCCTCGGTGAAATAATAATAATAATTCTAATAATGATTGTATCTGTGAGGCGCTTACTACGTGCCGGGCACCGTTCTGAGCCCCGGGGTTGATAATACAACCTAATCGGGTTGGACGCAGTCCCTGTCCCATATGGGGATCCCAATCTTCTACCCCATTTTACAGATGAGGTAACTGAGGCACGGAGAAGTCAAGTGGCTTGTCCAAGGTCACACAACAGACAAGTGGCTGAGCCAGGATCAGAACCCACACATAAACACACACACCTTCAAACGCCACACAGAGACCTTCGAACAACACGCAGAGACCTTCAAGAAACACCCGGAGACTTTCAAACATTTCGCAGAGACCTTCGAACAACACGCAGAGACCTTCAAGAAACTCACAGAGACCTTCAAACATCACACGGAGACCTTTAAACATCACGCAGAGACCTTCAAACACCACACAGAGACCTTCAAACACCGCCTCCCCCCCCCCCCCCCCACCACACACACACAATTAATCACAGTGACGCGGTCACACACCCCAGCAGTTTAACACTGTCACACCGGCAGAGAGATAAACCGCTCAGACAATTACCCCTCCGGCCCTCCGCAGATTAACAGATACACCCGCAGTCCCGCAAACCGATAAACCCGCGCGTCCAGACGTAAATAAGGCCCCCAAAACAGAGCTAAGGGCAGGCTCAGGCCTCCCGCTTCCTCTCGCTCCCCCTCCTGCTGAGCGGGACCCATCTCTGAAAGCGGCGTTATCGTCACGCCGACGTTTATTAGACGCCCACCGTAAGTCAAGCGCTGGGGTCGACAGAAGATAATCCCATCGGCAAGGGTCCCTGCCCCACTCGGGGCTCGCGTCTAAGAGATGGGGTAAGGGGGAATCTTCTCCCCCGGGGGGCCCAGAGAGGTCAATAATGACGACGATGGTATGTGTTAAGCGCTTACCGGGTGCCGAGCTCTGTTCCAAGCGCCGGAGGAGGGACGAGGGTCGTCCCGCGCGGAGGTCACGGCCTTCGTCCCCATTTGACAGATGAGGGAACCGAGGCCCAGAGAAGCCAAGTGACTTGCCCGAGGTCAGCCAGCCGACATGTGGCGGAGCCGGGATTAGAACCCACCTCCCCTGACTCCCAGGCCGGGGCTCTTGCCCCTGGGCCACGCCGCTTCTCGTGGCTTCGGAGGCACAGAGAGCGGAAGTGACTCGCCCGAGGAGGCCCGGCAGACATGTGGCAGAGCGGGGGTGAGAGCCCGGCTCTAGCCCCTCCCACCCCGTGTTCTGCCCTCCGGGGGGAGGGGGGCAGAGATGGAAATCTCCCTGGGGGGCCCCGCCGGGCCGGGGGCTTGGAGAGAACCTACGCACGGGCCCTGAGACTCCCCAGCTCTTCCTGAGGCCTGGACCAGCTTTCCTGGGAAGGGGGCTTCTGCTCCTCATGTCTTACCCCCGCCTCCCCCTCCTTCCCTGCCTCCAGACCCTGCCGTCCCTCTGCAGATGGCCCAAATGCCTCCTTCGGGCAGACCCTGCTCTCCCCCTCTCTCTCCGTCTCTCTCCCTGCTGACTGCGTACCCTCCTTCGGAGCAGCTTTCCCCCTCTCCTTCACACCCTTTCTCTGGTCATTTCCTCCCCTCTTCCCGGGTTGTTCTCTCTCCGTCTGCTCGTTGTTCTCTCTGTCAGTCTCTCTCTCTCTGACTCTTTCTCTGGATGTCTCTGGGTGTCTTTCTCTCTGCCTCTCTCTGTCTCCCTGTGTCTGTCTCTATCTACCTCTCTGTCTCCCTGTTGTCTCTTTCTGTCTCTGTCTTCTTCTCTGTCTCCCTGTTGTCTCTGCCTCTCTCTTAGCCTCTGCCTGCCTCTCTCTCTCTCTCTCTCTCTCTCTCTGTCTGCTTCTCTGCCTCCCTGTTGTCTCTGCCTCTCTTTCTTTGTCTCTGTCTCACTGTGTGTCTCCGTCTGCCTCCCCGTGCCTCTCTTTCCCTCTGTCTCCATCTGCCTCTCTATCTCTCTGTGTCTCTCTCCGTCTCCGCCTCAGTCTCCTTTCCTGCCTCCTTGTGTGTCTCTGTCTGCCTCCAGGTCTGTCTCTGTCTCTTCGGTGTATCCGTCTCTCCGTCTCTTCGCCTTATGTCTCTGTCCCAGCTGTCCCCTCTGCGCATTTCTTCCCTCGCTTCTTCCAGCCCCTCCCAGCCTCTCCGGGTGTCCGTCCCCGGCTCCGCCGCCGAGCCGCAGGGTGACCTTGGATAAGACGCTTCACCTCTCTGGGCCCTCCGCCTCCACACTTTGGCACACGAGAGGTGAAATTCCCGCTCACCCCACCTCTTAGCCCCTAGTAAGTTCTAAACAGATACCGTTACGATTCCCGTGATCGTTATCATCTTCTCCACGCTGAGCCCGTTGTGGGCGGGGAACGCGTTTCTTGTCGTACTCTCCCGAGAGCTTAGACCAGTGCTTTGCGCAAAGTAAGTGGTCCATAAACGCGACGGAATGAATGACCCGTGCACCCGTCGGGGTCTTTCTCCTTCCCGCCCTCCTCTCCCCTTCGCGGGCCTGGGCCTCCAGCCTCTCTCCGCCGCCGGTCCGTGATGGGCCGGTGTGACTCCCTCTCGGACAACCTTCCCGGGGGTCCGGAGGGGAGACGGGGGGGGGGGGGGTGATTCAGAGAGAACCGGGAGAGCCAGGAGGGGAGGGGGTCGGGCCGGGGGAGGCGGGGAGGCGGAAGGGGCGCTCGGACTAGGGGGGACGCGGAGTTGGGCCCCCTCGGCGTGTCACGCCGCGCTCCGTCGTCCTCGGCCGAATCCCGGCCCCTCTCTGGAGAACCGGGCCGAATGGCGCGCCCAGCTGGCTCCCGGGGGGGATGGGGGGTGGGGAGCGGGGGAGGGGGCCGCGCAGATGGCTCGATTCTTGGCAGCCGGCGAGTAGCCCAGCCGCGGCTGTCTGTGCCGAGCCGGCGAACCCGGCTCCGGCGGAGAACAAATGTTGGGATAATTCCCCGGGGGAGGGGGAGTCGAGCCTGATGAAGGATGGGGGAGGCTTATTATTATTATTTAACGGTATCCGTCGAGCACTACGTGCCAGGCCCCGTACTAAGCACCGGAGTAGATCCGACCTATCACCTTGCTCCCTCCTACCTCACCTCGCTACTTTCCTACCCCGACCCAGCCTGCGCGGTTCGCTCCTCTAAATGCCGACCTACTCCCTGTACCTCGATCTCGTCTAGCTCGCCGCCAACCTCTCGCCCACGTCCTCCCTCTGGCCCGAAACGCCCTCCCTCCTCAGATCCGACAAGACGGTGACCCTCCCCTGCTTCAAAGCCTTATCGACGGGCCATCTCCTCCGGGAGACCTTCCTGGACTAAATCTTCCCGTCCTTTTCCCCCCACTCCCTTCTGCATCACCCTGACCCGCTCCCTTCATTCATCGCCCGCCACCCCAGCCCCGCAGTTCTTACGTCCAGACCCATCGTTTATTGATTTATATCAACGCCTGTCTCCCACTCTGGACCGTAGGGTCGCCGTGGGCAGGGAACGTACCTTTTTATCGACCTACTGTCCTCTCCCGAGCCCTTAATGCGGTCTCTGCACCCAGTAAGCGCTCAGTAAGTACGACTGACCGACTGCACAGCCCCTGCCCCACATGGGGTTCACAGTCTTATTCCCCATCTTTGCATATGGGCTCACTGAGGCACAGAGAAGTGAAGCGATTTGCCCCAGGCCGCACAGCAGCCGAGTGGCAGAGCTGGGATTAGAACCCAGGTTCTCTGACTCCCTAGCCCGGGCCCTCTCTACTAGACCACGCTGTCTTAGTCCCAGCTGTCCGAAACCTCCGGCGATCAATCGGTGGTATTTATTGAGCACTTAGTGTGGGCAGAGCACTGTGCTAAGCACCTGGGAGAGTAGTCACAACCCCTCCGGGCCTCGGTCACCTCATCCGCAAGACGGTTACGATGCCACCTACCTCTCTCTGCCCTCTCGGGGAGGTCGTGATGACTGAACAAACACTTGGGATGAAAGCAGTCTGCAAATGTGCTGTTTTCTGTGGCGGGGGTGGTGCGGGTGCTCATTAAGCGCTCGCTATGTGCCGGGCACTGTACTAAGCGCTGGGGTAAATACAAGCTAATCAGGTCGGACACAGCCCCGTCCCACCTGGGGCTCGCAGTCTTAATCGCCGTTTTACACATGAGGTCACTGAGTCACGGAGAAGTGAAGTGACTGGTCCAGGGTCACAGAGTGGACAAGTGGCAAAGCCAGGACCAGGACCCAGGTCCCTCCGGCTCCCAGGCCTGGGTTCCCTCCACTAGGCCGGGCTGCTTCTTTAGACTTTATTCTTAGTTCTCTATTCTATAGATTCAGCTCATTGCTGGGCTCAGAGGGCAAACCACCGCCCTCCCCTCCCCTCCCCGCCTTCCTGCCTGCCTTCCCTCCCTGCCTTCCCTCCCTCCCTTCCTTCCCTTCCTTCATCCCTCCTTCCCTCCCTCCCTTTCTCCCTCCCTTCTTTCCTCCCTCCCTCCTTCCCTCCCTCCTTCTCCCCTTCCTTCTCCCCTTCCTTCTCCCCTTCCTTCCTTCCTTCCTTCCTTCCTTCCTTCCTTCCTTCCTTCCTTCCTTCCTTCCTTCCTTCCTTCCTTCCTTCCTTTCCTTCCTTTCCTTCCTTTCCTTCCCTTCCTTCCCTTCCTTCCCTTCCTTCCCTTCCTTCCCTTCCTTCCCTTCCTTCCCTTCCTTCCCTTCCTTCCCTTCCTTCCCTTCCTTCTTTCCCATCCATCCATCCATCCATCCATCCATCCATCCATCCATCCATCCATCCATCCATCCATCCATCCATCCCCCTCCTCTCCCCAAGCCCGGCCAGAGAGGTTTCTGCAGGAACTGCCTTTGGCATGGACACAGGCGAGACTTCCTCCCTTCACTCATCCCCCCCCCCTCCCATCCCCCTTATGTCCCTATCTGTCATCTATTTCTTTCCATTCATCTCTGTCTTCCCCTCCAGACTGTAAGCTCCATGTGGGGTGGTGGGAATGAGTCTGCCGTAGTGTTACATTGTCCTCTCCCAAGTGCTCAGTGCTCTTGCACACGGTAAGCGCTCAGTAAATACGGCTGAATGAATGAACGCGTGAGACTCCAGCCTCCTTCCCAGGGGCCGGAGAGATCCCAGCGGATAGAAGAATCGCCGGGCCCTAGTGGAAGGATCTCGGGCCGGGGAGGCAGAGGACCTGGGTTCCGATCCTGTTTCTGCCGCACGTCCGCTTTGTGGCCTTGGGCAAGTCACTCGCCTTCTCTGGGCCTCGGTTACCTCATCCGGAAGACGAGGATCGAGACCGTGAGCCTCGCGTGGGACGGGGACTGGGTCCGACCCGATGAGCTTGTATCTACCCCAGCCCTTACAACAGCGGTTGGCACGTAGTAAGCGCTTAAATACCACGATTATTATCGTGGAAATATAATAATGATTATACTCTTCAATAGAAGTGTGATAGTGAATCAGCAATTATAATTCATCATAATTCATTACTGTGAATCCCCCAGGCATCTGTCCAGAGCAGATGCAGGGGCAGTGGGGCAGTGCTTGATCCTCTTCCCCTTCCTACGCTTTCAACTGATGTTTCTGGACGCTTCTCCTCTCCCTTCTCTCGCTTCCCCAGCTCCGTTGTCTTGTCCTCTCCCAAGCAGGGGTAATAACGATAATAACGATGGCGTCTGTAAGGCGCTTACTATGCGCTAAGCGCCGGAGAGGATACAAGGTGATCGGGCCGTCCCAAGCGGGGCTCACGGTCTTAATCCCCATTTTCCAGATAGGTGACTGAGGCACAGAGACGGGAAGTGACTCGCCCAAAGGCACACAGCTGACTAGCGGCTGAGCCGGGATTTGAACCCCTGACCTCCGACTCTCAAGCCCGGGCTCTTTCCGCTGAGCCACGTTGCTCTAGCCCAGTGTTGGGCACACAGTAAGCGCTCAGTAGATACGATCGATTCCCCCAGACCCCGAGCGAGGCTCGCCCTCTGCCTCCCCGAGGGGGTCCGTAGCCGCCCCCTCGCCACTTACTTAGCCGGGCGACCCGGATCCCGCCCCGATAACTGGCTCTCGTCATTCACCGCCCCCCGGCCCCGGCTTCTAATCCCGCTATTCCGATCCTGACCCCACCACTTGCCTGCTGTGTGACCTTGGTTCGGTCACATCACTTCTCTGGGCCTCAGTTCCCTCATCCGTAAAATGGGGATTGAGTCCCCGGGGGACAGGGACCGGGCCGATTTGCTTGTATCCACCACAGTGCCTGGCACCTAGGAAGCGCTTAACAGATACCGTCGTCGTCGTCATCATCATTATGGATCCAAGACAATCCATCATTAGTAGCGTCAGTTGGACCAGAACGTCCTTGAGGACACCGGTGGTGTCTTCTAGTCTCCAGAGCGGTCGGGACGGTGCTCTCCGCCTCCCGTAGGTGCTCGGCCCGGTGCTCTACACCCAGTGGCGTTCACTACAGCGCACGCAGGTATTCAGTGAATGTGCCTGATGGTTTGACTGATCGTATTGTACTTTCCCGGGCACTCAGAATAGGGCTCTGCACACAGTAAGCGCTAGATAAATACGACTAACGGAGCATCTTCGGGGCCACCGAAAACCCACCCTGACCTACCTCGGGCCGTAAACCCGTTGCGGGCCGGGAAAGCGTCCGCTATCCGAGTCGGAAGGAGGTGGCTTCCGGTCCCGGGCTCTGCCGTTCGTCTGCTGTAGGACCTCGGTTCCCTCATCTGCCGAACGGGAATTCAATCCCCGTCTCCCTCCCACGTAGACTGTGAGCCCCGTGTGGGGCCCGATTAAACTCGTGGGTGCCCCAGCGCTTAATACAGTGCTTAACGCATAGGGAGCACTTAACGAACACCACAGCTGCGATTCCCGAGAAACAGCACGGCCTAGTAGAAAGAGCCCGGGCCCGGGAGTCAGAGGACCTGAGTTCCGATGCTGGCTCCACCACTTCCCCGCCGTGCGACCTTGGCGAGTCCCTTCCCTTCTCAGTGCCTCGGTTCCCTCATCTGCAAAAATGGTGTTCCACTCCCTGTTCTCCCTCCTGTTTAGACTGTGAGCCCCGAGTGGGACCTGACTATCATGTATCTGCCGCACTTAATCATTCTTCTTCTTATTATGACCAGGGCTCGAGTGCCGGGGTCCCAGCCCCTCCAGCGGGTTCCGTCAGGTGGCCGCCCGCCTGTCCCTTCCGACTCGCCCTCTCCGGTCAGCCTCCGGTTCCTTGGGAAACCGGGAAGGCAGAACAGGGTAAATGAATTGGATTTTGCCAGAGACCGAGCCACCTTGGTGGGTCCCACCCCCCTCGCCCTGCCGCTTCGAAGGCCGCCCCTCTCCCGCTCCCCCAGCCCCTGTCCCCGCATCTTGCTAAGGGGCAGAGGGGCTTTCTCCCCACTCCCAGGTGCAGCTTCTCTCCCTCCCCCGAAGGACCCGGAGCCGAGGGAAAGGGGACGGTTAGGGGGACGGGCAGGCCGAATATCACCGCTTGTTGTCGTGTTATACTTTCCCAAGCACTTAGCACGGTGCCCACAGCAAGCGCTCGATAAATACGACCGGATGAATGGTAAGGGGAGAAGCAGAGGGGTCCGGCGGACGGAACCCGGCTCTGAGAGTCAGAGGACCTGGGCTCTAACCCCGGCTCCGTCAGCTGGTTGCCGCGTGACCTCGGGCTAGTCACTTTGCTTCTCTGCACCTCAGTTTCCTCCGCAGTAAGGTGGGAATACCCGTTCGCCCTCCTACTTGGACTGTGAGGCGGGGACTGTGCCAACCTAATTGACCTGCGCCTACCCGAGCGTTTAGAACAGCGTTTGACCCACAGTACGGGGTCGACGCGTACCATGAGAGAGAGGGGAGCTCAGAGTTGGAGGCCCTGCCCGGAGCCCTCCCCGGTCGAGAGCCGGGGGAGGAATAGGGAAAAGGATGTTGGGGGGGGGGGGGGAGGGGGTGCCTGGACGAGGAAGAGAAGAGCCAAGGGGGTCCCATCCACGGAAGGGAGGCGTTGAGGGGCAGGAGGAGGACGAAGTCTTGCCCAGGGCATGGGGTGAACCACAGGGCTTCTGGGAGAAGGTGTCGGGATGGGGCAGGGAAGGGCGGGACTGAGAATCAGGAAAGAAGGGAGAAGGGGGAAGTGAGCAGGAGTGAAAATCCAGGGGAGGCCCCCATCTCTGGCCCCCCGAGGCCGCCGGGTCCTCCCCCCGGCCCCCCAAGACCGCCCAGCCAAGCGGACCGGCTCCCAACCGATCGATTCGTCCGTCGGTACCACTGACCGAACCCCTAACGGGGGTACGGGATGGTGGAGCAGCAGTTACTGCCCTCCAAGACTTGCGGTCTACCGGGGTCACAGACGCTGACGTTACGGACGGGAGGGAGGGCGGAGGAATAGGGGAGTGAGGCCTTCGTGTGACTTTGGGCAAGTCGCTTCACTTCTCTCTGCCTCGGTTACTTCGTCTGTAGAAGGGGGATGAAGACTGGGAGCCCCCCACGGGACAGCCCGACCACCTTGTATCCCCTCCCAGCGCTCAGAACGCTGCTTTGCACCTAGTAAGCGCTTTAACGCCATTGTTGTTATCCTACGAAGCGCTACGCAACAGCACGAGGGCCTGGTTGCCACAAAGGGCCGGGCAGGGGGGTTAGCGACCGGGGGTATCGGGTTCGGGGGTCTGGAGCCGGGAACCCGGGTGGGAGGGACCCGTGTTACGTTGGTCTCAAAGAGAAGGGAGAAGAAACGGAAGCGGAGGCTCCGGGGGGGCTAGAGAGAAGCAGCGCGGCCCCGTGGGAGAGCACGGGCCCCGGGCGCCAGGAGGCCTGGGTTCTAATCCTGCCTTTCTGACCCTTGCCTGCTGTGCGACCTTGAGCAGATCACTTAGATTCTCTGTGCTTCAGTCTCCTCATCGGCAAAAATGGGGGCACAGAATACTTTTTCTCCCTTCCCCTTGGACTCCGTGAGGGACAGGGATGGCAAAACCATCTTGTGTCTACCCGGCACATAGTAAGCGCTGGAGAAGCGGCGTGGCTCGGTGGAAAGAGCCCGGGCTTAGGAGTCAGAGGTCACGGGTTCTAATCCCGGCTCCGCCACCTGTCAGCTGTGTGACTTCGGGCAAGTGGCTTGACTTCTCTGGGCCTCAGTTACCTCGCCTGTAAAATGGGGATTAAGACCGTGAGCCTCACGTAGGACAACCTGATTATCTTGTATCCACCCCAACGCTTAGAACGGTGCTCGGCCCATAGTGAGTCCTTAACGAATACCAACGTTATCATTATTATTAAGTGCCATTATTACCATTACTGAACAAAAGCCATAAGTATCATCAGTGCTCTTGGAATAATAACAACAGTGGCATGTTAAGCGCTACGCCAGGCACCGTGCTAAGCACCGAGGCAGGTCCAAGATCAGCAGGTTCCACACAGTCCCCGGCCCACACGGGGCTTCACGGTCCAAGGGGGAGGGAGGTCAGGGCTCGAATCTCCTTTTAGCAGTGAGGAAACTGAGGCCCAGAGGCCCGGAGACTTGCCCAAGGTCTCGCGACGGACAAGTGGAGGAGCGGGATTAGAATCCGGCGTGTCTTCTGGCTCCCAGGCCTCTGCTCTTTCACCGAGACCACCCCGACGCTAACCCAAGCTGCGACTCTGTCCTATCCCAAATCCGGCCCGCTCCTTCTCCCCGACCCTGACCCGACCCTCCCCTTCCCCCCAGCCCTACCCCGGCCTGTCCCGCCGACTCCCTCCACCGCCCTCTGCGCAGCGTGGCTCAGTGGAAAGAGCCCGGGCTCGGGAGCCAGAGGTCATGGGTTCGAATCCCCGCTCTGTCACTCGTCAGCTGTGTGACCGTGGGCAAGTCACTTAACTTGTCTGTGCCTCGGTTACCTCATCTGTAAAATGGGGATTAAGGTGTGAGCCCCAGGCGGGACAGCCTGATTAGCCTGTATCTCCCCCAGCGCTTAGAACAGTGCTCGGCACATAGTAAGCGCTTCACGGATACCAACGTTATCATTATCGTTTTCCAGCTTTTAGTCTAGTCCGGGCCTTGCATTTAACTCCTCTCCTTCACCTGCAGGCTCTTCTCACACCGTCCCCTCCATTCCCTTCGATCAGTGGCAGTTACTGAGCATTCACCCTTAACGGATACGAATCGCGCACAGATATCATAATTCTTAGTGTTCTTTACTGTGCGCAGAGCACCGCGCTAAGCGCTCGGGTACAACAGGCTCGGCAGATAAGTTCCCCGTCCGCACCGAGCTTCCTAGTCCAGGGGACTCTCATCTCTGGGAGTCGGCGTATCCGCTCGCCCTGACCGCACTCGATTCCCCCGATCGTTCCGGTTTCCCGTCCGCCACCGCCTCGGCTCTCTTCCTCCCTTGGGAGATCCAGACTCCGATCCCCCGTCCACCACCGCTCCCTCTCGGTCCCCTTTTCTAAAATTTTGGTCTCTGTTAGGCGCTTACAACGTGCCAGGCGCTAAGCGCGGGGTGCAGGTTAATCAGGTCGGACCCGCTCTCCACACGGGGCTCACCGTCTTCACCCCCATTTTGCAGTTGAAAGTCACCGAGGCCCAGAGACATGAAGCCATTTGCCCCGGGTCGCAGAGCAGACAAGCGTCGGAGCGGGGAGTAGAACCCGGATCCTCCGAGACCCAGCGCAGACTCTCTCCGCTGGGTCACTCTGCTTCTCCGTCGTCTCCCCGGCTCCGACGAGGCGGCCTGGGCAGTGGCTCTGCCCGCCACGGAGAGACGCTTCAAATGATGACGGCGATTATGGACTCTGTTAAGCACTAAACGCTGAGCTCTCGGGCAGACCCGAGGTGATCAGACCGGCGCCGCTCGCGGCTCACGATCTACGGGGGGGGGGGGGGTGGCGACTCAGCCCCGTCTCACAGGAGAGGAGACGGGCCCGGACGGTGGAAGCGACTCAACCGAGGTCACCCGCCTGGCTAGCGCTCCCTTGACTCCTACCCCCCCCCCCCCCCCAGCTCCCTCCCCCAGGCCACACTGCCTGTAGAAAGAGAGAGGCGACCTTCCGCTCCGAGGATCCCTTCCTACTCCAAATTTTACCCCCTCCGGCCCCGGGCCCGTATGCCTCTTTTTCTTCCGCGGTATCTGCCAAGCGCTTACTGTGTTCTCAGCGCCGGGGGAGCTACGACGTAATCAGGTTGGACACGGTCCCCGGCCCACGGGGGGCTCGCGGCTCATTTTTCCCCGACGAGGTCCCCGGGGCGTAGAGGAGTGAAGTGACTCGCCCGAGGTCACACGGCGGACGGGCGGCGGAACCGGAATTAGAACCCGGGTCCTTCGGGCTCCCAGGCCGGCGCTCTGATCGACGGGGCCACGCTGCTCTGGAAGTTCCCCACGCCGCAGGGTTGAAGAAACCCTCCCCTCCCCTCCCCGCCCGCAGGAAAGAGCAAGGGACTGGGACCCGGGAGACCCGGGTCCTGATCCCAGCCCGGCCTCTGGCCCTTCTGGGTGACCTTGGGCGAGTCACTCCACCTCTCCGTGTCTCGGTCTCCCCCGTCGGGAGAGTGGGGATTCCGGGCAGGGTACCCCGGGGGGGAAGGACCCGGGAGCCGGGAGGGCCGGGGCCCGGTCCGCGGCCCGCCGACGGCCGCGTCCGCCCGCCTCCCGCCGCGTCGCCGTCTCCCTCGGCGGACGTCCAGGCGTCCTTCCGAGCTCATCGGGGCCGCCGGGCCGCTTCCGGAGAGGGGCGGGAGGGCACGCGGCGCGGGAGCGGAAAGGGCGCGGGGGTCCTAGCTCCGGGCCCCTGGCGTCCCTTCTCCCCGCCTAGCCCGCCCCTTGGCTTCCTCCGCTCCGATGGATCGGTGGCGTTCACCGAGCGCTTACCGCGTGCGGAGCGCCGTGCTGAGGGCTCGGGAGAGGACGACGGAACGACAGAACAGACGCATCCTCTGCCGGCAGGGTGCTCCGGGCTCCCTCCCCGACCCGCTGTCTCCCCGAGCCTCCCGCCGCCCCTCCCTCCCCCCCCCCCCGCGGTTCCTCAAGAGTCGACCTAGACCCGGGCTTCTCCGCTGACCCCGGCGTCCCGGTCCCCGGGGGCTTTGGCCCCGGCTCGCCCCGGACTCCATCCGGCCGGCCCCGGTCTCTCCGACCCCGGTGTCTCTCTCGCCCCGGCGCCTCTCGCCTTGAGCGTCCCCGACCCCCGGCGTCTCCCGCCCCGGCGTCTCCCGCCCCGGCGGGTCCGGCCCCGGACGTCTCCGGCCCCGGGGTCCCCGGCCCCGACGTCTCCCGCCCCGGCGGCCCCGGCCCCGGTCCGGCCGACCCCGGCGGGGCCCGGTCTCCGACCCCGGCATCCCCTCGGCCCCGGCCCCGACGTCTCTCGCCCCGACGTCTCCGCCGTCGGGCGTCCCCGACCCCGGGCGTCCCCGGCCCCGGTCGTCCCCGGCCCGGGTCACCCCCGATCCCGGCTTCTCTGTCGTTCCCGGCCCCGGGTCCGGCCCGCGGGGCCCCCCGGTCTTTCTCCTCCCCGGGGAGCGGAGCGGAGGCCCTAACCTTGGGGGGGGGGGGGGGACTCCGGGGTAGACTCTGTGCGGCGGGATGGGGGGAGGAGGGCTCGGCGAGCGGCCTGGGGTGGGCTCCGTCGGCGGGGGGGGGGGCCCAGTGGAGGATCCGGGGAGCCCTCCGGGTGGCGGGGTCGCCGCCCGAGGGGCCGGGGGGCTTTGCGGAGGTCACGGGGGTCCCCGGGAGGCGAGAACCCTGCGGGGGCCGAACAACCCAGCGCTCAGGACGGCGCCCGACACACGGTGAGCGCGTAATGCCGTAATGACGATAATGATAACGATAAGGAATGCCAAAAAAATAGCCCCTCGGGGAGGCGGTAGAGGGACACCTGACGGTGGGGGGTCTCTGGCCGGGGGGGGGGCACCGCGGGGGGGGGATGCCGTGATGTGGGGGGAGGGGGGAGCGGAGTCTCCGACCCCCCCGCCCCCCCCCAAATCCCATGCGGGGCCACCGGGCCTTAACCTACTTGTTGCCGCGCGGAAAGGTGCGAGTCCCCGGAGCCCCCGGGGCGGGGGGCTGCAGGAATCGGGGCGGGGGGCGGCGCTGGGGACCGGCCCCCCTCCCCCTCTCGCCCCCCTCCGCCTTCTCCTCTCGCCCCCCTCCGCCTTCTCCGGTCCCCAACGACGGGATCGTGGCGGAGACGCGAGCGGAATGCCGATGCGCGCCGGGCCGGGCGATGGAGGCGACGGGGGGGGGGCCGCGCCGACCCTTCTCCCCCCGGCCCACCCGACCCCCCCCCCGGCCCCCCGGCCCGGGGACGGAGGAGGGGGCCGCTGCCGCAGCGGGCGGGAGCCGGGCCCGGGCCGCGGGGAGGGGACGCTCTCGCCCCCCTCCTCTTCCGACCCAGCCCGGCTCTCTCCTTCCCGCCCCCCGCCCCAGAGGCGCGCACACGGACGCGGGCACGCTCTGCACCCCCTCCCCTCCCCCCTCTCTCCCCCGGGCCCCGGTCCGCCCGCAGCCCCCGTCCCCCGGGCCCGGGGTCTGGGGGGCGGCGGGGGGGGGGGGGTCCGCTCTCCCCGGCCCCCTCCCCCGGACGTGCGCCGCCCGACGCGCCCCGACTCCAGAGCGCATCCTCGCCTTGGCGGGCGCACAGGTGGGAAGGGGGCGGGGGTCCCGAAGGGGCTCGGGGGGTCCCGGGGTTCGGGGGCGGCCACTGACCCTCCAGCTCGTCCTCCGGGATGTCGACGGGCCGCTGGTCGGAGAGGATGCTGGGGACGGTGTAGATGCCCCTGTACATCAGCGCCGCGGTCACCGGGTGGAACGGCATCTTGGAGCCCCCCGCGCCCGCCCCCGAACTTTAAGGCCCGGCGGCCGGGGGCCCGGGCCGTCGGGGGAGGGGGCGGCTGTCCGGAGGCTAGCGTCCGGCCCGAGCCCCGGCCCGAGCCCCGGCGCCCCCGGCGCCCCCGGCCATGGGTTCGGGGAGCGGCGCCTGATCCCGGCGGTCCGGCCGGCCCGGCCGGGCCGAGGCGCGGGGCGTGGCCCGGGGGGCGGCCGGGAGGGGGGACGGGGGGGGCTCCCCTCCCAGCCCGGGGCCGAAGTTTCCCCGGAGCGGCTCGGCCCGGCTCTCCCTCTCCACTCCCAGCGCCCGCCGGTGAGGCTGAGCCTGCCTCTCTGCCCTCCTTCCTCCTCCCCCTTTCTCCCTCCTCCCTCTCCCCCTCCTCCTCCTCCTCCAGGACGCACTCCCTCCCTCCCTCCCTCCCTCCGTCCCTCCCTCCCTCCCTCCCTCCATCACCGGACACACACACAGGCACGCAAGCCCACCCCCTCCCGCCCCCGTGCCAAGGAAAGGAACGTCTGAGCGGGGAGATACGGGAAGCGCAGGAATGCCCGGGCGGTGGCACCGGCCCCAGCCCGACCCCCCAGCGGGACCGGCCGGAAGGATGAGGGCGGAGGGAGGGGGAGCGGGAGGCCGGGGCCGGGCGCGGGCGACGCCCCGGGCCGGCGGATCGGGGCGTCGAGGGCACGGGGGTCGGCGGGGCCGGGGCCGCGGGCGGCCAGCCCCCGCTCGGCCTCTCCTCCCCGGCCCCCGCCCGCGCCCCCGGGGCGGGAGGACGCGCGGCTGCGGCCTCGGGCCCCCGCCTCCTCCACGGAGGGTCCCCCGGCCTCGTGCCCTCGCGGCGTCGGGGAGCCCTCGGCCCGGGGCCCGGAGGCCCCGAGGCCCGGACCGGGCGGCGGGGCCGAGGCCTCGGAAGGCTCGGCCCCCCGCTCCGTCTGATGACGGCGATGACGACCGTGGCTCCCGTCGAGCGCTTTCTGCGTGCCGGGCACCCTGCCGAGCGCTGGGGCGGATACGGGCCAGTGGGGGGTCGGTTACGGTCCCTCGTCCTACGAGGGGCCCGCGTCTCCGTTCCCGTTTCGCGGATGGGGTAACGGGCCCGGGGAAGCGCGGCGACTCACCCGAGGTCGCGCGGCAGACGGGCGGCGGAGCCGGGATCGGTACCCGCGACCTTTCGGCTCCCGGGCCCGGGCCCTAGCCGCTGCGCCGTGCCGCTTCTCGGCCCGGAGCTCCCGGGGCTCCCTTCCCTTCCCCGGCCTGGCGGCCCTCGCTCCCCACCCCCTGCCTCGGCCCCGGACCCCTTGGGGAGGGGGCGGGACCTGGGGGAGGGGGTCCGTCTTCTGAGCCGACTCGCTCATTCGCTCTGGTCCGCGGCGCGGACACACTCGCGCCCCGACCCGTTACGCGTCCGACTTCCTCCGTCTGCTTCCACGCTCGCTCCACCGGGAGCATCTGTCTGTCTCCCCCCGTTGGACCGGGAACCTCCCGAGAGCTCGCGAGGCCTGGCTCGCTACCACGCCGTTCTCCCGAGTGCCTGGCACGGTGTCCCGCGCTCGGCGGACGTTCGATAAGCGCCCCTGACCCCACCCCCGTTTGCTAACGGAAGACTGGGACCCGTCGTCGCCACGCGCGTCGAGGAGTGGGTCCGGGTGAGTCGGGTACGTGGGCGGCCGCGTAGACGGGGATTTCGCGGAGCCACCTGGCTATCTGGGTACGCGGAGATCTCACGGGAGCCTCGGGGCTCTCTGGGTACACGGAGATTTCACTGGAGCCCCTGAGCTATCTGTGTACTCAGAGATTCCGTGGGAGCCCCTGGGCCCTCCGTGCACGCGGGGATTTCAAGGGAGCCTCTGGCCTATCCGTGTACGCGGGGAGCTCATGGGAATCTCTGGACTCTCTGCGTACACGGTGATTTCCTGGGAGGCTCTAGGCTACACGGGGGTCCCGTGGGAGCCTCTGGGCTCTCTGCGTATGCGGGGATTTTTTGAAATCGATCAGTTAATTGTATTTTCTGAGCGCTTACTGTGCGCGGGGCACCGTGCCGAGTGCTTGGGAGCGTACGGCAGAATTGGTAGACCCCCCCCCCCCCCCGGGCTATCTGCGTATACGGGGATTTTTAAAAGATCCATCAGATGAATGCATTCGTTGAGTGCTCGCCGTGTGCGGGGCGCTGTACCGGCCGCTTGGGAGAGGACAGTAGAACAACCTCCTGCCCACGACGAGCTTACGGTCTAGAGAACGAGCTTAGAGTCCCGGGGGCCTTCTGGTGAACCCGATCGCTTTTCCGCAGAACCGTTCGGTCCGCGTCTCCCCCCCTCCTCGAGACCCTCCGGCGATCGCCCGTGCACCTGGGTGACAGAGGGAAGCCCCTCGCCGTCGGCTTTCGACCCCTCCCACCCCCCCGAGCCCAGCCCGCGCCCTCGGCTCCTCGAGTGCCGGCCTATTCACCGGACCGCCGACCGGGCTGTCTCGCCGCCGGCCCCTCGCCCGCATCCCGACTCTGGGCTGGAACGTCCCTCCCTCTCCGTAGCCCACCGGGGGGCGCTCTCCCCACCTTCGAGGTCGTGTTAAAAGCCCGTCTCCTCCGGGGGGGCCCTCCCCGACTGAGCCCTCGTCTCCTCTTCTCCTACACCCTTCTGCGCTTGCTCCTGCACTAGAATTCGCACCCTTATTTACCTCTCGGCCCCGCGGCGCTTAGGTCCATTTCTGGAATTCATTTGTCGATATTAAAGTCTCTCTCCCCCCCTCGACCGTAAGCTCGCCGAGGCCAGGGAGCGTGACTGCCGACTCCGTCGCGTCGTACTCCGCCGAGCGCTTAGTGCGCTGCTCGGCGCGCGGCGAGCGCCCGACAGATACGATGGATGGGTCGACCGTACCGTGCACGCGGGGATCTGGGGGGAGCCACCTGGCTCATCGGCGTGTCCGCACATCTCTCCGGAGCGGCCTCGCTATCCGGGTACCCGGGGAGGCGGCCGGAGAGGCCTCGATATTTGTTTCCGCGGGGATTTTGTGGGAGCGGCCCGGCCGCCCGTGTACCGGGGGCATTGTATGGGAGCGGCCCGGCTAGGATACGGGGATCCGGCGGGCGGGGGGGGGGGGCGGGGAGGTGGAAGAGTCAGAGATCCGTCTCTGGATCCAGAAGGGAGCGTGCCGGAGATGCGCGCGACGCCATCTACGGACTCGGCGGCGTGTGGGCTGTGTGTACCCGGCGGCGTATGGGTGACGGGGAACCGTCGTACGGACGAGAGTCCGGAGCCGGGGGAGCCCGTGCTCCGCGAGCCGGTCGGCCCCGACCCCCTTCTCCCGTCTGCCCGGCGCCCCGAGGCCTCGGCGAGGCCCGGCGGGGCACGGGGATGGGCGGCGGCGGAAGGCCCGGCGTCCGGGCCCGGCTTCGGGGCTTCCTCCCGCTGAGCCCCGGTGATCGCAGACCGACTCCAGAGGGAGCGGCTGCCCGTCCTCCTCCGTATCGAACCCGAACTCCTCACCGTTGGTTTTAAAGCCCGCTCCCACCTTGTCCCTCCTTACCCCGCCTCCCTCCTCCTCCGCCCCGGCCGGCGCGCTCCGCTCCGCCGGGGCCGCTCACCTCCTCACCGGGCCTCCGTCTCGCCCGTCTCCCCTCCGACCCCTGCCCCACGTCCTACCTCTGGCCCGGGAGGCCCTCCCTCCTCAGATCCCACCGACGACGACTCTCCCCGCCTTCGAAACCTTACCGAAGGCCCGTCTCCTCCGCGAGGCCTTCCCGGACCGAGCCCCGCTTTTCCTCATCTCCCGCTCCCTTCTGCCTCACCCTGACTCGCTCCCTCCGCTCCTCCCCCCGCCCAGCCCCGCACCACTTACGGGCACGGCTGCCGTCTCGTTTATTTGCGGTGACGTCCGTCTCCGCCCCGCGGCACTCTGAGCTTCCTTGCGGGCAGGGAACGTCACCGTCTGTTGTCGTACTGTCCTCTCCCCGGCACTCCGTACGGTGCTCCGCACCCGGTAAGCGCTTGACGGACAGATCTACCGAAGGAATGAAAAACTCAAACCCGCGACCTCCTGACTACGTCACCCCGCCTCCCGAGGTTTCCCGACGCCCAGGCTCGGGTTCTCTCCGCTCCTCGACTTCCTTTCCCCGGGGAACGTCACGTCGGTCAGCCGACCCGTGGCATTTACCGAGCACACGTGCGGAGCGCCGTACCGAGCCCCCGGGAGCGCGGGACGGAAGCGGAAAGTGGACGTCCGCGGCTTGCTATCGAATGGGTGAGGGGGAGGGATCTCTGAATAGTGGAGGCGGGGAGAATAAGGGGAGGCCCGCGCGGGGCCGATGGAAGGTAGAGGGAGCTCCGGGCCCCGGGGGCGGGAGGGGCCGGGGGGGGGGGGGTCGTTGGAGGGGGGCCGGGTCTTGCCCCCGGGCCCGGGGTCCCAGGAGCCCCGTCCCCCGGTCCTCGCTTCAGGCCTCGTGAGGCTGCTGGTGGGAAGTGGTGTCGACTTGGCCAGGGATGACTGGCCACTGAAGACTCGGCCAGCCTCTTGGAGAACCTGGGGGCTTAGCGGGGGCGGGAAGATCCCCCCCCCCCAAATGATACATTTTGGGAAGGAGGAGGGGGCTCGCGGCAAGGTGAAAGAGAAGCCCGCTCCCAGTTTCCCACTCAGCAGCAGCCGCAGCTGCCGTCACCGGATTCTTCAACCTGTCCCTCCCCCTGCGGCCTTCGCCTCTCTCTGGGCAGAGGCCCCCCGCCCCAATTCGGTTCAGTTCTTGAGCGCTTACTTAGGGACGGCGCTGTGTTAAGCGCTCGGGAGAGTACAGTAGAAGAATGAACAGACCCATTCCCTGCCCACAAAGGAGCAGGCCCCAGCCCCATCCCTAGCCCGCCGTAGCCCCCCCCCCAGTCCCCCGAACCTCTCCTCTCCAGCCGCCTCCTCCCCCGGAGGTCTCCTCCGGCTCCCAGCTTCTCGAGGACCCCTCCGGTCTCCCCTCCCGGGAGCCCAAGGAACCCGGGGGGACGGGGACCCCGGGAAGCCCGAGAAGCCCGGAGAAGGTGAGGGTCGGCGGCCTCCTCTCTGCCCCCGCCCCAGAGCCGGGACCGGGGCGTCCCGTTTCCCCGTTCCCCGCGCACCCTCTGGACCGGGGAAGAAGGGCGGTGGAGCGGAAAGAGTGTGAGCGGGGGGGTCGGAGGACCCGGATTCCAATCCCAACTCTGTCACTTGTGCGTTGCGTGACCTTGGGTAAGTCGCCTCCCTTCTCCGCACCTCAGTTTCCTCAACTCAACTGGGGATCGAATCCCTGACCTCCCTCCGACTCGGACCGCGAGCCCCGTGCGGGGCGACGACTGTTTCCGACCGACCGAACGGGGACCCGCCCCGGTGCCTAGAACGGCGTCTGACGTAGAACAAGCACTTGACAAATACTCTTTTAAAGGGAACCCGAGGAATCCGGGGAGCGCGAGGGCCCCGGGGAGCCCGAGGAGCTCAGGGTCTCGCGGCCCAGTGGCCAGAGCCCGGGCCCGGGAGTCAGAAGGACCCGGTTTCCAATCCCGGCTCCGTCACGTGTGTGGCCTTGGGCGGGTCGCTTCGCTTCTCCGGGCCTCGGCGATCTCACCTGTAATAATAAGAGCGATGACGACGGTATTTATTAAGCGCTTACTACGTGCCAAGCACCGTTCCAAGCGCCGGGGTAGATACGAGGTAAGCAGCTCGTCCCCCACGGGGCTCGCGGTCTTCATCCCCATCTTACGGATGAGGGAACTGAGGCCCGGAGAAGCGAAGCGACCCGCCCGCAGTCGTCACCCGGCTGACAAGCGGCGGAGCCGGGATTAGCGCCCACGACCTCGGACTCCCGAGCCCGGGCTCCTTCCCCTGAGCCACGCCGCTGGGGGATCGAGACCGCGAGCCCCGTTTGGAACGGAGACCGTGTCCGAGCCGATTTGCCCGCATCTCTCCCCGGCGCTCAGTACGGCGCCGGGCACGTAGTGAGTGCTTAGCAAATACCATAATTACGATCGTGACCACAGAGACCGGTCTCGGGCGGGGAGGGGGGCGGGCCCGGGGGCAGGCGAGGCAGACACCCCCAGAGGTCCGACCCCCCCACGGGGCCCGGCTCGGCCGGGGAGAACGGCGGATGACGGTCTTGGGGGCTCCGAGATCCTGGGAGGAAAGCCGGGGGGGGGGGGGGGGGGGGGGGGGGGGCGGGCCGGTCCTCCCACCGGGCCGACGGGAACGGGAAGGGGCCCGGCCCCCAGCCCGCCCCGCCACCGTCCTCGGCGGCCGCCGACAGCCGGAGGAGCAGGCTCGCCTCCCTGGCTCGGGGCCGGCCGGCTAATTACTCGGTCCCCGGCTGGAATCTCATTAAATCCGGTCCCCGAAACATCCCTCGTCCTGCTGACCTGCTGAGGGCTGCCGCCGTCTGGGTGCCCCTACTCGGAAAGAGCCGCGCGGCAGGGCCGGGTCAGAGGATCCGGTCCAGGTCGAGAGGCGGGCGAGGGGGGTCCGCCGAGAGGGCCGGGGGACGGGGGGCGACGGGGGGGGGGGGGGGGGGAGACGACCCGGTCTGGGTAGGGGTGGCCGCCCCGGAGCCCCCGGCCACCGGACTGGGGCCCCGTCTCCTCCCCGACCTGCCCGGTCTCCGGATCGGCCCGGCCCCGGAGGGTCCCCGGGGCCCCCCTTAGATTTGGAACTTAGGTTTGGGTCTGCACCATTTATTCTCCCCACCCTCGGCCCCGCGGCACCCGTATCCAGAGCCGCGACTCAGTTTACCGTCCGTCTCCTCCCCTGGACCGTACGCTCCTTAGTGATCGTTCCGATGATCGCGGTACGCGTTAAGCGCCGGGGTAGATACGAGCCACTCGGGTTGGACACCGTCCCCGCCCCACGGAGCGCTTACGGTCCTAATCCTCCTTTTACAGATGAGGTCACTGAGGCCCGGAGAAGTGAAGCGACTTGCCCGAGGTCACCCAGCAGACAAGCGGAGGAGCCGGGATTAGAACCCGGGGCCTCCCGACTCCCGACTCCCGGGCCCGGTCCCCAGGGCGACGGGGGACTCGCCCTTCAACCCTGCGGCTCTCCCAGTCGCTCGGCGCAGTGCCGTGCGCACGGAAAGCACTCTCTAAATACGAGGGATCGAGCGACGGGGATGGAAGCTTCTGGGAACGGGGTCCGGTCTCTCCGGCTCTGTGGCGGTAGGGACGGAGGGGGGATTTAGGGTCAGGCCGGACGCGGACGGAGCAAGCTCTCATTCTCCCTCCGCCGCCCGGCCCCTCGCTCCCGGTGACTCGGCCTCCCCTCCCCGCCGACCCGTCTTCCCTCTCCTCCCTCCCTCCCTCCCTCCCTCCCGAGAACGGCTCACTGATTCACGCGCCTCGAAGTCGGTGCCAAGACGCGGCCCGGGGAGGCCGAGGCTGCGGGCCCTGGAGCCGGGGGTGGCGGCCGGTCAGGGGGGCGGCCCTCGGAGGGTCCCCCCCCCGCCCCGCCCCGCCCCCCCGTACCCCTGCCCGGGGCCGTTCCCCTCCCCTTCTCCCCCCTCCCCGACCTCGGCTCCGGCTGCTCGCAGGGCGAAGCCTCCCTCCCGTACGCTCTTCCCTTCACTGCTGCGGCCGGTCTGCCCGGGCTGGGGGTCCCGGAGGGACCCCTCCCCGGTCCCCCTTCTGACCGGAGACTTCGAAGCACTTATCGACGATGACCGTGACGACTGCGGTCTCCGTTAAGCGCTCACTGCGCGCCGGGCCCCGTTCCGAGCGCCGGGGGGGTGGGGTGCGAGCCGATCGGGTTGTCCCCCGCGGGGCGCACGGGCCTCATCCCCGTTTCCCGGATGAGGTCACTGAGGCAGAGAGAAGTGAGGCGGCTTGCCCAAGGTCACCCGGCTGACAAGTGGCGGAGCTGGGATTAGGACTCAGATCTCCCGACTCCGAAACCCGCGCTCTGTCCGCTAAACCACACGGTCTGGGGGTGGAGGCTCACCTCTCTACCTGCCGGGGTGAAGGAGGCTCAGAGAGGGCGAGTGCCCAGCCCGGGGCGGGTATCCGGCGTGGCGGGGACTCGGGTTTGGGACCCCGGAGTCCTCGCTCCCAGGCCCCAAGGGTTCCTCCCTCCCTGAAGGCCACCCGCGAGGGTCCGGGAGAGGGTGGGGGGGAGAGGGAATAATTACGGTATCCGTCAGGCACTTCATTCAAGCCGAGCGCTGTGCCGAGCGCTGGGTTAGATCCAAGATGATCGGGGCGGACGCGGTCCCCGCCGCCGCCCCCCCCCCCCCCCCCAAGGGGCTTACGGTCTAATTAGGTGGGAGGACAGGTATCGAGTCCCCCGCCTCCCAAGCCCCCGTCCTTTCCACTTCTTCACTGCTCTCACCTCGTCCTTTCCGCCACTCCACAGAGACGTCGCGCCAGAGGCCGCGGGTTCCCCGAGGCCTCGCTCCGGCAGAACCGGCCCGCGGCAGACGGGGAGGGGATACGGACCCGGCGCGGCGGAACCCTCCGCCTCGGGAGCCTGAGGAGGGAACCCGGGAGCCCCGGCGTCCGGAGAAGCTCCCGTTCCTTTGGACCTCCCCCGCCGCACCGCCCCCCCCCCCCCCCCGACGCCCGGCTTCCGGCTCGGTCCGGTGGAAAGAGCGCGGCCGGGCCCGAGGGTCGGACGACCGGGTTTCGCCGCTCGTCTGCCGCGTCGCCTCGGGCGGGTCGCTTCGTTTCTCTGTGCCTCGGTTCCCTCGTCTACGAAACGGACGTTCGGTACCCGTTCCTCCCTCCCGCCTGGTCTGCGAGTCCTCCCCGCCTCTCCCCACCCCGGTAGAAGTAGCGCTGGTGCTTATCTCCCGTCGGCGAGGCGCCGTGCCCAACGCTGGGAGAAACTACACAGGTGGGGATTGGCCACGGTCCCTGCCCCTCGAGGAGCCTACGGGAGGAGCTCCCGGAGGCGGCGTAGTTTCACGGAGATGATAGTGGTACCGTTGGTTTGGGCGCTTGTTCTGGACTAAGGGACTCTGCCAAGCGCTGGGGTGGATGCCAGGAAGTCGGGTCGGATGCGCTCTCCGTCCGGCACGGGGCTCACGGTCTTCGTCCCTCTCTTACGGATGGGCTCGCTGAGGCCCGGGGGAGTGAAATGACTCGCCCGAGGCCACGCCGCAGACGGGTGGCGGAGCGGGGATTAGAATCCACGGCCCTCTGACTCCCGGGCCCGGGCTCCATCCCCAAGGCGACGGGGGACTCGTCTTTGGACCCCGTGGCATTGTCCTCTCCCAGCTGCTCAGCGCGGTGCCGTGCGCACGGAAAGCTTCCCCTAAAGAGCGCGGGTCTTGGAGTCGGGAAACCCGGGCCGCCGCTTAACCCCTCCGGGCCTCGGTCTCCCCCTCGGCCCGGTGGGGATGAGAAACCTGCCCTCCCCCCTTCTGAGATCGCGAGCCCCCACGTGGCGTGGCCCGACGGGAAGGGCCCGGGAGTCCGAGGGCACGGGTTCTAATCCCGGCCCTGCCGCGGGTCCGCTCCGTGACCTCGGGGGGGGGGGTCACTTCGCTTCCCTGGGCCTCGGTTAACTCATCCGGAAAACGGGGATCGAGACCGTGAGGCCCACGGGAGACGGGGACCGTGTCCGACCTCATCACCTCCTATCTCCCCCGGGGCTTAGGAATGTGCTCGGCGCGTGTCGGCCCTTCACGGGTACCTTTATCATTATTTCTTCTTCTTATCGCTAAGGCTCCTGTTCGATCTGATTAAAACGCATCCACCCCTTGGTCCGGCGAAGCCCCTAAACAGGCGGAGAGTGCGTGCGGGCGAGCGGGGGGGTGAGCCGGGGGTGGGACGGGACCGGGGCGGGTCTGCAGTGCGGTCCTGCGGTGACATCTGTCTGCGCGCGCTGACTTTTAGGCCGCACGCCCCGAATACTAAGTGGAGACTCGAAGTTCCCCGAGAGACGACTCCGCCTACGCAGACGCCCGCGGAGTCGAGCCCGGCTCCCGGGGCGGCGACGGGGGAGAGGCGGGCGCTGCCCCCGGCGCCCCCCCCACCCCAGGGAGGGGACCCGCTTCCCCCCTCTCGGGCCGGACGCGACATCGAGGGCCGGGCCCCGGGAGGCGGCCCGGCTCCCGGCTCGGAGGGTCCGCCCGCCTTGGAGGAGCGGCGTCGGGCGGGACGAGGGAGGAGAGGGAGCCGTCGCCGACAGCCGAGGTGGGGAGGACGGAGGCCGGGAGGGCGGAGGGGGCGCTCTACGGACGCGGTGAGGCCCAGCCTCAGACGCCGCCGCGTCCCGCCTGAGAACCGGGGGTCTGCGGCTGAAGACGGGCCGACGGGGCGCGCCGCCGTCCGGAAGGGCGCGGCTCCCTTTGAGCCGAAGCTCCGGGAGGAGCGAGACGAGGAGGCGAAAGAAAACGGCGGCGGGCACCGCGGACCCGAAGCGCGGCCTCGCGACGAGGGGACGGCCTTTAGGTACGGTACGCTTAGTACAGCGCTCCGCACACGGTAAGCGCTCGATAAATACGATCGAACGAATCGCGCGTCGGGCGCGGCCGGGCCTGTGAATTCCGTCGCGCCCTTTACGGCGACGGGCCCGCTCTCGGCTGAACTTCCCCACCTCTGGACCGTGAGCCCGTCGTGGGCGGGGAATGGCGCGTCGTACCTTCCCAAGCGCCTCGTACGGCGCCCTGCGCACGGCGAGCGCTCAATGAATACGATCGAATGAACGGATCTCCCCGCCGGCGGCCTCTTCTCCGCGTACGAGGGACGACCCTCTCCGTATATCCCGTCACTCGCACACCTCTTTCCTCCCGACACGGTGGCGCTCCGACCTGTCGGGTCCCTCTCCCTCCTCCCGCTCCGACCGTCGGCCGATAATCTGCGCCTCCCCATCGGTCCGGGACCTCCTCGAGGGCGGGAAACCCATCGGCCGCTCCCGTTCTCCTCGCCCGGGCTCTTGGTTCGGCGCTCTGTGCCCACTGGGTGCTCGGTGAATACTCCGAGGGATCGATAGATAGATGGATCGGTTGATCGACTGGTTGACTGAGGGGGCGGCCGGCGTAGGAGAGAGGCGGGGAAGAGAAGGGAGAGGCGGGGAGGGACTCCGGGGCGGAGGAAAGGGTCCCCTATCCTGTAGCGGTCCCTCATCCTGCCCCCCCCCCCCCCGCCCGGCCTCCTGCCCTTCTGGGGCCGGGTGGGGCCTGGGGTTCGGACCTGGGTCCGGCCCCCCGGGCGGTGGGGTCGACGGTCACGGACCCGTCGACGTGCGCGCGCGCTCCACGGTCGCGTTGGGCGCGAAGCGACGATAACATCGACAGCGGTTTAATTGGCCGCTTTAATCTCGGACAGAGCGACGATTGGATCGTCGAGCCCTTCGGTCTCGTGGCCAGGAGATCCGGGGCGACGAGGCGACGAGGGGAGGGCTCGCGTCCGCTCCCCGGTGGGGAGGAGCCGGGCTGGGGGGGGGGGGAACGCGTGCCTTCTCCCGTCGGGGGGCCGCTCGGGGCTCGTCCCCCGACGGCCGGACCCGGGGACCCGAGGAGGGAAGCCCTCGCTCGGCACCCAGCCGCGTCCCCTTCCCGCGACCCCACGGGTCCCCGGGCTGTAGCTCCCGGCTCCCTTAGGGCGCGGAGCCCAGCGGACCGGAGAGAAAGCTCCGCGCGATGGAGGCGGGCGGCGTCCCCAAGTGGGAAGGGCCCAGGGCTGGGAGTCAGGAAGCCCGGGTCCTAATCTCCGCCCCGCCACCGACCCGCCGGGGGATGCGGACCGAGACGACGGCGGCCTTCCTCCCTGCCCCCCGCCTCCCGGTCTGGGGGTGAAAAGGGGAGGGAGAGAGCGGAGGGGGTGAGAAGGGGAGGAAGGGAGAGGGAGGAGCAACGAGGGCAGGGAGAGGGAGGAGGGTGAGGGGACGGCGGAGGGAGGGGGGATGTGCGGAGCGACCGTCTCGCAGACGGAGATTCCAGACACCCCCCGGCGCTTCGCCGTCTCTCGCCGAGGTGGCCCGCGGGCGTCCGGGGCACCGCGTTCGTCCTTCCCCGGCGCCGGAGGAGCCGGTTCGGGCGAGAGGGGACTTGTGAGGGAAAGGTGGGGCCCGGCGGGGGGCCCCGAGGTCCGAGCCCACCCCGGGGGGGGGGGGGGGCCGCAGCGGGAGTCCAGCCGAGACCTAGCTCCGGAAGAACCACCCTTCAATCTCCCCCTCGCGCCTCCGTATATATGTACGTTGGGTGTCTGTTGAGCGCTCGCCGTGCGCTAGGCACTCTAGCGGGCAGTGGGGTGGATACCGGGTGACCAGGCCGGAGACCGTTCCCGTCCCACGGTACGACAGGAGGGAGAACGGGTATCGGATCCCCGTTCCGCGGTCGGGGGAACCGAGGCCCGGAGAAGTGAAGTGATCTGCCCGAGGTCACGAAGCAGGCAGGTGGCGGGGCTGGGATTAGAATCCGGGTCCTCCGACTCCCGGGCCTGGGCTCTTTCCGCTGTCCCACACCGCTTCTCGGGTTGTTTCCGGGGAAGAGGAAGAGCGACCTGCATCTACCCCAGCGCTTGGAACGGTGCCTGGCACACAGTGAGCGCTGAACGGATACCATTAAAAAAAGGGGAGGATACGACAGAGTCAGAAAACCCGCCCCCCCCCCCCCCCAAGGGGCTTACGATCTATCGGGGGCGACGTACGAACTACTAAACGGGTAGAAGAGAAGATAGAGAGGGACAGGTGGATGACCGAGTTCTCAATTAATAGGTTTTGGAAGTCCATCTGTCCAGAAAGGCCACAAGTGGGTATGAATCCCTAAGCGGGCGGCTGAGGGCGACGTGAGCCGGAGGGAAGAGAAACGGATCTGGGAAGATGGATTTCCAGAGGGGCTTCGGAGCTGGGGCGAGGATGTGGATGTGAAGGGGGGTGGGGAGGGTGGGGGGGGCCGGGCCGGGGGGCGGGGGGAGGACGCTCATCTGCTCGCTCTCTTCTGCGCTCTCTGCCGGTGGCGGCCCGGCCCCTCGCCTCCCTCCCTAAGGAAGATGGAGCGAGCTCGGGCTGGCGGGAATGAGCTGGCTGTCACCCCGGCCCGGCGGCTGCTGCCTCTTGGGGCTCCAGAAGGAGGGGGAAGGAGAGGAACGGAGAGGGAGGGAGAGGCACGGAGAGGGAGGGTGAGGGATGGCCCGAGAGGGAGGGGGAAGGAAAAGAGAGAGAAGGATGGAGAGGGACGGAGAGGGACAGAGAAGGACAGAGGGGATCGGAGAGGGAAGCGGAGGGACGGAGAGAGAGAGAGAGGGAGGGAGAGGGACGGAGAAGGTTGAAGAAGGGCCGGAGGGGGAGGGAGGAGGGGGGGAGCGGGAGGTTGGAGATCCATCATGCCGTCGGCAGCATCTGTGCCGCCCCGGACCCGAACGAGCCTCATCCGTCAGGCTGGGGGAGCCCGAGCTGAGGAGCCTCCGACCACGATTCCTGGTCGTCCCGGGGCGGGGCCGGGGCCGGGGCCCGGGACACCGGGGCAGAGAGAACGGGTCGGGGTGGGCGGGGCTCGGGGACCCTCTGGCCGGGGCCAGTTAGACGGCGCCGGAGCGGGGAGGTAGAAAGCGCGGACCCCCAGGTCTCGGCCCCCCGCCGCCCCCGGACCGTAACGATGACCGTAACTGTCGCGGTGTTGGTCGAGCGCCGACCGCGTGCCGGGCACCGGGCTGAGCGCCGGGGCGGATCGAGGCGAATCGGGTTGGACCCAGTCCCCGTCCTGCACGGGGCTCACGGTCTCAATCCCCGTTGTACAGACGAGGGACCCGAGGCCCGGGGAAGCGGCTCGCCGAAGGGCACGCGGCATACGAGTGACGGGGCTGGGGCTAGAACCCGGGTCCTTCTGCCCCCCCGGGCCGCGGGGGTGTCCGGCGGCCCGGAGTCAGTTCTCCCGGCCTGTTCCTTGGAGCGATCTGGCCGAGTCTGGGCCTCACGTCACCCCTCCGTAGAACGGGGACAGCAGTAAGTGCCTCGTCTGAGCAATCCCTCGGAGGGAAGGGTGTTGGAAAAACTTCGTGCGCGCGCGCGTGCGTGTGTGTGAGGGGGGCTCCCCTCACGCAGGCAATCCTGCCTCTGCTGTCCCGGGCCCAGTCTCCCACCACGCAGACGAGGGAGAACAAGGCCGGGGGCTTCTTCCCACTCCCAGTGCGGTAGACGCGGGGCCCCGGCCTGGAGGCCCGGCTCGAGGGGGTGATGGGGAGGTAAGGGGGTGGCACGTTCAGAGTCCGGGTCCGCGGTGGACCCGCCGGGGAGGAGGCGGGGTCTCTTCCCCGCTCTCCACGAGCTGGTCCATCGCCCGAAGCCCGGGCGTTCTCGACAGCGCGGCCGACGGGCCGGCTGTCCGGAGCGACCGCGGGCCGGTGCCGTCACCCTGCCTCGGGCCGGCCGTTATCGCCCGCCCGCCGGCCGGCGGGAGGGCCCGGGGGCCGTGGAAGTGACGGGGCCGCCCGCCGGGATCGTCCGCCGGGCGCGTCCCGGCCCCCGGCCCGCGGCGGGGCCGAGCCGGGCCGAGAGGGCGAGGCCGTCGGCACCCCGGCCTCGGCCCTCGCGGCCGGGGGGCCGGAGGTGCGGACGCACGACCGCCCGCCCGCCCGCGCTCTCTCTCCGCTGACGTTTACCGGCTCGGGGAGCGGCTACCGAGACGTGAAACGGCTCCACGCCCGGGGCCGCTCCACTTCCTTAGCCGTCGCCTCCCTGACGGCCGTGACCTTGACGGAGCTGGCGACGGGTGGGCTGAGCCGAGGGAGGGAGCCAGAGGCAGGGCAGGCCTCGGGGCGGAGGGAAACCGAGGCCCGCGGCTCCCTCTCCGGTCTCCTCCGCTGCCGGGGCGGGGAAACCTGAATCCGGCCCCCTCCCCGCCTTCAGAGCCTTATTAAGGTCACATCTCTTCGAGGAGGCCTTCCTTCCCCGATTAAGCCGCCCTCTCCCCGGCTCCCTCTCTCCTTCGCGTCTCTCCGCGCTTAGGTCTGTGACCTTTGGACGTTCGCCTCCCTCTCCGCCCCGCAGCAGCCGCGTCCGTCGGTCGGCCGGTCACGTTTATCGAGTGCTTATCGTACGCAGCGTGGCTCGGTGGGAAGAGCCCGGGCTTTGGAGTCGGGGGTCATGGGTTCGAATCCCAGCTCTGCCACCTGTCAGCTGTGGGACCGGGGGCGAGCCACTTCACTTCCCTGTGCCTCGGTTCCCTCATCCGTAAAATGGGGATGAAGGCCGTGAGCCTCCCGGGGGACAGCCCGACTACCCGGTATCTATCCCAGCGCTTAGAACGGTGCTCTGCACGTTAACCAACACCGACGTCGTCGTCATCATTATTACTGCCTTAAACGGAGGGGTTGCGGCAGGAAAACGTTAAAGGGGAAGGGAACGTGCCCGCCGATCCTGTGGCACCGTGCTCTCCCTAGCGCTTAGTACGGTGCTCTGCACGCAGTAAGCGCTCGATAAATAAACCGCTCGACCGATCGCCTCGGACGGGGACCCCGGGGAGGTGCGGCAGGAGAACGTGACGGGGGAAGAAGCAGCGGGATTTGGCAACGGACCGAGCGTTACGGGAAGGGGTCGGGGGGGGGGGGGCGGGGGGGGGGGAGGGCGGGGAATGGCGAGGACGCCAAGGTTGAGGACGTCAGAGGCCGGAAAGACGGCGAAGGCTAAGTGACTTGCCCGAGGCCTGCGGAACGAAGGACTCCCCGCGTCCGGGCTCCCGCTCTCCCCCGTCAGGGCCGCGCCGCCTCCCTCGGAGGTGACAGCCGCTCGGGGAGACTGCCCCGGGTCGTCAACGGCCCGCGCTCTCCAAGCGCACCGGTGCCAAAGATAATTCGTATCGGCTGTGGCATTTAAGGGCTTACCACGTGCCGGGCCCCGTGCCACGCGCTGGGGTAGATACGAGTCAAGCGGGGGAGACGCGGTCCCGCGGGGGGCTCGCAGTCTAAGCGGTTGGCCCGGCGTTTAAGTCCCCTTTTACAGACGAGGAGACTGAGGCACACGGTCGCTTGGGCGATCTGCCGATCTCTCGCCCGACCCTTCCAGGTCTCAGCTGAGGAGGAGGCCGCTCGGTCGGACGGAAAGATGCCAGCGCCGAGAGGCGGGAAGGGGCGTGACGGGGAGGACGGAGCCCGGGCCTCGGAGTCGGAAGTCCGTGGGTTTCGGACGCCGGCTCCGCCGCCTGCCCGCTCCGTGACCTGGGCGAGTCGCTTCCCTCCTCTGGGCCTCGGTTCCCTCATCCGCAAAACGGGGATTGAGACCGGGAGCCCCCCGTGGGACGGGGAGCGCGTCCGACCGATCTCCTCTGAATCCACCCCGGTGTCTGGCACGGGGTAAACGCTCAACGGACACCGCGGTGATCGTTATTATACGATTGCCCGACGACGATCCATCGCGGTATCGTTAAGCGCTTACCCCGTGCCGGCGCGTCGTGCGGGTGCCGGGGTGGGTACGAGCAGATCGGGTTGGCCGCGGTCCCCGGGTTGTCATTCTGGTCCCCGCCCTGCCCTTGGCAGCGGCGCGACCTCGAGCGAGTCGCTCGACCTCCCGGGCCCGGTCTCCTCGGCTGAAAAATGGGGCTTGGGTAACCGTTCTCCCTCTCGTGTCCGACCGCGGGCCTGGGGCCACGTCCCGTCCGACTGTCTCGGCTCCGACCCGGCTCTTTCCTCCCTCCCCGGACTCCCCGGGAGGCGACCGGCTCGATGCGGTCGCGAGGGGCGGGGCGGGGGAGGCGGCGAGGCGGTTTCGCGGAAGGGCGGGAGAAGAAAGAACGGAGGCACGGAAGAGGGGGCCGTGACTTCCACGGAGCGCTCCTCCGAGCTCCGCTCCGCATAGTAGTGGACTTTCTCAGAGCAGGAGAACTCCCCAGGTGTCAGGGACGATTCACCAGTGAAGATGAGAGGGCTTTTTTCCCCCTCACCAGCCAGAAGGAACGCTTTCACAGATCACCTGAGCTCGGGAGGCGGCGGCGGGTTGGGGGAGCCCGCCAGGGACGGGGCGGAGAAGGGGCGAGGGCGAGGAATCTGAGGACGGACCGTCGCCTCCCCCCCCCCCCCCCCCCCCGCCCTTAACAATAACGTCGGTATCCGTTAAGCGCTCACTCTGTGCCGGGCGCCGGTCGAAGCGCTGGGGGAGCTCCGGGGCCATCAGGTTGTCCCACGTGAGGCTCACGGTCTTGGTCCCCGTTTTACAGATCCTTTCATCCACTCCCATCGAGCGCTCACTCCGGGCTGAGCGCTGTAGCGTGGGCCCGGAAGAGTACGGTGCAGCGACGGGCCCCGCCCTGCCGACAGGGAAATCCGGACAGAAGGAATAACAACGGTATCTGTCGAGCGCTTGCGTTGGTTCGTATTTAGCGAGCGCTCGCCGTGCGCGGAGCACTGTGCTGAGCGCTTGGGAGAACACAGTACAACAATAAAGGGTGACAAGCCCCGCCCCCAACGAGCTCAAGGGCAAGAGGGGAGGGGGCAGACAGCGCTCCAAATGAACAGACATCAATACAGATAAATAAAATGACAGATGTAGACCCAAGGTGCCGTGGGGCTCATTACGTGGCAAACGCCGTACTAAGCCTGTATTTAGCCCCTCTAGACTGTGAACTCGCGGTGGGCGGGGATGGTGTGTGTTTACTGCCGCACTGTCCCCTCCCAAGCGCTTAGTACAGTGCCCTGCACGCAGAAAGCGCTCCATAAATACGACCGAATGGAGGAAGGGAGGAGACCCGTGGTTCCTGCCCATTTCCCCCGAACCCGTCCGATCCAAAGAGGAGGGAGGCGTGTTCCGACGTTGCGTCTCCACGGGCCCGGAGCCCGGGGCGGCTGCAGGCGACGAGGACGACGGTGTCTCTTGCGCGCTCACTACGTGCCGGGCGCCGTACCAAGCGACGGGGCGGAAACGAGCGAGTCGAGTAGGACTCGGTCCCCGTCCCGCGCGGGGCTCGCGGTCTCCACTCCCCATTTTCCGGATGTCGTCACTGAGGCCCAGAGAAGCCAAGTGACCTGCCTACAGTCCCACAGCGGTCGAGGGGGCGCGGTCCGTGGAGAAAGCCTGCCCCAGGCGGACCGGTCCTCGCCCACCCGGCTTCCCCTCCCGCCCCTCCAAGCCTTGGGTAAATGATGGACTCGAGAAGTTCACGTAAGACGTGCCGAACGGGAGAAAACGGAAGCGGAAGTTCTAGGGCAGCCCCGGCGGGAGATCTCCCGTCGCCCCCGAGCTTCCCTTCCTCCTCCGTGCGGACGGGACGGACGGGCCCGACGCGGAAACCGTCCCAGATCCGGAGGCCGGACTAACCCGCTCCCGGGGACCCGAGGAGGCCGCGCGGTCCCGGAGAAGGGCCGGGGTCCGCCACGCCCCGGGGTCGGGATCCCGGCCCGGCCCCGGGCCCGCCGGGCGGCTCGAGACGCGTCCCCCCACCCCTCATTGGAAAACGGGGATGAAGACCGTGAGCCCCACGTGGGACGACCCGATTCTCCCGTGTCTACCCCGGCGCTTAGAACGGTGCTCTGCACGCAGTAGGCGCTTAACAGATACCAACGCTATTATAGCGAGCGTCGGAGAGATACCCCCCTTGTTACGATTACAGAGCCTGGTGTTCGGTAACTTCAGGGCCCGGTGCTCGACGGACTCCCTCTCTGCCCCGTGAGCCCCACGTGAGACAGGGACCGCGTCCAACCCGGTGAGCTCCTGTCGGCCCGGGCACTTAGGACGGCGCTCGACGCGTAGCAGCAGGCGCTCGACGAATACCGTCGTTACGATCGTCACCGTTCTCCCGGAACTCCGAGCTCCCAGAGGGTAAAGCCTCCTCGGTCCCCGAGGTGCTGCACGTTGGGCGACAAGAGCGGCGGCCCCGGCTGCGGTCCTCCCCCGGCGCCGCCCCCCCCTCCGGCCCTGAGAGATCCCTCCCCGAAACGGTGCGGATGCGTCCGTCACCGCTGAAGGGCTCGCTCCCTCCCTCTCCGCGCCAAGCGAGCCATCAGCTCTCCCTGCACGTGGCCGAGTCGGCCCGGCCCGCATCGCGCCCCGATGCGGTAACCACCGACTGTCGGGGACGACTGCCACGGCTCCTCAGTGGAGAGGAACGGGGTCTCTCGAATCCGGAGGAGATGTGATCCGGGACGTCGGAGATGGAAGCCGACGGCGTCGTCACTGCCGCGTCGGCTCCTCCGGACCGATCTGCCAAGGGGATGGATTAGGCGCCGTCGCAGCCGTTTCGGGTTTTGGCGGAGAGTGCCGCTTTCGGCCTAAAGGATCCCCCCCGGCCCCGAGCGCTCTTCGGTCGCAGAGCGACCGCGTCCCCGTCGATCACGTTTCCGGAGCCCCTCCTGCGTGCGGGGCATCGTGATAAGCGGTCGGGGGAGTAGGGGAAGGGATGCCGGGCTCCCCGGCCACCCGGCCGTCGTCTTCGGGTAAAGGAGCGGCCGGAACGTACGGCGCCGTTCCGTCTTTACCCGGAACGTCGGCTGTGACCTCACCCACGCCGGCCCGGCCCGGGGGACTTCTCCTACGTGGCGGGGAGACGGAAACCTGGCCGCCGGGCGGAAGGAGCTCGGGACCGGGGGGGAGGTCAGGAGATCCGGGTTCGGATCCCGGCTCTGCCACCGAGGCAGTCGAGCGCTCCGGGCCCCGGTATCCCCCGCCTTAAAGTAGGTATCAGATACCCGCCGCCTTCCGGCGCTGGGAGCTCTTGCGGGGAAGGTGCCGGTCCTAAATGGTCAGACCGCGTCGACCGTGGTGCTCAGCACGGCGCCGGGCTCACGGTAGGCGCTTAATCGGCGTCATCCAGGAACCGCAGGGCAAGACTCCGGCCCACCCGTCGTGGCCGGGGAGCGCCCTTAAGGGGCTTGCGGCTCCCCGTCACGAGACCCCGGTGGCCCTCCCGGCCTCCGCGGGCCGCGGGGCGCTTCCCCCGAGGGAGCCCGTTGGGGCCGGGGTACGTGTGCGGTGGGGGGGGGAGGGCGTGGCGTGCCGCCGGTTCAGGGCATCCTCCCGCTTAAGGGGGTCGATCTTATCCGTCGAGCGCCTGCCGTGTGCGGAGCACTGTACTAAGCAGTCGGAGGAGTACAACGATCCTCCCCAAACTCCCCCGAGGGTCGCCGGTCGGGTCCCGGAACCCCACCTCCTCTTCAACCCTCCGGCCCTCCCCAAGTGGGGGGAGGAGGGGCTCCTGCCTACCCCCCCCCCCCCCCTTCCTGATCGGGACCGACGAGGTCGTTCTCCTCGGCCTGACCCAGTCCCATCCCAGGTCTGCGGCGCGAACATCCGGGCCAACGCGACCCCGGGTCGGGTCTCGGGGAACGGACGGGCACTTTAAAAGCGAGACGGCGGGCCGGGTTCACCGCGGCCTTTTACGGCTTCGGGATTTTATTAGAACGGTCAAGTATCACAATCCCCCACGATAGACAACGACCTTCTGGGATCGGACGGGGACGGGGGCGGATTCGCCGCCGAGAGAGCCCCGAGACGCGCCGTGCGGACCCGGGTCTCGCACGCGGGCCGTGCGGAGGGAGGGGACGGGGGCTCCCGTCCCGCCTTCGGCGGGGCGGGGGACCTCTCGGCCGGGCGGCCGGGGGAGGGGAGGAAGCGAAGCCAGAAAGGAGGCGAGGCGAGAGTCGGGATAGGTCGATCCACGGCGCCCCCGGAGATTTGGCCTTGCGGTTGGAGACGAGAGGCGGAGGCGGAGGAAGAGAGAGGCGGGGACGGGGAGAAGGGGGGAGTGAGCCCCGATCCCGGCCGATAAGGGAGAGTCACCGAGCGCCCGTGGCCCGTAAGTTGTTGGGCGGTCCCGACCACTGACGGGGCGAGGGAGGGGCGGCCCGAGCCGCACGCTACGGTCGGCCCGCCAGCTTGGGCACGAGCTCCCACCTGGAACTCCCACTTCCCGGCTGTCCTCTGACGGAAGCCGCCGGGTCCCGGCCCGAGCCCGCCGTCCCCTCGCGGCCTAGCGCGACCGAGACCTCCCGTCGCCGGGACGTGAGGATCGGACAGGCGACCCCCCGCTCCCGCCGCGGCTCTGGGCCTTTCGCTCTCTGCTCCGTCGCCCCCCTTTCCCCCGGGTTGGCGGTCGACACCCGAGACCGCGGTCGTTCGGAGTCCGGCTACCTCTAACGACCTCCGGGAGATCGGGGGGGGGGGGGGGGGGGTTGAGAGGATAGATACGGCCACCCCGGAGCCCAGCCACCTTCCGACTCTTCAGAATAGTGAGATCTCCTCGGGTCCGCGGCTCTTAAATGTCCCGGGCGGCCACGGGCCGGCGGCAGGCCCGTCACCGGGCCGCCGGGAGCCGCTCGGGGTAAGGGGTTTGGGGGTTCACGGCTCACCAGATGCGGGGACTCTCCCAAGAGCGAGCAGAGGCCGGCTGCCAGACCGCCCAGACCCGCCCGCGGAGAGGGGCCGCCCGGGGCAGGCCGGGGGGGCCGGGGGGTCCACGCCGGGTGCGGAGAGCGACCCCGCCGGACCAGTCAGGCTGGGGGGCAACCGGCGGGGCCCAGCGGGACCACGGCCTCGCCACGACGTCTCCGGGGACGGCGGGGTCCCCGCGGCGGCGGAACCCAACCCTCCCTCCGGCCCGGAGGGGCCCCCGGGGGGCGGTCCGCCGCGCGGCCGGGCCGCCGGCTCGATCCGCCGCGGCGACCCCCCCGGCTCCGCCCTGGGGGAAAGGCTCCCGGTTAGCCGGAAGACCCCCGTGCCCGCCCCACCCGGCGGGTGGCGAAATCAGGCAGCGGCACGTGGTCGGGTGAAGGCGGGCGGCGCCGGCGAGGCGCTTGGCCTCTCTGTGCCTCGGTCCCCTCATCTGTAGATCGGGGACGAAGACCGTGAGCCCCACGTGGGACGGGGACCGGGTCCCACCCGACTATCCCGCGTCTACCCCGGGGCTCAGAACGGCGTCGGGCACGTGGTGAGCGTAACGAGGGACGACGACATCATCGCTGTTCCGTGAGACACCGTAGCACGGGGAGAGAGAGTAGGCCGGGCAAAGGGGAAATACCCCACCCCCCCGCAAAAAACCCCCCAGGAAACACAGCAGAGAGGGGCTTGGCGTTAACCCTGGCGGTGGTGGGACGGGGAGCGGGGAAGAGGGGAAGAGAGGGTGGCTGGGAAGAGCGGGGCGGCTCCCTCGGGAGGAAGCCCTTCCGGACCGCCGAGGCGGGTCCGGGCCCCGGGCCCCGCCACGGGCGGGAAGCCCCTCGGCGGAGGGAACGGAACCCAGGAGGGTGGGTGGGCGCGGGCCGGACCGCCGGGCCGCCTCCTCCCCCTCTCCTCAGCAGCGGGGCCCGGACCACCCGTACGCAGAACACCCTCTCCCGCCGATCCGGGGTGCCGGCCGCCCACCTCGCCCGGCCACCGGCCCCCTCCGCATCCGGTCGTGGGCCCGGCCCGGGGCCGAGACCCCGGCCCGCGGGAGGCGGAGGCCGCGGCGGCGGAGCCACGGTCCGGAAGCCGGAGGCCCCGGGTCCGAGCTCCGCCCCCGGCCCGCCGCGTGGCTGCGGCCGCTCCCCCTCTCCGCGCCTTCCCTTCTTCACCTGCGAAACGGGGATCGAAGCGCCCGCCCCCCCCCCCCCGCCTCCCGGGGTCGTCGGGCGGGCCGAGAGGCCCCTCGGCGAGCCCCGACGCCGCCACCCCCGGCTCCCCGCTCGCTCTCCTCCGGGCAGGCGAGTCCCCGGCTCGCGGTGGGCCCGCCCGCCCGCCTCTCCCCTCCAGCCCCCGGCCTCTCGGCCCGCTCGGCCGAGCGGGGGGCGCCCGGCCCGGCGGCCGGGGCGACGCCGGCGGCGGGCGGCCGGGCGCCCCGGGTGGCGGCAGGAGGCGGAGACCGGCCCCGGCTCAAAACCGGACGACCGGCCGGGGCCGCCGCCGGGGCGGCGCCGGACGGCGGGTCGGGGACGGCGGGTGGGAGGCCCGGGCCTCTCTGCGCGGGCCTCGTCCGGGGGCCGGGGACGGCGGCGCGTGATCGGGGAGGGGGTCCCCGAGTCCGAGGGGGAGGGGCCGGGCGGAGGGGGAGGGGTTCGGGGGCTCCCGGGGGTCCCAACGGCCCGGCTCCAGGCGCTGCTCCGTCGTGCCGCCGGCGGGGGTCGGCGCGTCGGGCGGACCGTCTCCCCTCTCTCACAGCTCTTCGAAGAAGGCCACTCGGGATGTGGTGCTCTGCAGGGTGAGCTAAAAGAAAGCAGAGGCCGAGAGGCTGAACGGAGGGCCGGGGGCGGGGGGGGGGACCCGCCCCCCCGGACCCTCGGGCGCAGCGCCACGGGGTCGAGACCCACGGGCCCTGCCCCGGAGGGACCCGTAGGCTAACGCGGGAGACGGACGCGGACGACCCGCCAACGGCGGGGGACGGAGGGCGGGGACGAGGGCGGGACGCGGCGGGAAGGGCCGACGGGGCGGATGGCGGTCGACATCTTCGCGCCGGTGCTGAGGAGATACGAGACGGGCGGGCGCCCGGGGGGGGGGGGGAGTCGGGGCCACGCGGGGAGGGCTTCTCGGAGGAGGTGTGCGTCTGCGGGGGCGTTCCGAAGACGGGCGGGGCTGGGGCCGGGCGGATCCGGGGGCGAGCGGGGAAGGGAATCTTCGGGCCGGGGGAACGGGGCGGGCGAGGGGTCGGAGGCGGGGGAGTCGAGAGCGCGGCGTCGGGCCGGGGGCGGGCGTCCGGCGGTCCGGGGCGGGCGTCGAGGCCGATCTGCAGCCGGGCCCCCCGCCGTCCGACCCGACGCGCCCTGCGTACCGGAGACCGGGACCGACCCGCCCTCGCTCCGAGACCGGCTCCCGCTCACTTGGGACGGCTCCGACGACCTGGTCTTCGGGGACTACGCACCGGAGGCCCCGGGCTCCCGCTCCGGCTCTGAGACGGCGGGTAAGCCCCTGGCCCTCCCCGGGCCTCGGCCTCCTCATCCGTAGAATGGGGACGCGAGCCCCGCTCTCCACCCCGCCTCGGAGCGGGAGCCCCGAGGGGGGCGGACGCCGGGCCCGATCCGATTCCCCGTTCACCCCGGTGCCCGCCGCGGCGTCTGGCGTTCGGTAAGCCCTCGCTACGGCGAAGATGATCCCCCGCCCGCCGACGGCGATGACGACCGAGGGGCCCGAGGCCCAGGGGACCGAGAGGGCCCAACGGACCGGACGAGAGCCCCGGGAAGGGGGGACGAGATTCGATCCCCGGGGTCCTCCCGCGATCCGCTCCCCTCCCCACGACTCCGTGGCCTCGCTTCCCCTCCCGGTCCCCGCGACCCCCCCAAGCGGTAGCTCCTGGCCCGGGGCCCCGGCCCCACCCCTCCGTACGATCCCTCGCGGTTCCAGTCCCGTTAAGGGACCCCGTAGTCGGGAGGGAATGACCGCAGCGCCTTAACGCCTTCTGCGGGAGCCCTGCCGATCGACGCCGTGACCCCCGGTCGCTTGAACGTCGGCGGTCCTCGGATCTCCGCCATCAAAATGTCCTCCTCCGATCCGGAAATCCTACCCACCTAACGGGGCCTTCCCGCTCTCCCTCCTCCTCTCCCCTCCGGCCGGCAGAGGCGGGGGGGAGGGGGGACGCACCTGCCGGGGCCCCTCTCCCTCCGGATCCCCGGCCAACCCCCCCCCGTCTCCGAGGACGGACGCCCCCCGGCCCGGCCGGCCGATCCGGCGGGGGGGCCCGCCCGGACCGGTCGAGGAGGAAGGCTTGGGGGCGCTTAGCGTCCGACGCTCCCCGACGGGTGAGCGCCCTCCCTCGCGGGGAGGGGGGAGCGGGGCCCGTCCCTCCCGGCCTCCCCCCGGCCTCCGCTCCTCCGGCCGCCAGCGGTTCCGTCGGCGACCGTTCTGTCGAGCCCCCCGTCGTCAGGAAATAGAGATTACAGCCCCAGCCGGGGGCCGATCGGGGAAAGAGAAACGACTGAGCGGGGGAGGTGGGGGGAGAGACACGGTATAAAACCTAACCCTTCGCGGGACGTTCGGCTTTCGAAACCACCGCCGTCACCCCGACGCCGTGGAGGTGACGTTCTCCACTCCCCCCGCGCTCGCCCCGCCTCGGTCTTGGGTTCCCCGCCGGGGGGGGGCTCGGCCTCGGCCTCTGGGCCTCGTTTCCCTCCTCCGTCGAACGGGGGGGGACGGTAGGTCGTGAACCCCGTGGGGATACGGGGATCGGCTCCCGCCGGGTGATCACGTCCCGTCGTCGACACCCGGCGCTCGGCCGACGCCACGGGAAGAGGCGTCCGCCCCGGGCGCCGCGCTCCGGTCCCCGCCCGTCAACTTCCCGCCGGGGGCCGGGCCCGGCGGCGTAGCCTCCACGCCTTCGTCGGTGGAGTGGGTCGGTCGATCGTACTTGGTGTGTGCAGCGCGCTGTACCGAGCGCTCGGGAGGGGACAGTATAACGAGACACGCATTCCCTGCCCACGGTGGGCTTACAGTCTAGCGACCGGAGGGCCGGGGGGGGGGGTCCCCCCAGAGGTCTGCAGTCGGGGAGGGGGCGGGGCCGCTCCCCGGGTTTTCTCGGGCCGGGGTAGGGTGGGGGCCGCTGGGCCCCGCCCCTCGGCCATCGGCGTCCGCCGGCCGAGCCGGCGGCCCCAGGGGAGCGGCCCTCAGCAGAGGCTGCCGTTGGGTCTCGCCCATCTGACGGCCAGCGGCCCCGTCCCCGGACCCCCCCCCCCCGGGGGATTCGGTCCCCTCCCGCCTGCCCCGGCCTCCAGTCCGGCCCCGTCCACCCCGGGCCGCGGGCCCGCGGCCCCGCTTGCCCGCGGCGGAGTTCGCAGGGGCGCGTCTGGGCGGGGGGTTTCTCTGGGTCGAGGGCAGGTGAACGGGCCCGGCGGAAGCCTCTCGGCCCGCTGCCCGCCGAGCCGTCCGTCGCTCCCGACGGCCGCCGCGCCGCGAGCCTTCCCCGGAGGGAGGGATCGAAGGGAGGGAGGGAGAAAGGGAGGGAGGGGGCGTGACACAACCCGACAGGTCCATCCCACCTAGGGAGGCGCGACCCGGCCCACGCATCGCTCCCCTCCTCCCGGAGAGGGGGACCGCCGGGCGAGGGCTCGGACTCCGGCCCGGTGGCCGGAGACCCTCACGTCAGGGGGCCCGTGACCGGCGCGCTCCGGCCGCGGGTGACCCGCCCCCGCCGCGACCGTCCGGCGGCTCGGGCCGGGGTCGTCCGCATTTCGGACCGTGCCGGAATCCGGCTAATTCTCGCGCACGCGCTCTGTCTTGCGGAGCCACGCGGGGCACGGGCCTCCTCGGTCGGTCGAAGGTGTTTATCGAGTGCCTACTGCGGGCTAGAGGATCAGGTGCGGCCTCCCCGCGCGACGCCCTCCGTCCGCCGCCCGCGCCCCCGACCCGGGACGTCTCGAGGAGGGGGACTCGCCGCAGGTTGCCCCGAGACCCCGCGCCCCCCTCGGGTTCCGACGACGCCCCCGGCGGGGGAAGCCTGGCGCCCGGCGGGTGGCTCGGCCCCCCGCGGATCCTCCCCCCCCAGGCCTTCTGGGGACGGTCTCCCCGACGTGGGAGGAACCAAGCGGGCGGGCGGGAAGCGTCGAGGCTGCGGCAGAAGGATGAATTACGTCCTCGGCGGCGGCGAGAGGAAATGGATTTTCAGGGCCGCATTGTGACCGCCCCCTCCTCCCCGGCAGGGAGGGGGGAGGGCGCCCGGGAGGGAGGGCGGCACGAGCTTCTGGTTCTCAGTGGGGAGGAGGGGGGAGGCGCGGACGCTTTCCCGAGAGAGACGGAGCCGGTCGGGGAGCGGGGAGCCGCCGGAGGAGGCCGCCCCGAAAGAGAGGGGAGGGCGGCGGAGGCGGGAGAGAGGAGGAGGAACGGGGGGAGGAGCGCGGGGGGGGGGGGGAGCCGTTCACGTCCTTCCCGGCGGTATCCCGGGGGCCTCTCCCTTGAAGCCGGCCCGCGCGTCGAGGGAGAGCGGGGTGGGGAAGAGTCCAGACCTTTCTAGCACGGGGGACCCGCTCGCTCCTCAGGGCCCCCTCCCACCCGGAAGGCTCACCGCATACGCCCCCGGGGGGGGGGGGGGGACCGGCTCCGAGAGGGAGGGGGGCCGCCAGGGACGGCCGCCGCGTTCGGGGCCCCCGAGGCTCACCGTAGCCTCGCCGGGAACCGGGGTGTCCGTCGAGCGCTTCCCGAGCGCCGAGGGCTCCGCTGGGCTCCGGGAGAGACACGGGACGATCAGACCTCCGTCTCGGGGTTCCGGAGGGAAGGGCGCCGGGAGCGCGTTTACGAAACCCGGGTTCACCCGGAGGGTGGGGGGGTCGGTCCGCTAGTCTGGAAGCTCCTCGAGGGGAGGGCTGGTGTCTGCTAACTCCCGTCCTCTCCCGAGCCCTTAGGAGACGCCTCCGCACGCAGAAACCTCTCCGTCGACTCTCGGATCGAAGAACGAACTGGCCGGGGGGGGGGGGGGGGGGAGGCACGGGGAGCACGGATCGCGAAGCGCCGTCCGCCGTTGGCCCGACGCCGCGATGCTCGCGTTCGCCGCGCGACACGTCTGCGAAGTCCACTCCCGGGGAAACCCCCCCGGAGACCGTACCGCTGACCGAGCCCGGTCGGGGCAGCCCTCCCTCGAAAGGCACCGGGCGCCTCTTTAGGAGCCCTCCCGAGGTCGCCCCCAGTAGGCCCCCGCGCCAGCCTTTCCAGCCGCACGCCTCCCGAGACCACTGGGGGTGTTCGGTGAATCGGGGGAGGCCCAGGCGGCCCTTAACCTGCGAAACGCAGAGAGACGCCCGAGGAGCGGCGCGGCCCGACGGTAAGAGCCCCGGGCCGTGAAGCCGGCAGGTCCGGGTTCCGATCCCGCTCTCGCTACCCGCCCCGCCGGGAGACTGTGGGCACGTCACCTGCCTCCTCCGTTTCTTCATCTGTAAAACGAGGCCTCCACACCGTCCCCCGTCCCCCCCCCCGGTCCCTTCCGTTGAGAACCCCTCGGGAGGACGGGGGACCCGATCATCTTCCACCTCCCCCGGCCCTTACGACGGATGACGCTCGGTACCGAGTCGGCTGTTGATGGGCACCGCGATCGACCCCCGTCATCGCCGACTTCCGCTCGGAAGCGCGAGGCTCGATTAAGCGGGGGGAGCCCTAAGGACCCCGGAACGAGCGAACCTCCCGCTTTACCTCCTTCGCCGGGGTAGGGCTCAGTCTTGGGGGCGAGAGGTTCCGATCAGCCGAAACGATACTATCGACACTGGTATTTGTTAGGCGCTTACTATAATAACGATAATGACGACAGTAACGACGTTGGTACCCGTTAAGCGCTTACTCCGGGCCGAGCACCGTTCCGGGCGCTGGGGGAGATGCGGGGTCGTCGGGTCGTCCCACGTGAGGCTCACGGTCGATCCCCATTTTACAGATGAGGGAACCGAGGCCCGGAGAAGCGAAGCGACTCGCCCACGGTCACGCAGCTGACGAGTGGCGGAGCCCGGGAGTCGAACCCATGACCTCTGACTCCGAAGCCCAGGCTCTAGGCGCCGAGCACCGTTCTAAGCGCCGGGGGGGATACGAGGTAGTCGGGTCGTCTCGCGTGGGGCTCACAGTCTTAATCTCCATTTTACAGACGAGGTGACTGAGGCACAGAGAAGCCAAGCGACTGGCCCGGAGTCACACAGCTGACGGGCGGCGGAGCCGGGATCGGAACGCGAGACACGTGACGACGACGATGGTGTTACCCGCCGAGCGCTCACTGCGCGTCAAGCACTGTTCTGAGCGCGGGGGTGGATGCGGACTAATCAGGTCGGACCCAGTCCCTGTCCCACGTGCGGCTCGCAGCCTTCGCCCCCGTTTGACAGGTGAGGGAACTGAGGCCCGGAGAAGTCAAGTGACTTGCCCAAGGTCGCACAACAGACCAGTGCCTGTTAGAACCCAGGTCCTTCTAACTCGCAGACCCGCGCTCTGTCCTCCAGGCATCCAACCGCCCCCGGGAGGAGGCCTGTAACTCCATCCCACGGGACCCCGCGGCACCGCTTTCCGGCAGAGTCTCCAGCTCGGTTGTAACTCACGAGAACCGGTCGGTCCGACGGGCTGCCAGCCGAGGCGCGGGGCCCGGGCGGACGCCAGCAGGAGCCTGGCGGGAGTAGGTGCCCTTCACCGAGAGAGGTCGGTCTTTTTTTTTTTTTTTTAAAAAAAAAAAAAATGGTATCAAGAGCCCGCTACGTGTCAAACACCGTTCTCAGCACTGGGGTAGATACAAGCGAATCGGTCCCCGTGCCGCCCGGGGCTCACGGTCTAAGGAGGGGGGAGAACAGGTGAAGTGAGGCACGGGGAAGCGACTGGCTCCAGGTCACCCGGCAAGCTGGGATTAGAACCCAGGTCCTCTGACTCCCAGGCCCGTGCTGTTCCCACTGAGCTGCGCCGCTTGACGTGTCGCGGCGGAAACCTTGGGACCTTCACCCGGAACCAGTCCGGTGGCCCCCGGGGAGCGGGACTAGCGAGGACGCTGCCCTCCCGGTGCCCCGCCAAGGGGTCTGGGCGAAAAGCCCAGCCCGCGGCCAGTCGGAGCCACCTCTCTAAGTGGGGTCGGGCTCCGGGGCTCGCAGGGACGGGCTCCTTCCTCCCCAGGAGGCCCAAGCTCTCTCACCTGCCCGTGCCCCCTTGCCCAGCGCAGGAGGGAAGAACCCACCCCAGTCCCCCACGGCAGTATCCCGACGCGGAAATTTACCATCACGGGGAGGAGCGGGACGCCATCCCACCCGGCCCCCGGTTAAAACCGTAGGAGAGCCGAGGGTATCGGCCAAGATGGACGGCTTCACGCCCGGAGTCGCCGTCGCGGCCGGCGGGCGACCCGCACGGGGGCCCGACGTCCCCTCTCCGGGCCCCGGCTCGAGAGGGTGGCCGTCGGTCCCAGATGGCTTCCGACCGGGCCCCCGGCCTCAGCCGGCTCTCCGGAAGGAGCCCCTCCGGCTTCCTCACCCGGGCCCGCCGCGGGTGACGGCGCGCGGACTCGTCTCGAACCCCTTAACCGGCTGCGGCGTCCGGGACCTCCAAAGCCGCCGTCAAGCAAGCTTCCCACACGCTGACCACCGCGAGGAGACCCGGGGAGCGTCAGGAGCGGGAGGCGAGAGCGCGACGGGAGAGGGGCTGCCCGGTCCCGGCTTCGGCGGCGGGAACCCCCCCCCCCCCCCGGGGCCGATGCGAATTCCGGCCGCCGGACCCCGCGACGCTCGGGGATTTACCGGCGGCAGGCCGGGCGATTCACCTCTTCCGTTTCCCCACCCCGGCCGCCCCGGGATCGCGCTCACCCTCGCGGAGGCCGGGCCGCCACGGGGGCGTTCCGGGTCCACGGTCGCATCCGGTCCCCCGCCGGGCCGGACGCCACGGCCGAGACCCCGTGGCCCGCAAAGAGAGCATCGAGCTCTCCGGGTGTTGCCCTGGAGTCCCTGCCGTCCCGCCCGCGCCGCCGAAGGGCTCTCGGCCGCCCGGGTCTCGGGATGATGTGTCGGCACGGCGACAGAGCCTCCTCCGCCCGCCGCCCCCTCCGTACCGCCCGCCGCCCACCTCTGGGGCCTCCGGTCACGTGGCGGAGTCCGACGGCCGAGGGAGAGGCTCGGGGGGCGGGGGGGGGGGTCCGTTTCCCCGTCTCCCTTCCTGGGCCAATAGCCGCTCCACCGACGAGAGGAGTCCGGCTCTCGGGACGGCTAGAGATTCTTGGGGGCGGGGCGGGGGTCGCGGGTCTGCCTGCCGCGCGAGGGACCGCGGGGGAAGTGGCTCGTCCTTAAGGGTCGGGAGCGCCCGTGAAAATGCCCCACGCCTAGCGGTATTCGCAACGCGAGTCCACGGACCACGAACCGGCCTCCAAACGGGGAAGACTTCAGAGGTCTGTTCAAGAAAACCGAGACGCGGAACTACGCGGGGCTCGTTGGCCCTCGGGCGTCTGGCACGAACGGAGCGGCGGGGGCGGGGGCGCGGGCGGCCCGGCGGGGAGGGGCGAGCGGGGGGACGGGAGGGCGGCGAGGAGGGCCAGAAGAAGAGAGGGAAGGAAGGAGGAGGAGCGAGAGGCTGAAAGGTGGCCGGGGAGAGCAAGCGGCCTCCTCTTTCCTCCACCCGGACGCGCCCCCCGCACAACTGCCCCGCCCATGGCCTCCGCTGCCGCCTCCGGGGGAGCTCGGCGACGAGGCTCGGCGCGACGGCCGCCTCCCCGGTGCCCCCGGACGGACCCGAGCGAGCGGACAGGCGGCGATGAGGCGGCGCGGGGGCGAGCGGGGAGGGGCGGCCCCTCCCGCGCCCGGCCCGCGCTTCCCGGGCCGCCCCCCCCCGCCCCCCCCCACCCCCCGGCGGGACCGCCCGGGCCGGGCGCGGGAGCGGCTCGGGAACGGGTGGGCGGGGGGGGGCCCGTGACGGGCAAGCGCATGCACGGGTTAGAGCGACCACGGGCCACCCCGTCGCCACCGACGAAGCACCTCGGAATAACCTACTTTGCAGGCTCAAATGCAGATAGGTCTTCGGCCCCGGGCTTGAGGCTAAACCGGCAACGGAGAACGAACAGAGACAAGAACAGACCTCTGTGATAAGGGCAAGGGCCGCCCGGGCCATCCGGTCCCGGCCCTCAGCAACCGGGCCGGCCGCCGTCGGCCCGGCGCCGCGCCGGCCCTTGGGACTTCCGGGCCCGGATCCGTGGGCTCGGGAGAGGTGAGGGCGGCCCTCCCCACCCCGGGCCCGTGGCCCGGCCCATCGAGTCGACCGAGTCTCGGCTCGGGGCCCGGGCGGACCGGAGGCGGGTGGGGCGCCCGGGTCGGTGGGGCCGATCGGCCGCCCGGCCCGTTGACCCCGGCACCTCCCCGCTCGCCGGCCGAGGCGCGGCCGGAGCGCCGCCCGGCCCATCTGGGGAACCGTTCCCCGTTCGGGTCTCCGGAGGGAGCCCCGGGGAGCAGCGGAGGCCAGAGTGGTGGAAAGGGCCCGGATTCCGGGGCGTCGCGGTTCGGGAGGAGGACCTCCTCCGAGACTCCCCCCGGGCCTCCGAGATCCCGGTTCCGACCGCTGCCTCGTCTTACCGGAGAGACCCCGGTCGCTCGGGAGTCCGCTCGACTCCGGCCGGGATCCGATTTTCATCTGCCTCCGGGGAGGCCGAGAAAACCGCTCTGCTCTTCCTCGGGCGGGACGATGGCGACGTAGGTGAGGGGCCGGGGCCCCGCCCGGATCGCAGAGCGAACCTGAACCCCAAGGGGAGGGGGCCGGCGGCTGCCCCCGGGTCCTCGAGCCCGCGGGCCGCCGGGAGATGCGGACCGAGCGGCCGCGCGCTCGGCCTCACCGGGGGGGTTTAACCGCCGAGCCTGGAGGGGAGGCCCAGGCCCGGCCGCCCTCGGTCAGGGTGCCGCCGGCCCCCTGGGCTCTCGGCGAGGGGGCCCGAGACGGGCCTGAAACCGAAGGGGCGGGGCGGGGCGGGGCGGGGCGGGCCGGCGGGCCCCTTCCCGGAAGCCCGGGGGTCTGACGCGGCCCGGTTTTGGGGGCCGGAGGGAGGTTGGGGGAAGAAACATCGTAGGGGCCGGGAGGGGCGATCAGCTCGGAAGCCAACACCCTCCTTCACGGACGGAAATCCAGACCGCCCGGCCCGCTCCCGGGGAACTCCGTTTCCGAAACGTTTCGGGCCCGTCGGCCCGAGGGACGGGGGCTGCTGAACGACACCGGAATGGGTTTGGGAACCGGAACCGATCGGGCGGCTGGCCCCCGGGCCCGCCCCGCCTGCCCTTCCGAGATCCCCTCCCTTCTCGAAAGCTCTCTGGGCCGAATAAATAAACGGAGGACGGAAAACCGAACCACGGTCGGGGGCCTCCCGACAGCAGCGCTGGTTCACCGGGTGGCCGCTTCCCGACCCCGGGGATCCCCACGCGAGGCAGGAGGCCCAGGCGCGCGGGGGGTCCGCCCTCGGCGGCCTCACGTTCCGTTTGCTTTCTCGTGAGCTCCTCGCTCTCACCTCGGGGTGGGCAGCGCGGGGGGGGGGGCCCGAGGGGTGGCGAGGGGGGCTTCTGGGCGATGGAGTCCGCCGGAGGACCGGCCCGACGGCGGATCGCGCGGGCGCCGCTCGGGGCGGGGGGCGGGGGCCGGGTACCTTTTTGATGGTGTTGTGCTTGCCGCCGCCTCGGTCGGCGTTCTCGTTGTGCAGGATGTCCAGGGCGGTCTCCCTCTCCTTCAGCTTCAGGGCCTCGATCTCCGTCTTCAGCTCGTTGAGCTGCTCCTGCAGGTGTTTGCTCTTCTCCATGTACTCCACCCTGCCGGGACCGAGAGACGGCGCCGATGGGCTCTCGGGCGGCGGCGGGACTCCCGGGACCCGAGCGGATGGGCAACGGGTCGCCTGAGGTGCCGCCGGGGCCCCGAGGGAGGGAGGGAGGACGGTATCCCCGGGCCCCACGCCGGCACGCGTGGACCTGCCCGCCCCCGCCTCTCCGACGATACCCGAGTCTCCCGTCGGGACCGAAAAGACAGCCAGATCACCGCGGAACCCGTTCCGGGCTTGCTGCGCGCCCAACGCCGTGTCGAGCACCGGGTCGGACGCCGGATAATCGGGTCGGATTAATCGAACTCTCGGTAGGCGCTCACGACGGCGCTCTGCGCGCGAGAGCGTGCTACGTGATGACCGACGAGCGACTGATGGTCGGATACGGTCCCCGTCCCACATAGGGCTCGCAGCTTAAGGGGGAGGGAGAGACGGGTACTCCGCCCCCATTTCACGGCCGAGGAAACTGAGGCGCAGCGAGGTTAAGCGGACTCACCCAAGGGCCCAGAGCAGGCACGGGGTAGAGGTGGGATTAGAACGTCGGTCCCTGGCTCCCGGACCCGTCCTCCTTCCCCCCGGGCTCCGCTATTTCTTTAGAAAGCCCGGCGGGGGGGGCGGCTTTCTACGCTTTCCGGCTACGTTCCCGACTGTGAAAGGCTCCTTGAGCCCGTCAGAATCTCAGACCCCCTTCACCTGCAGGCGCGGGGATCCGTCGACAGAGGAGCCCGGATTCCTTCCGACTCATCGGCGTGGGACCAGAGGGGGCGCCCAGCGCGGCGGGGGTCAGGCGAACCCAAGCCGGCGGGGGCTGGGGAGGCCGAGCCGCGGGGCCCAGGCCGTGGGAAACGGCCAAGGCTACCGGGGAACGTCTCCTCCCGGGCTCTTTACGAGCGCGGGTTTACCCCCGGGGAGGGTCCCGTCGTTCTGGGGAGGCCTCGGGGCAGACTGTAGGAAGCGGAAAGTCTCCCGTCCGCCGTGGCCTCGGCCCCCGCCTCGGTTCCCCTCTCCGAGAGAATATGGGGACAACCGTTCAGAAAACCTTTCGGAGATTCTCGGCGGTTACGGGCGGGCGGCAAGGGTTAGTTGTGGGACGGAAGTGTCCCTTGGCGTCTCAGGGGACCGGCCGGGCCCGGACCGACACCTCTCCGGGCTTGCGGCCTCGGGCCCGCGGACGCCGCCCCGCTATTCAGCGCTTCCGAAAGGGATCACCGCCCCTCCGCCTCCTCCGGAACTCCGGCCGGGAAAGACCGACCCTAGTTCGGCCAAGAGACGCCGGAGTCCCCGGCCGGTCCCAGACCGGGTTGTTCCAGCGGTGAGGCCCGGGCCCTTCTGCCACCCCGTGACTGTGACCTCCCCTGGCCAGGCGGGAGGCTAACCGGTCGCCGTTAACTTTCTAGGCGGGGAGACGCTCGCTTCCGGGACGAGAGGGGAAAGCCGGGCCGGGGCCGGATCCCCGACGCCTTTCCACCTGCCGTCCGCCTCTCTCGCCGGCCCCAGGCCCCCGGGCGCCTTTGACGGGAGGACCCCGGGGGTCACCGTACTTCTCTTTCTCGATCTCCATGGACAGCCTCTTCATGTCCGTGTCCTTGAAGTCGAACGACAGACTCTCGCCGATGAGGCTGAAGCCGGGCCCGTCCGCCGGCGACGTCGTCGCGCTCGAGTTCACGGGCTGCTGGGGAGAGATCGCCGGTCAGGTGACGGGGCCGGGGCGGGTTCCGAGTGGCGCGACCGGGGGTGGGCGCGGAGGGCGGAGGGGGAGGTCTCCCCCGACCAGAACCCGCCCCGCACGAGGCCACGGAGCGGGGATTCGGAGGTGGGGGCTAGCTGGACTGGGCCCGCGAGACATTCGCTCGGTCCCACGCAGCTTCCGCGGAGGGTCAGGACCGGGGAGCGCCCGGGGGTTCCCTTGACTCTGAGGGGCAGAACGGGAAGGGGCCCGGCGGGCTCCCCGCTGCTTTACTAAGCAACCGCACGGGTCGCGACCGAGCCGAGGGAGGGCCGACAGCCACGGGAGTATTGGCTCAATTCGACAGTATTTATCGAGCGCTCGCCATGTGCGGAGCGCTGCACTAAGCGCTTGGAATGAACAGGTCGGCAACAGATAGAGGCGGTCCCTGCCCTTCGACGGGCTGACAGGCGCCGAGTACGGTGCTCCGCACGCGGTAAGCGCTCAATCACTAGGACTGAATGAGGGGAGCGTCTCTCGCAGACGGTGCCCAAGACCGCCCCGCCGTTTCGGATTCCAGGGGCCGGGGAGGTCGGGGAGGAGAGGGGGGGAGGTGACGAGAACGGCACCGATTCTCCATCCCGTGGAGCGTCCGACGGTCGGATGCGGCCTCCGAGTTCCCTCGGGCCCGCCCCGCCTGCCGGCCCCCCCCGCCGTGAGAACTGGCCCGTGTGACTCCCCGTCGCCGAGCCGGCGGGGGCGAGGGGAGCGGGAAGCGCCCGCTAGGGATCGTCCCGCTCCCCCGGGCTCTCCGGGGACTGACCGTGGGGGACCGTCGACCCCCACGGACGTGTGGAGGCCGGGGGACCCGCCCCCGCAGGGCCGGGGCGGCCACGCCGAGGGCGGGACGGAGGGGAGGGCTCCTCCTCTCCTTCGCCGACCCGGCGGCCGGGGCCCCTCCCCGCTTCTCACCGCGTAGGACGACTTGCTGGTGATCTCCAGGAGCTTCTGCTTGGCTCTGCGCTCCGACTCTCGGGCCTCCTGGAGATCCTGCTTCAGCTGATCTGCCTCCTTGGCCCTGGGGGCCCCCAAAGCAGACCGAGCCGGGCGTCAGTACGCGCCGCGCTGTCTCGGGGGGGGGCGGGGGGGGGGGTTAGGGAGCACCTAATCGGCCCCGTCGTCAAGAGGAGGAAAGCGGGGTGCGGGGCCGGCGGACGGACCGGAGGGGGAAGAGGCCGGGGTCGTCTCCGATAAAGGCCACGCTTTTAGGGATCCATCTGGAGGGGCAAGACCCGAAGGGACCAGGGTGTGAGGGCGCCTCAGGGGAAGCTCGGAGCAGAGAGACGTGATCCGCCCAAAGCGGGAGGGGGGGAATAATGACGAAGATCGTAACCGAGGTATTCGTTAAGCACTCGCTACGTGCCGGGCACCGGGACTGAGCGCCGGGGTGGATGCGAGCAAATGGGGGCGGGCACCGCCCAGCACTCCCGCGCCGACCGCTCAGGCCTCGGCTCCGCTTTCAGACCCGATCTCCTCACTCGTTCGTTAACTCAACTTCCCGTCGCCTCCGCGAGGCTGGAGGTTCCCCGAGGGCAGGGAGCCGGTCAGCGCTTAGTCGGGCCCTCTGCTCGCAGCAGGCGCTCAATGAACGCCATCGACGGCTTGACTGAGTGGGTCTACCGACCGTCACGCGCGCCCAGGCGCTTCCTACGGCGCTCTTCCTCTCTCTCGGATCCCGGCGGCCCGGGTGGGCCGGGGACTGGGTCCGGTGGGATTCTCTGCTCTCTCGGCCCAGCGCTCAGCACAGTGTCAGACGCAGAGCGGGCCCCGAATAAAAGCCGTACTACGCTTCTTACTACTGTTGAGACTGTAAGGTTGCAAGTTCGTCTCTGGATTGTAAGCTCACCGCGGGAAGGGACCACGGCCGTCCGCTGCGCTACCGCGCTCTCCCGAGCGCCCGGCACAGTACTCCGCACACGGTAAGCGCTCGGTAAGTACGACCGACTGGTAGGAACAGGGGGAATCAAAGGACTCCCGCAGGGGAGCGGATGGGAGGAGACACCCGACCGCTCCCTGCTAATCCCGGTTACGTGCCAAGCGCCGTACCAAGCGGCTCCGACTGGCACTGACCCGACGAAGCCCGGGCCCCGGGAGCCGGAAGACCCGGGGTGACCGGGGCGGTGCGAGCCTCGGCCGCTGTGGCGAGGCCGGGGCAGGGGCTGCGGGGGGCGGGGGGGGGGGGGCCTCCCGCCGCCTCACCTCCTTTCCGACTCCTCGGCCATCTTCAGGGCCAGCATCTCCGCCTCCAGCACCTTCTGCTCCATCAGCCGCTTCTCCTCCTCCGTCCGAATGGCCGTGGCCTTGACCCGCTGCATCTCCTGCTCCGCCTCGGCCGCCTTCTGGGCCAGGAGCTTGGCCTCCTCCTCCGTGATCTGAGCCTTCTCGGCCAGCAGGTCAGCGGTCTCCTCGGACCTCATCTGCGGGGGGAACGGCCACGCCGTCTGGAGTGGCCCCTTCCTCCTCTCTCCCCTCCCCGCCCGCCCCCGGTCACCTCCAGACCACCTGTGGGGAACCGGTTCGGGATGACGTGCGAAAACTGGAATCTGTCGAGCGCCGACTGGGCGTGACGCGCCGGACTAAGCACCGGGGAGAGTCGGCAGGCACGGTCCCTGCCCTCGGGGGGCTTCCGGTCTAGGTGGGGGGGAGAGGAGGGTCTACGGCTAACCGTGCTTTGCAGGTCCGGCCCTGAGCCGCCGACCTGCTCCCACAGCAAGCGTCCGGTTCGCCCTACTGACCGCTCCACTAATTCGGGGCAAAGACGTAAGCGGGGGCCCAAGCCGATCGGGAAAGCGGCCGATCGTAATAATGGTCAGGGGATTTGCTCTGCGTTTACCGCACGCCGAGCACCGTACCGGAGTAGATGCGTGATCACGAGGGTGGACGCAGTCCCTGCCCCACGGTCTAACGGGGAGGGGGACCGTGAAAGAGATGAGGAAAATGACGCCCCCCCCCCCCCGCAACGAGTCAGATCATTTGCCCAAGGTCACCCAGCAGGCAAATGGCAGAGCTGGGATTAGAACCCAGTCCTCTGATTCCCAGACCCTTGTTTCTTCTATTAGGCCGCGCCGCTTCTCGTGGCTACTGCCGTACTCTCTCAGAAGTCCGGGAAAAGAGAAGACAGCCTGGGAAGGCAAGGGGCAGAGTTGCCAGGGGGGTTAATTCGAGTTCACCCCCTTGGACCTCTGCGTTCGGGCAGACTTGGGGCACGACATCAAGAGGCGGATGCTCTCGTCCAGACGATGAGGAGGAGGAGGAGGAGGAGGAGGAGGAGGAGGAGAAAGGTATCTGTTAAGCGCTTACCGTGTGCCAGGCGCCGTACTAAGCGCTGGGGTGGATACAGGCAAATCGGGTTGGACACGGTCCCCGACCCACGCGGGGCGGGGAAGCCCGGGCCACGGGCATCGGGGACGCTGGGGAACCATCCCCCGGCCCCACCCTCGCCGCCACCCTCCGGGGAGCCCGGACGCCAGGGACCTACCAGGGCTTCGTTGGCCATCGTGGCCTCCTCCTTCAACTGCAAGAGCCTCCTCTCCAGCTCATCCCTGGTTCGCTCGGCCTCCTCTCGCATCTGCTTCTCGCGGGCCAGGCGCTGCCTCTCCATCTAGGGCCCGGAGGCCAGAGGGGCTTCAAAGAGCCATCCCGCCGCCCCGGCCCACCGCCCACTCCCGCTTCCGGCGTGTGAGCGGCCCCCGCGTCGCCTTACGGCCCCTCCCCGTCCGAGCACTTACACGGCCGCTGTCCCCTCCTATCTCTCTACGTAACTTGGGATCGGCCTCCCCCGCCGAGGCCGCCGGCCCCGCGAGGGCACGGACCGGGACCCGTCGGCTCTTGCTCCCTCCCGAGCATCCCGTGCGGTCCCCCGCGCTCCGGGGGCGACCGATCCGTCGACGCTGGAGCTTCGTCCTCCAGACTCCCGAGGGGTTAATCCGGGGAGTCTTGATCGTCGTGCCGGCCTCGGGCGCCGAAGACTCCGCCCTGTTCCCACTGCCTCCGGGAGGCCGGATGGGGAAGGGGGGGGGGTCTCGACCCCGTAACCCCCGCCGAGGCGAGAAGCCCTCTCCGCTCGCCGGGAGACGGTCGTGACCGACTTGGTTATCGAGGAAACGCCCACGGGCCCCCTCACTGTCATCTGCAAGAACCCCCCTCCTCTCCCGCCGCAGGAGGACGTGTCGGGCGGGGGCCCGGGCTGAGCCAAGCGGGGTCGGCCGCCACGACGCCAGCCTTCCCTCCCCGGGGGGCTCCGGGCCCGCAGCCGCCCCGACACCCCTCGCCGCCTCCGCTCTGGCTCCCACGGAGGTCTCTCCTAAGCCAGCGCGGCAAGAGCTGGGGGGGGCCGGGGGGGGAGGGGGGGGGGAGGACGGGCCGGCCATCAGCACTCGAGGCCGCTCAGCCCCCTCCCCGAGCCGGCTTCCCGATGGCCACGTCCATCAGACTGCCTGCTGGGCTTAATAAGGCGGGAGGAGGGAAATTCGGGAAGAGGCCCGACGGTGGAAGGTTGGCCGCGTCTCTCCTCAATTAACGGTCTCTCGTTCGAACCGACTCCCCGGATGCAAACCCGGGATCCCCGAGGGCTCTGGGCTCCTCCCGGCCCCCGGCCCGCACGGGGATGCCGACGCGGAGGGCCGCCCCGCGTGAGAGGAAGGAGACCGAGATCCCGGGAAGGCCCTTCCAAGCTTCCCCGGCGAAACGAGGGACGCCTCGGTCCACCCGACTCAGTTGCCCGCTGTCGGTAAGCAGCCGGGGTGGGGGAGAGGGACCTGCGGGATTTTCGCCGGTGACGGTCAGGAGCCCAAACCTTCATTCCACCCGTCCCGTCCTACCGACCCCACGGTGACTGCCGGGGGGAAAAGAGGGCGAGCAGCTGCCGGCCGGGAGACGACTCCCTCGCGGCGGTTCCGGGGGTCGACGGATCCCCCCCCCCCACCCCCCCAAGGGTCGCGCCCCGAGGCTCGGCGGTCCGGCGCGGCCACGGTCTCGGATACCTGCTTCCTGGCCTTCTCCTCCCTGGCCTGGGCTTTCATCTGCTGGACTTCCAGCGAGTCCGCCTTCCTCCGCCTCATGAAGAGGTCGTGGTTCCCGATGCACAGCTGCAGAATCTACGACAACCCAAGGCGAAGGGGGAGGGGAGAGAGTCACCCCCGCGGTCCCCCCCGAGCTCCACCTGCGGACCGCTCCCCGACGGCTCGCCGACCCCGGTCTTCCGCCGGGAGGCGAGGCGGCCCGTTTCCGGCCGCCGGAGATCCATCCGAGCTGACGGGCGAAGAGGGACTTGGGGAAGGGTGACACGGGAAATGACCTCCACGGGCTTCATGCCGAGGGGGACCGGGAGGCCGTCCCGGGGGGACGCGGTGGCAGCGCGTTACGGAAAGGGACGACGGCCCGAACATCCCCCTCCCGCCCTTCTTTTTTTAACCCAACGCCCAACCCCTTAGTTCCAAATCTCCGGCTCCCACGGGATCCCCGAATTCGGGGGTTCGGGGAAGAACGGACCCCTCCGGGGCACCTCGCATCTCAACTAGGCCCGCTGCCCCGGCTCTTCGAAAGCTGCCGTGTCGGAGCACGGAAGCCGCCGGGTCTTCACTCACCAGCTTATTCACCCGGAGTTTGGAGGAGTTAAATTTGAAGACGTCGATCTTTTTGTCCAGCGGCTTGATGGTGAACTGAGGCGGGGCGGGGAGGGGTAGAGAGAAGCGAGAACCGTAAGCGCGGCGACCCGGGAGGAATCGGACGAGCCCGCGGGCCACCGCCAGGGCTCGGCCCCGCCGCCGCGCCCTAGCCGGCCCTCGTCGGAAGCGAGGGAGAGGCGCCGGTCCCCCGGGCCGGACACCCCCGGGTACCCGGAAGGAGGGATGGGCGGGGGGGGCGCCGGGCCGGGCCGAGAAGGTCCCGCGCCAGCGTACGTTGCCCCGGTCGGCTGGGCCGGCGGCCGGACCGGGGTGGGAGGGGATGCTAACTGAACTGAAGGATGGGGGGGGATGGAGGGAAGGCGGGGGGGTGGGGATGGAGAAATGGCGGCGATAGGGTCCCTGAGGTTCCGAAAAGGGGGGAAGGCGCCAGAGGACCCCATCCGGACAGGTCACCGGGTCACCAGATGGGCTGAAAAGTAAGCGGGAGCATCAGGGCGTACAGTCCCGGGGACGTGAAGATCTACGGAGACGTCTCACCTCCCACCCGCCTTGGTGGAAAAGGTCAGGCCTACGAACACCGGGGAGACGAGAGGAAGTGGGAGCATCGAGATCGCACGCTCCCGGGAACATCGAGATCTCTGATCTATCTGTTGCCAGCGCGCACGCTCGCGCGCACACGCACACAGGCCGTCTCTCTCTCTCTCGCCCGTCCCTTGGTTGAGAAACTCAGGCCCACAAACGCCAGCGAGAAGAGAGCGAGTGGGAGAATCGAGATCACACGCTCACAGAAACATCGAGGTCTATCAGTCTCTCTCTCTCTCTCTCTCTCTCTCACACACACACACAACACATACCCACACTGTCTCTCCCTCCCTCCCCCGCTCGGAAAAAGGTCAGGGCTAGAAACACCAGAGAGGAGAGGGAATCTGCGGGAGAATCGATATCACACGCTCACGTCAAGATGCAGCCGACACACGTTCACGTACGCGCGCCCGCCCCTTGCCGATAAATCTCCCCCGGGGGCCACGTTCTCGGCGGTTACGAGGATACGTCCTCTGCCCGGCCAGAGATCAGAAGAACTGAGATGGCAGACGCCCCCGCCCCGGCCTTCCGTCCGGTCGATCGACAGGCCCGACCGAGGACTCGGGAAGCTGGGGCCGTATTTGCTTCTTCTCCCTCTCTCAACGCCGGCCGGGAACTGACTGGGAGCAGCGGAGGTGGGGGAAAACTCCGGTCGCCTCGCCAAGGAGCCCTAAGGCAACCGGCTGGGTCCTCGGCGCGGATGCATCCGTTCCCGCGGCCCAGTCCCGCGCGGAACCGCCACGGCCGCTCACCGCTGCTTCCCGTCCGTCTCATTACCCGGATCATCGCTGGGAGGGAGTCGGGGGGCTTCTCCCCCCGGGGGCTGGGCCACCGGAGCTTCACCGGGTCAGGTCTCCCCGAGGAAGACCCGCTCCCCACTCGGGTCCTTTGAGCGACGGAGCGTTCAGGGAGCCTCGGGCACAAGGACCCGCCGAGGGGCCCGACGCCGGAGAACAAAGGCGGGGGGGGGGGTCGGGCGGGGGCGGGGAGGGGGTGGCCCGCTGCCGACCGCCTTCCCGCGGACCTCCTCCCCGGAGGACCTCCTAACCGGGACATCCGGGTCCGGCCGGCGGCCCCGGCGCTCCCACGTTCTCCAAAACCGGGTTTTCTCGACCGAGACGTTCAGTCGGTCCCAGGGTGGCGCGGCCTGAGGGTCGGGGGGGGGCGACCGGGGGGGGGGGGTCTCGCGCTCGGCTCCTCGCGGCGGTTTAAGGGCAGGAAATCCAACCGGGGTCGGGGGAGGGGTCGGCGGTTTGACGGGCCGAAGTCTTGCCCCCGCTCTAAACTCTCCCACGGGAGGGGAGGACGGGAAGAAGTTACCCCCCCCGCCCCCCGGGACGGCGGGGCCGGGCCCCGCCCGTATAAAGCCCGGCATCCCGGGCGTTAGAGCCCGCTCGGGGTGGCCCGGCCCTCGGCCGCCACGGAGGTCGCCTCCCGAGCGGGCCCGCGCCCGAAACGCGGTCGGGGCCTCCCCCCGGAGGTCGCCGCCGTCACGCCGAGAGAAACCTTCCTCCGTGGCGCCCGGCGGAGTCCGGCCCCCGAGACGGGCTTGGGGACCCCGAGGCCGGCCGCTCTGGGGCTCGGTGAGGGACGGCGGATCCGCTCTTGCGGACAAAAACGGACACCCCCGCCGGGGAAGGGCCCCGGGCGGGCCGACCGAAGGGTCCCACGAGCCCCGGGGCGGGGGCCTCCGCGGGCGCCTCGGCCGGGAGGACGCAAGGGAGCCGCGCCCGCCGACCGGCCCGGGGATGCCTCCCGCGGGCCCCGCCCCCCCCGCGTCCCCGGCCCGGCCCCGTACCTCCTTGTCGCTGTAAGAGATGTTCCGGATCTCATTCCACGGGAAGGAGATTTTGGGGGTCAGTCGGTTCTCGGGGTCGTAGATGTGGAGTCCCAGAGCGTCCACCCCGAGCAGCAGTTCCGTGCCCTTCTTATTCTGAAAAGTCCCGCGGGGAAGACGGGCCCGTCAGCTCCGGCTCGGCGGGGGAGGATGCCCGGCGGAGCCGTTGCGGAGAGGATTCCGGGCCGCGGGGTCGACGAGGCCTCATCCGGTACTGTCGCGGTGAGGGCGTCTGTCGAACGCTCTTCCCGGGCGGGGACGGTATTAATCGTCACGATGGCATCTGTTGAGCGCCTACTACGCGCCGAGCGCTGTTCTGAGCGCCGGGGGGGGATGCGAGGCGATCAGGTCGGCCCACGTGGGGCTCGCGGTCTTCGTCCCCCCCTCTACAGACGAGGGAACCGAGGCCCAGAGGAGTGCAGCGACTCGCCCCAGGTCACCCGGCTGACAGGCGGCGGAGCCGGGATTCGAACCCATGACCCCGGCCTCCCGGGCCCGGGCTCGTTCCGCCCAGCCACGCTGCTCCCCGGTATTCCCCCGACCCTGTTGGATTTGTTCTTTCCCGCGCGTTTAGTACGCTGCTCCATGAACACCACCGACTAAGAGGACTTAATAACGGCAGTATCATAAATCATAACGCTCGTATTCACGACACGATTACAACAGTACCGTGACAGTGTCGCAACAAGTACGACGTTACGGTCGGAATGACGATAGTATGCCGTTAAGCACTTCCTACGCGTTAACCACTGGCCCGAGCGCCGCGGAAGACACGGGTCGAGCGGGGGAAGCGGCGTGGGTCGGCGGAAAGAGCCCGGGCTTCGGAGTCGGAGGTCACGGGTTCGGCTCCCGGCTCCGCCACTCGGCAGCTGCGTGGCCGTGGGCGAGTCGCTTCGCTTCTCTGGGCCTCGGTTCCCGCGTCTGGGAAACGGGGATTGACCGGGAGCCTCACGTGGGACGACCCCATGACCCCGTATCTCCCCCGGCGCTACAGGCCGGCGCTCTGCACACAGTAAGCGCTTAACGAATACCGACATCGTTATTATCGGGTCGGACGCGGTCCCCGTCCCACACGGGGTTCACACTCTTCGTCAGCGTGGCTCAGTGGGTAGAGCCCGGGCTTGGGAGTCAGAGGTCGCGGGTTCTAACCCCGGCTCCGCCGCCCGTCAGCCGGGTGATCTCGGGCGAGTCCCCTCACTTCCCTGGGTCTCGGTCCCCTCGTCCGTAAAATGGGGATGAAGAGCGTGAGCCCCACGTGGGACAACCTGATTACCCTGTATCCCCCCCCCCGCCCCCCCCCCAGCGTTCAGAACAGCGCTTGGCACACAGTAAGCGCTTAACAGACGCCATCGTCGTCATCATCAATCCCCATTTTCCAGACGAGGTCACTGAGGCCCAGAGAAGTGAAGCGACCCGCCCGAGGTCACACGGCGGAGACGCGGCGGGGCCGGGACGAGAACCCGGGTCCTTCCGACTCCCGGGCCCGCGCTCTACCCACCGAGCCGCGCTGCCTTCCCGGGCGCGGTGAGGTCGGCTCGACCCGGCGGACGGTCCGTCTGGGCGGAAGGGCGATCGGCTCCCCGGTAACGGACTAATCCTCCGCCCCAAACGAACCCGTGATTTATAGAAGGGCGGCTTCCCCGGCCTCTGGGGCAAACGCGTCTCGGGGAGGCGAGGGCGGGGGCGCTCCCCTGTGGACCGAGATCTCGGAGACGAAGAAATAATGGCGCGTTCCACTCCAGACGCGCCAGCCGGGCGCCGGTCCCCCAAGTCGCAGCCCGACACTTAATTACCTCCCGTCCGATTGGAGTCCGGAAATAGAGACCCAAGCCGGGAAGACCGCCCCCTCGTCGCTTCCCGCTTTCATTCCTCGGCCCGTCTCGTCGGCCGCCCCCCCCGCCGACCCACCCCGGGGGGAGGGCGCTCACCCGGATCGCGAAGTAATTCACGCCGTACATCTCCAGGTCCTGGGCTATCTTCAGGTACTCCATCTCGGCTTCGTCTCTGTCGGGGGGGAAAGGAGGCCGGTGGGCACGGCGGCTTCCGCGGAGAGACGAAGGGCCCGCCGGACGCGGGGGAGGGAGCCGCTCCGGCAGGCGGTGCCCGCGGGCGGCCCGGGGGGCCCCTCGCCGGGCGGGGGCGGGCCGCGGGAGCCTCGGTCGCTCGCCGCCGGTCCTCCGCGACGGCTCCGGCGCCTCCCGCCGCCACCCTCCCGAGCGAGGGGACTCCCCCCAGCGGGCTCCTCCGGGGGCTTCGGAGTCCCCCTTCTCCGCCCCGTCGGCCCCTTCCCGCCCCCGGCCCCGACTCGGGGGGGCCCGCGGGGGGCCCGGGAGCCGGACGGCCCTCCGCCGAGCCGCCGGCGGGTCCCGGGAAGCGCCGCTTCGCCTCCGTTTCCTACCCGGGCGCTTCGGCCCCCCCCCCCCCCCCCCCGGCCGCCCCCTTCCCGAATTCGCCCCCGGCCCCGCCCCGGCGAGGGTGGAACGGAGCGGGCCGGTGCGCTCTCTGCGCCGAGGGAGACTCACCTGGCTCTGCCTCGATGTTCTGCGTACCAGGCAGTTATCCTCTCCTCCCACATCTCTGGGGTCATCTGGTAAAGGTTGATCACCTGCAGGACGCCCGCGCCCATTAGCCTCCGCAGATCCGCCACCGGCCCCTCCGAATCGCCCTCCGTTACCCGGGCGATGGGCGAGGGGGCAGATTCTCGCCCTCGGACCCACGGCTCCCTACCGGCCCGGCCCTGCTGCACGGGCTCCGAATCCCCCGCCCGCCCGGCCGCTCTCAGATCCGCACGGATTCCCGCGCCCTGCCAGGAGATGAATGACGTGCGACCGGGAAGCCGCTGATCAACCACCGCTCGCTCCGTCGCCGGAGGCCCGGCGCCGCCTCGCCGTCCCTAACCTGACGTCGGGCGGCCGGCGGAGGCAAACGGCTGCCCTGCCGTCGAGCGAGCGTGACCTCTCCGCGCGGCGCATTCCGGAGCCTCGCTCGGGGAGACGGAGGAACGGATCACGCGCTAGTTTCCAAGCGCCTCCCCGGGCGTCGGATGCTCCGGGAGGGGCGCCGGTCCTCCGACCGCGTCTCCGGCGACCGGGTCCCCGACCCCTACGGAACGCCCCCGTGGGCCCGGCCCAGTGCTCGGCCCAGAGCGGGGGTTCTCCGGGTCGCCGCCGCCGGTGAGCGCCGCGAGGGCGGGCCTCGCGCCCCCCCGACCCTCGCCGTCTCCTCCCGGGCACTCGAAGCGGTCCTCGGCACGCGGCGGGCACCCGGGAACGGACGCGCCGATGGAGCCGATGGTCTTCAATGATAACGCTGCCATCTGTTGAGCGCTTACTACGTGCAGGGCACCGTTCGGAGCGCCGGGGGAGACACGGGGCGATCGGGTCGTCCCACGGGAGGCTCACGGCCTCGATCCCCATTTGACGGATGAGGGAACTGAGGTGCAGAGGAGTCGGGTGACTCGCCCGCGGTCACGCGGCTGACGGGGGGAGCGGGAGCTCCCGGCGGGCGGGGAACGCGTCTGCCCACCGGGGCGTCGTCCTCTCCCGAGCGCTTAGTACAGCGCTCTGCCCCCCGTTAAGCGGTCCTTTAATGCCGTCGATGGATGCGTCACACCCCCTCAGGGAGGGCGACGTCGACGGAGGGGGCCGGGTAATAATGACGTCGGTACTGGTTAAGCGCCTGCTGGGCGCCGAGCGCCGTTCTAAGCGCCGGGCTGGACGCGGGGCGATCGGGTCGTCCCACGGGAGGCTCACGGTCAATCCCCGTTTTACGGATGAGGGAACGGAGGCCCAGAGAAGTGAAGTGACTCGCCCGCGGTCACACAGCTGACAGAGTAAGGCACGGGGCCCGGCGGCCACCAAGGGTTCCCGTCCTCCGTAAGGGAATCACCTTTCTACCGGAGGGCCACTTTAAGCACGGTCTGGGGGGAGGGGGTCGGTCCCCGCGTAACCTCCGGGGTCCCCCTGAAGTTTCGGGACTCAGCCCCCCGATCCCGCAGAGCGGGTCTCCACCCCGACCTGCGCCTCCCGTCTCCGAAGAGCGGGTCTCCGGGCGAGGGGGCCCCCGTCCCCATCTTCCTTTTGCCCCCGCCCCCCCGTGGGGATCCTCCCCTCCGCTCCGCAGCCCCTCACCCTTTTCGGGAGCAGCTCCTCTTGGGCCAGGAACCCTCGCTTGTGGACGGATGGGTCGTAGTCGCCGTACTGGAGAAGAAAAGAAGGGGCGGGAGGAGGAAGACGGACGCCGTGAGCTTCGGCCGACACCAGCGCGGCGCTCCTAGCCCGGACGTCCGATCCCGTGATGTATCTCTCCATTTCCTTTTCTATTTATATTACTTCCCGTCTCCCCCTCGCGACCGAGCCGGCGGCGAGGAATGGGTCTGTCCGTCGTGAAAGCGCGCTCTCCCGAGCGCCCGGTACCCGCCGTGAGCGCACGACAAATACGACGGAACGGACGTACCGGACGAAGGCGCTGCCGCTCCGCTTCGCCCCGTCCCGGGCCCCGGGAGCAAATCCCCGCCCCGCGGTCACTTAAAACCGTGGAGAGCTGCGCTCTCGGGGCGGGCCTGCCGCGTCCCCTCTCAACCGCGGTAGCGGTCGTAAGGCGTTCATTACGGGCCGGGCGCTGGAGCGGATACGAGGTGATCGCGTCGGGCACGTTCCCCGTCCCGCGTAGAGACTCGGTCCGAATCCCCGCTTTCCAGATGAGGCGAGGGGCCCAGGGAAGTGAAGCCGGTTGCCCGAGCTCGCACGGCGGACGGGCGGGTGGGGTCGGGATTCGAACCCAGGTCCCTCCGACTCTACCCCCGGGGCCATGCCGCTTCTCTACGAAGGCCCGCCTCGTCCGGGAGGGCTCCCCCGCCTGACCCACAACCCCACAGTCGAGCCGACCCGAGAAGTCCCCCCGAGCCCTTACGTGATAACAACGTTGGCATCCGGGAGGGGAAGCGGCGCGGCTCGGTGGCCGGAGCCCGGGCCCGGGGGTCCGAGGTCACGGGTTCGACTCCCGGCCCCGCCGCTCGCCCGCTGTGCGACTGCGGGCGAGTCACTTCGCTTCGCTGGGCCCCGGTTCCCCCATCGGGAAAACGGGGGTGAAGACCGCGAGCCTCGCGCGGGACGACCTGATCGGCCCGCACCTCCCCCGGCCGCTCGGCACACGGTAAGCGCTTAACAGACACCAACGTTATTATTGTTACTATGAGCCGAGCGCCCTTCCGAGCGCCGGGGGGAGATGCGGGGCGACCAGGTCGCCCCGCGCGAGGGTCGCGGTCTTCACCCCCGTTCTACAGACGAGGGAACCGAGGCACCGGGAAGTGAAGTGACTCGCCCGGGGTCACACAGCTGACGGGTGGCGGGCCCGGGATTTGATTCTCTTTCTGCGTTTACCTCAACACGCCGTTCTTTATTCCCCCGTTCTTCTGGACGGACTCTGGGCTCCTACAACTTCCTCTTCTGCCCTTAGGCTTCCTCTCCTCCCGTATTGTGGAAATCATCTTGCCCGTGGGCCCGCGCCGTTAGACAGGCGGCCCCCGGGGAGCGGCCACCGTCTGCCCGGCCTCTGCCCGTTCTCGTTCGTTCGTCAGTATGTACCGAGCGCTTACTACGCGCGCAGCGCGGCGTGGCTCGGTGGAAAGAGCCGGGGCTTTGGAGCCGGAGGTCGCGGGTTCGAATCCCGGCCCGGCCACCCGTGGGCTGGGCGACTCCGGGCGAGTCACTTCACTTCCCTGTGCCTCAGCGACCTCGTCTGGGAAACGGGGACGAAGACCGTGAGCCCCACGTGGGACCACCCGATTCCCCCCGTGTCTCCCCCGGCGCTCGGAACAGTGCTCGGCCCACAGTGCGCGCTTAACGGATACCAACGTTATCACTGTTATTACAGATCGGTAACGGATAGAGACCGGTGGTATTTACTGAGCGCTTCCTAGGTGCGGGGCACTGCCGGTTGAGGGCTTACTGGGCGGCCGGTTGCGGACCGGACGCCCGGGAGAGTACAACGTAGCCGTGCTGGCGGACGCCTTCTACGTGCTGGTTAGGCGCCTGACCGTGAGAAGCAGCGGGGCTCAGTGGGAAGAGCCCGGGCTTCGGAGTCCGAGATCACGGGTTCGAATCCCAGCTCTGCCGCTTCAAGAGTGTTCTCATTTATTCAGCGGTATTTATTGAGCGCTCGCTATGTGCAGAGCACCGGACTAAGCGCTTGGAACGAACCGGTCGGCACCAGATGGGGACGGTCCCTGCCGTCCGACGGGCTTACGGTCTAATCAGCCGTGTGCCTTTGGGCAAGTCACTTCACTTCCCTGTGCCTCGGTGACCTCATCTGGCAAACGGGGATGAAGAGCGGGAGCCCCCCGTGGGACGACCCGATTCCCCCGGGTCTCCCGCAGCGCTCAGAACGGTGCTCTGCACTCGGTAAGCGCTTAACAGATACCGACGTTATCATTACGTGCCAGACGCCGTGCTGAGCACCGGGTGGATACGAGCTGAGCGGCTGGAAACGGTCTCTGTCCCCCGTGGGACTCGCAGTCTCAAGATGAGGCGACTGAGGCCCGGGGAGGGGAAGTGACTTCCCCGAGGTCACGCCGCGGACAAACGGCAGAGCTGGGATTAGAACCCGTGACCTTGTGTACTGAGCGCTCGGGCGAGGACGCCATCGCAACGGGCGGCTCCGTTCCCCGCCGAGAGTCTAGGGCACGGTGCTCGGGGCTCAGCGCTCGATCGATCCCGCGGGGGATCCGACGGATCCCGAGGCCAGACGTGAATACGGCCAGGTCGCCGGCCGGGCCCGGGAACGCCCAGCCCGGCGTTGCGGCTCCGGGCCGCCGGGCTAATGAGGATGACCGAACTCCCCGGGAGAGACGTCGACCGGGTCATCCAGGGAGGCGGACAGCAGCTGCCAAAATACGAGCTCGGGAATCACAAGAGTGAGGAAGACGGGCGCGAGCAACGCGGGGAAGGATTTTCACCTCGATCCCCGGGAGGCCGCTACCGGAATCGAGAGGGTAGCCCGTCGGGCCGTTGCGTGGCGGGGGCCGGGGGGCTCGTAGAAGCCCCCGGCCTCTCGGCCTCGGTGCCGTTCGGGAGCCCGGGTTCTAGGAGGGCTGGGTTTAGGAGCCGGGTGGCTAACGGCTTTCTCCCGAGCACCTGGAAGGCCCCTACGCCGGTGCCAACGTGACCGGAATCTCCTCTCGGCGAACAAATAACCCAAGGGGGGGGGGGGGGGGGGGCGGACCGATTCTCCCGAGCGTTTCAGCCGGCCCGGGCGGGGGAGGGGGTGGGCTACGGCTTCTGTTCCTTCCCTCGGAGGAGCCGATGGTGGAAATTTACTCCGCAGTCAAAACATCCTGCTTTTCGCCCGGGGAATTCGACAGGCCGGCGAGCGGACGCGGGGTAGGATCGCGAATCGAAGACGGCCTCTCGGCGACGGGGGCTCGGCCCCGTCTTCTCCGCCCCGGGCTCGAGGAAGCCGGCGGGGGCTTCCGCTCGCCCGACGGGACTCCTCCAGACCGTAAGCCCTCGGCCCGGAAATCCGGAACGGGGACCGGGGCTCCGGGAACGGCCGCGCTGCTGAGCGTTGAGCGCGGCCCTCTCCGCACGGGCAGCACACGATGAAGACGACCGAATGACTGAGTGGAGCCAACCGCTCGACTGAGACCGGAGTCGGTCGGTGGTATTTGCTGAGCGCTCGCTATGCGTGCGGAGCACTGCATTGAGCGCTCGCGAGGGGACAACGGAACGATAAACGGACGCACTCCCCGCCCGCGACGGGCTTACGCTCCCGAGGGGGAGGAAACCCCGAGGGATCACCGTCCATCCCGCCCCCCGACCTGGTTTCCAAAACGCAGCCCAGACCTTTCCCCAGCCCTTGGGACGTTTTCCCCCTCCTAAAATAATACTTAGCAACAACCGTGGCATCTGTTAAGCGCTCGCTACGTGCCAGGCGCCGTACCGGGGGCCGGGGCGGAGACGAGCAGATCGGGTCGGACTCGGTCCCCGTCCCGCACGGGGCTCGGTCTTCACCCGTTCTCAATTAATAGAGAAGCGGCGCGGCTCCGTGGAAAGAGCACGGGTTTGGAAGTCACAGGGCACGGGTCCTAACCCCAGCTCCGCCACTTGTCCGCTGTGTGACTCGGGGCGAGTCGCCTCACTTCTCTGTGCCTCGGTCCCCTCATCTGTAAAATGGGGATTAAGACCGTGAGCCCCACGCGGGACAACCTCATCACCTCGTATCGACCCCGGCGCTTAGAACAGTGCTTTGCACGTAGTGAGCGCTCTACCCATACCGTAGTCGCTATTATTATTAATCCCCACGTAACCGACGAGGTCCCGGAGACACAGGGAGGTGAAGTGAGTTGCCCGAGGTCACACGGCAGCCGAAGGGCAGAGCCGGGATTAAGACCCGGCTCCTTCTGACTCCCAGGCCCGGGTTCTATCCGCCGGGCCGGGCCGCCTCTCCCCTACGGTCTTCCCAGCTTTGCCCACACCGGGTTCGGGAAACTTTTTCTGAGGGCCTCGGGGGCACGGAGGAGAGTCCCGGAAGGCCCCGTTTGCCCAGGCGGGCACCGAGGCACGTTCGGGCGGGCGGCGCACACTCCCCGGGCGGACCGCCTACCTCATCACCCCCAGCGGCGGGGCCTAGTGCGAGGAGCCCGGGGCCTGGGAGGTGGGGGACCTGGGTTCCGATCCCGCCCCCGCCTCGTGTCGGCCGGGTGACCCCGGGCAAGTCACCTGGCTCCTCCGGGCCGCGGCGACCTCATCTGTGAAATGAGGATTAAGACCGTGAGCCCCACGTGGGGCAGGGCCTGTTCCCCACCCGCTCACTCTGCACCTACCCCGGCGCTCGGAACGGTGACTGGCACGTAGTGAGCGCTTAACACGTACCGTGTTAAAAAAGGAAATAACACGAAAGCGGCCGACCTCTCAATGACGCGGACGGTACCAGGCTGCAGGGGATCAAGGCGCTTGCCCGCCTGGGGCAAGGGAGCTGAGGCTTTAAGGCGACAAGAAGAACGGGGAGGCGTTTTTTAAAAGAAGATACAGGGGATGGGGAAATGAGAATAATTACAGCCCTCCGGACTGGGAGCGCGCCGCGGGCAAGGGAACGGGTCTGTGAAACGGTACCCTCCCAGGTGTTTATTACAGCGCTCAGCACCCAGTAAGCGCTCACCAAATTCGACTGATGGAATAATCCCGGTACCGTACAAGTGCTTACTATGTGCCCGGCGCCGTTCCGAGAGCGGGGCAGATGCAAGTCGATCGTTTCGGACACGGTCCCTGTCCCCCCGCGGGGCGCGAAGTGCGAGGGACGGCAGGGAGTGAATCCCCATTTGGCAGATGAGGAAACTGAGGCCCAGAGAAGCGAAGCGACTGGCCCGCGGGCACCCAGCAGTCGGCGGGTGGAGCAGGGATGAGAACCCAGGGCCTCCCGCCCCCGGCCCCCCGTCTTCTCCACTACTCCTCGCTGCTTCTCGGCTAGAGGGAGAAACGGCGGGAAACCCGAAGAGGATTCTCTGGCGGCGGGGCCCGGGGCAGCTCGGCGGAGCTCCGGGGATTCAAACGGCAACCGGCGGCAGGCGCGCACGGAGATTCTCGCCGCGCCGACCGCGGCACCCGAGGGAGAAATCAATATCGGAGAAGCCAACGGATGAACGCGCATGAGCTTTAGGCGGGCCGGATTCGTCTGCGACGTGTGGGGCTTTCTGAAAGTGCCGAGCCCGGAAGCAGTCGTCGCCCTTATTAAGGATCCAGCATCTATAATACACGAAAAGCTTCTCTCTTCGAGAAAGGCCGGAGGTTGGCTTGTCAGAAAATCTGCTTCTGCCCTCCCGCCCCCACTGGCTCGGGAAGGGCTCGCCTGAATTTTCCCTCGAATTCTTCGAAGGATTTATTGCAGGGGAGTGGACGACTGCAGGATCGGATGCGGAATGAAAATGTCAGCCCGTCGCACCTGTATCAACTACGCGACCCCCTCCGCCCGGGGAGGTCGTCGGACCGGACGGCCGGGGAAGCGGCGTGGCCTACGGGAGGGAGCCCGGGCCTGGGAGCCGGAGGCTCCGGGTTCCGATTCCGCCACCTCCCGGCCGCGTGACCTCGAGCGAGGTACTTCCCTTTTCTGGACCCTCGTTTCCTCGTCTGTAAAATGGGGATTGAACAGCTGCTCTCCCTCCTACCCGGGCGGCGAGAGCTGTCCGGGACAGGGACCGTGTCCGACCTGATCGGCCTTTATCTGTCATCGTTACCATGGTCTCTGTCGGCACCTACCGTGCGTCCAACACCGTGCCGAAGAGCTGGGGCAGAGACAAGCTCATCGGGTTGGACGCCGTCCCTGCCCCACGCAGGGCTCACAGCCCAGGGTACTTAATCCCCGTTTCGCAGCTGAGGAAACTGAGGGCCGGAGAAGTGAAGCGACTGGCCCCAGGGCACACAGGAAGCAACTGGCAGACCCTACACTGGTTGGCAGAAGGTGCTTAATAATAATATTGGCATCCGCTAAGCGCTTACCGTGGGCCGGGCACTCTTCTAAGCGCTGGGGTAGATACGGGGGAATCAGGTCGTCCCCCCGTGGGGCTCACGGTCTTCATCCCCATTTTACAGATGAGGGAACTGAGGCCCAGAGAAGGGAAGTGACTTCTCACAGCTGACAGGTGGCGGGGCCGGGACCCACGACCTCCGATTCCTAAGCCCGGGCTCTCTCCACCGAGCGCGCCACAGTGACTGTTGTTATTATTAATAGTCATATATTTTAGCCCTCCCCATCCTCGGAGCTCTCCTGAAGCCCGAACTCCGCTGGAAAGCCCAGAGATCAGTTCCAAATAATGAATTCATCCAGGATTAATCCCCCCCTCCCCCTCTCACGACGGTCATATACCGGCCACCGACGTCTGCGGCACTCAGACCCACCCAGACACTTCTGAACACGTCCACTGACGCGCTCCGCTATCTGCGGACTCGGTCGTCCCGGGTAAGCTATTCCTTCTTCACGCCCCACGGCGGATGGTCGGCGGCGCCTACGGGCCGGGGGCCGCGTCGTCTGCCTCCACCGGGCCTTCCCCAGCGTTTAGGACGGCGCCCCGCGCCCGGCCGGCGCTCGACGCGTACTCTCGGAGGCCCGGACCGACGGCAGATTACCCGGCGGCGAGGCCGCGGATTCAACCGCACGAATAAGAGCTTCCGCCCCTTCCGAAAGCCGATCGGGAGGCGCGGAGGGAAAAGCGGGCGAGAGAGATGGGGAGGGAAGAGTGAAGAAATTAAAAAAAAACCCAAACGTACTCGCTCAGTCAAGATAAAAGAGAAGTCCTCCTTGGAGGAAAAGCGCTCCCAGAATTAATGTGTGATTTCAGGCAGTGGCCTAGATCTGGGTATCCGAGAACGCCGGGGAATTAAGCCCGGCAGAGGGACTCCGGGTCATCCCGGGGGGCACCTCTCCCGTCTCATCACTCCGGGGCCACCTGGGCTTTGAGGGCGCGCAAGACCAACGGGGCCCGGAACCGAGACACGAGTTCTAGGCCTCCTTCTTAGGCCCCCCGCCCCCCAAAACGGAATACCCCCACGGTGCAGTGATGCTCTGCCTTTCCACTTCCTTCCCTCTCCACCCTCCCTGTTCTGAAACCCCCCCAGGGCAGCAGTGCCGTTCCTACTCCAACCCGGGCGCACGCTTCGCTCCTCTGACGTCAACCTACTCACTGGACGGCCATCGCGTCTCTCTGGCCGCCGACCTCTCGCCCTCGTCCCGTCTCTGGCCTGGAAGGCCCTCCCTCCTCACAGCAAATAATTCTTCGTCCCCGACTTCGGAGTCTCATTGGCGGCCCATCTCTGACCGAGCCCTCCTCTGCTCTTCTCCCTCTCCCTTCTCCGTCACCCCGACTTGCTCCCTCTATTCGTCCCCGTCCCCCCCCCGCCGGCCCCACGGCGCTTCGTCGCCGGTATCCGTTAAGCGCTTACAGTGCGCCGAGCACTGCTCTGAGCGCCGGGGCTGTCCCCCGCGGGGCTCGTAGTCTTAACCCCCATTTTACAGATGAGGTAACTGGGGCCCAGAGAAGCAGAGTGGCTTGCCCAAGGTCAGTCATCCATTCAGTAGCATTTATTGAGCGCTTACTATGGGCGGAGCACCGTACTAAGCCCTTGGAATGTACGAATGTCACACGGCGGCCAGGTGGCGGGGCCGGGATCAGAACCCACATCCTCTGACTCCCAGGCCCGTGCTCTTTCCACTAGGCCACGCCGCTTCCGGCGTACGGGGCAGAGCACCGCACTAGGCGCTCGGGAAAGGACGGCACGACGATGTCACGGCCCCGTTCCCTGCCCACGGTGAGCTTCCGGTCCAGAGGCCCGTGGTCTACCCGCCTGGCCCTTATTGTTCGTCTTTAGTTCCCGTCTCCTTCCACCAATCCCCGGCCACACCGAGCACAGCCCATTCGGTTCATCGGCAGAGCGTGGGGCGTCCAGAAAGCGTGCGATGACCCCAGGGGAGGACCCCCGTCGCCCCGGAGCCGGGCCGCTGGCCATGCCGGGCTCCCCCCGAGGAGAAGCCCGGCGCCTCGGCAGTCGGGCTCCCGGTTGAGACCAGGACGTCCGCGCACCGGACGGCGGCCGGCGGGGCCGGGCCACCCATCACCGTTACGGAGCCGCCGGCTACGACGGTTCTTTTCCCCTCCGGTTGGCACGTTTCGTCGTCCAAAGAGAATCGATCCAGAAAAGCACGTCGCTGTCCAAATGCCGTGTCTTTCTTTTCCCCTCCCTTTATGACGTTCCTCTTTTTTTCACGGTATCTGTTGAGGACCCGCCGTGTGCCAGAAACCGTACTCGGCAAATCGGGTTGGACAGAGGCCCCGGCCCACAAGGGATTCGGTCTCCATCTCGCGGGGAAGCGGGGCGACGCGCCGAAGGTCACGCGGCAGACGAGTGGCGGAACCGGGGTGAGAAGCCGGGTCCCTCTGCCCCCCGGGCAGTCGACGGGATTTACTGAGCGCTTACAGCGTGCAGAGCGCTGTACCCGAGCGCTCGGGAAAGGACGACGTAACGGTACAACGGCCCCGTTCCCTGCCCGCCCCGAGCTTCCGGTCTAGAGGCCGGTGGTCTCCCTCTGTCGGGGGCGGCTCGGCCCGGGCGGACGCGGCCGGCTCCGCTCGAGGTCACCCGACGGGTTATCGGCCTCCGTCTCCCGGCGGCGCGAACCTCGGGACCGTGGACGTTATCGAATGACCGATGGGGCCGGGCCGGCCCCGCCGACAGTCTCATTTTCCCCATCCGTCCCCGAGCCGGGTCGCCGTCCGGCTTCGACCGTCGGGGTCTCGGAAGCCGGCCCGCGCGGTCGGCCGCCCGGCCTAAGCCCGCGCGACCGCCCGCGCGTTCGTTTCACGCCCCGCCGCCCCGCGGAGGAGGTCTCGGGACTCAGGGTACGGAGCTCGGGAGACCGAGGGCCGGAAGGCCCTCCTATCTTGACCTTCTGGGACACCACCTCTGGCTCTGTGGGATTTGGGGAAGGGAGAGGAGGGAGGAGGAGGAGGAGGAGCAGAGAGAAGCAGGGTGGTTTGCAGTGGCTGCAGCGCGAGCCTGGGAGGCAGGAGGACCTGGGTTCTAATCCCAGCTCCGCCACAAGTCCGCCGGGTGACCTGGGGCAAGTCGCTTCATCGGGCCTCAGCTCCCTCATCTGTAAAATGGGGATAAAGACCGTGAGTCCCAGGTGGGGCGGGGAATGTGTCCAACCCCATTAGCTTGTAGCTACCCCAGTGTTTAATACGGTGCCTGGCACACAGTAAGCACTTAAATACCAAAAGAGGAGAGGAGAGGAGAGGAGAGGAGAGGAGAGGAGAGGAGAGGAGAGGAGAGGAGAGGAGAGGAGAGGAGAGGAGAGGAGAGGAGAGGAGAGGAGAGGAGAGGAGAGGAGAAGAGGAGAAGAGGAGAGGAGAGGAGAGGAGCGGAGCGGAGCGGAGCGGAGCGGAGCGGAGCGGAGAGGAGAGGAGAGGAGAGGAGAGGAGAGGAGAGGAGAGGAGAGGAGAGGAGAGGAGAGGAGAGGAGAGGAGAGGAGAGGAGAGGAGAGGAGAGGAGAGGAGAGGAGATAGCGAGAGGAGGAGAGGAGAGGAGAGGAGTTTGAACAGGACGCTAAGGGAAGACAGGGGAAGAGTGGGGCTGGCCGGTTTCACCAACTTGTATCATCACCTTAATAACAATAATACTAATGTTGGTATCTATTAAGCGCTTACTATGTGCAGAGCGATGTTCTAAGCGCTGGGGGAGTTCCAGCGTCATCGGGTCGTCCCACGTGAGGCTCACAGTTAATCTCCATTTTCCGGATGAGGGAACTGAGGCCCAGAGAAGTGAAGCGACTCGCCCGCAGTCACCCGGCTGACGAGTGGCAGGGCCGGGAGTCGAACCCGTGACCTCTGACTCCGAAGCCCGGGCCCTTTCCACTGAGCCACGCCGCTTCCCCGATTAATACTGTCATTGCTAATGGAATTGTGGTATTTACAAAGCACTTCCTATTTGCCAGGCGCTCTACTGAACGCTGGGGTGGACACAAGCTGATCCGGTTGGACACAGACCCCCCCCCCCCTTCAAAGGCGCAACCGAGGGAAGGCGTCGGATCCGCCCTTAGTGCTCCCGACCCGGGTTTCCCGGGGGCCCAGAGACGAACCGGCACCGCCACCGGGGTGAAGGAGGGCGTCACGACGCCCGGGCGGCACGGCGTGGGGGCGGAGGAGGGCCTCGCGACGTCCGGACCGCGTGGCCTCGCTTCATCTCACCGTGGTCAAGGAACGCGAGGCGGCGGCCCCGCTCGGGGCGGGTGGGTCGGGGCCGGGGGCTCCCCGCGGCCGGGGCGGCCACTCCGCGGGCCCGGTCCGGCCTGCCGGGCCCCTTCCGTCGCCGGGTCGGCCGCGGGCAGCCAGGAGAGGACCCCCTCGGGATCCGCGTTGGTCGACCGCCCCCTCTGGGCCTACCTTGGCCTGGACGGCGTACGAAGCCAGCAGCACCGACGCCTCGGGAGGGCAGTAGATCTTCTCCTCTAAAATCTGCTTCTTCACCTGAAAGGAGCGGCGAGAGAGACGTGAGCGGGACCCCCCGCGCAAGGCACCACGGGCGCGCCAGATGGCCGCGGCTCGTTCCGACGAGGACCGCCAAAGCCGCCCGCTGGTGCTTTCCTGGGGACAAAGGGCACGGTTCTTGCCGACGCACGCTCCGTCCGTCCGCCGAGAGGGGCCCCGGCTCTCGGAGGAGGCCGCTGGCGCGGACGATCTGCGCGAGAGGTCCCGGCCGGGCGAAGGAATAAAAAAAGTCGGGCGTCACGGAGGAACCCAGTCGTCGGGGTCGGATCGGCTCCGATCCCAGAGACGCCCTAGTGATCCCACCGGACCGGCCGCTGGCCCCGAAGCCCCGTCCCCGGGGGAAACGCGGGCTCGAAATCGTCGCGTACGCCACCCGGCTGAGATATGCCTTCTGAACGAATCGTCGTTTTCCATCCGTCCCCTCCGAGAAAACGGCGAGCCATAAAGCTCGATCGATTCGACTCTTAAATACACCCGAGTCGCGGGGGGATGCGATCCGCCCGGACTCTATTGTGGGGGGACGGCACGGACGCCCACGCGGGCAAGGGCACCACGCCTTTCCCTCCTGAAATGACGGCGCCCTAGCGCCGACACACGCTATTTACAAGCATTACGGGAGAGGCGATTATCTTCTCCCGCTCGTGTGTCAACAGGTAGTCAGACGCGAACCCCAGGGGGCTCCTGAGTGGGAAAGAAATAATAATGATTTTTTAAAAAAAGCGGAAGGACCCTCGTCGGAACGTGCCGTCTCTCCGTGCGAAGTCATTCCTCCGGGCTCGGACGCGGAGCCGGACCGGACTAAACCGGAAAGGGCGACCACGGCTAACGTTTCCCATTCGGAAGCCCGAGCGCCATCTGGCACCGTGGGGAGAGAAACCTAATCCGAGCAAGGTGCGTCTCTCACCTAAATCCGGCCGCGTCTTCGAGAACCCTTCGGCCGCTTAGAGATAAAATGGCCCGCTACCGAGAATCGGTATCGGTAGAAAAATTATGTACCCCGAGGACGACGGCAAGGACCCGGTCCCCAACTGTCTCTTAATTTGGGGGTGGGTTGCTTTTTTTTTTCTTTTTAACTGACAGAAAAATCTCGTCGGCTGAACGGAACGCTTCCCGAGAACGGCGATCCGCTGAGGGGACTGTTCAGTTCTGCTCTAATCACACGACAAGAGAAATGCCACGTTCCCATCTGGGAGACGCCGTACCCCCTCCCCCATCTCTCCCCGCCAGAGCTTGCGCTCTCCGCCTTTTCTCTCTCTCTCTCTCTCTCTGTCCCTCCCTTCCCCCCCATCCCTGACAGCTGGCACCTTCGGGCTTCCGAGACGAAGCAGCCCCCGTGCAAGTCATTGGTAACTAACCACGAAATCGGGCAAGGACTACGCCAAGGAGGAAAATCAGACTCCGGGCCGAAGAGGCACGTTTCCCTCCTCCCCCCGGCGCCCACCCCCCGTGACGTCGCCAGCCGACCCCGAACCCACGGCTGCGGGTTTCGCCACGGGTTACGGTCCGGGAGTCACCGAGGAGGCCCGAGCGCCTCACGGAGGGCCAAGGGGGGATCGGGATCCGGGCCGAGCTCCCTCGGGCCGCGGCCTCGGGGGCCTTCCCCGCCCGACCCCTCCGCGGCCCGGGTCGCGGGGACGGTCGGGCGTCCCGGGGGTCGAGGGGAAACGGACCCCGGCGGGGGGGGGGGGGGGGGGGGGGGTGCCTGGCGCGGCCGAGCGTACCTGCAAGAAGAAGAGGTGTTGGGTGATCTCCTGAACTAACTCCTCCTCGGCGTTCTCGGGATAGAATTTGGCCAGGAACTGAAAGGTGACGGGCTCTTCCTTTGACACGTCGTGATCCAGCACCTTCGGGGAGGACGAGCCGAAGAGGAGGAGGTCAGGCGCCCCCGGGGCCGCCGCCTCCCCTCCCCCGGTGGACCCCCGGGATTCCTCCGACCCGGGGCGGTGGCCGGGAGGGTCGCGCCCCGGCCCGCTGCCCCCGAAGGGTCGGGCTCCTGGTGGAAGTGACTGAAGTTCCTCCTGTGCTGCTTCGGCTCCGCCGAGATCACTCTTCCAGCGGGAGCCCGCTCCCCGACCCAACGAGGCCCGGGCCTCGAGGGGGTGCGGAGCACTGCGCCGAGCGCGGTGGACGGGGGCCCGGGGGAAGACACGGACGCCGGGGGGAACCCCCGGCTGCTCGACGGGACGGCGGGGCCTCCGGTGGACGCCCCGGGAAGCCGACTCGGCCGAGGCGGCTGGAACGAGGACACCTGCCCAGAGAGGACGGCCCCGGCCCGGGCCTCCCCGCCCCCCAAGGGTCAGGAAACCCCATCTCTTCATCTGGGGGCAGTGTGGCCGAACGGCTAGAGCCCTGGCCCCGGAGTCGGAAGGATCTGGGTTTTCACTCGGGCTCTGCCATCTCTCTGCCGCTGGGTGACCTCGGACAAGTCACTTCTTCTCTATCCCTCAGTTCCCTCCTCGGTAGAATGGGGATGAAGACTGTGAGCCCCGTGTCGGGTGGGTCCAGCCCGACTACCTCGTATCTACCCCAGAGCTTAAAACAGTGCCTGGCACATAGTAAGCGCTTACCAAGCACCATTAAAAAAAAACCCCACCTATATGTCATCTTCAATTGGAGTTTACATTTTGGGGCGACGCAAGCTCAAATTCCTCCTGAAAGTACGTGAGCTCGGACACGGTCTTTCGAACCACACATTCTTGAAAACATCCAAGAGGAAGAAGGGAAACCTCTAATGGCACTAATAATGGCATTCGTTAAGCACTTCCTACGTGTCGAGCACCGTACCAAGCGCGGGGGTATTCACAGGAAGATCGGGTCCTACCGTCTGAGGAGGAGGGAGAACAGGTACCGAATCCCCATTGTGCAGAGGAGGGAACTGAGGCCCAGAGAAGGGAAGCGACTGGCGCAAGGTTAGAACCCAGATCCTCCGACCCCCAGGCCACGCCGCCTCTCTACTCGGGCCCACCTTCTTGTCCATCTTCAGCCAGGCCACGGTGTCCTTGATGGTGTACTGCAGGCCGAAGAACCAGGTCTCCCGCAGGCCCAGGGTCCGGCACACCAGGTCGAACAGGTCCTTTCCCTTCCACTTCATCTGCGGCGGAGGGGACCGAGAGCAGGGGACGTCAGCACGAGAGGCGGCTTCGCGCTGCCCCTCCGGGCCGCCGCCCCCCCCGCCACCCCCCCCAGGAATGGAAGCTCGTCGTGGGCGGGGGATGTGTCTGTTTACTCTCCTGTTGCCCTCTTCCGGGAGCTCAGTCCAGTGCTCCGCACCCAGTAAGCGCTCAAGAAATACGACGGGACGAATAGGCACTCGGGAGAGGGCGAGACGGTGGAGTCGGCAGGTACGATCCCAGCCCACGGGGAACCGACGGGCTACGGGGGGGGAGAGGCAGCCGGCAGGACACGAAGCCCTTCCCACTGAGACCCCCTGCTGCCTCTCTGCCCCCCCCCCCTCCTCAGCTAAGCCCCCTTTCCCTCTGCTCCTCCCCTCAGCACTGTGCTCATTTGTCTAGATTTTTATTACCCTATCTATTTTGTGAATGAGGCGTCCATCCCCTTGATTCTACTTATCGCTATGAAGTCGTCTCGTTTTGGTCCGTCCGTCTCCCCCGATCAGGCCGTGAGCCCGTCGACGGGCACCGACTGCCTCTATCTGTTGCCCAACTGTGCATTCCAAGCGCTTAGCACAGTGCTCTGCACATAGTAAGCGCTCAATAAATACGCCTGAACGAATAAGACGATACCCGTCCCGCCCCGACTGGGAAAGACGGGCTCGCGACTCAGGCGGCTTTCGGCTCCCAACTCCCAACGGGTATCGGGCTTCCGTCTCCGATGCTTTCGGTGTCTGCGGGGAGGGCGCCGGCTCCGACACGCGAGCCGACGGCAACCGGATGGGATCTCCCCCCTTTCAACTACTTCCTCGGGGCGGGGGGGGGCACAGGGCCAAGCGCCCGGCCTTCCAACGAGTCCTCCGTCCGGGTTCTCATTTTTTTTTTTTTTTTAATGGTACCCGTTGTGCTAAGCACCCGGGCAGATCCAACCGAATCGGGTTAGACGCCGTCCCTGTCCTTCGTTCATTCGATCGCGTCTGTCGAGCCGCTCACCGTGTGCCCAGCACTGTACCGCTAATAATTACGGTATCTGTTAAGCGCTTACCGCGTCCTCTTCTAGGCACTGGGGTAGATACCAGACACCGCGTGGGGCTCACGGTCTTAACCCCCACCTTACAGACGAGGTAACCGAGGCCCCCATCAGTGAAGTGACTCGCCCCAAGTCGCACGGCCGATAAGTGGCGGAGCCGGGATTAGAACCCACGACCTCTGACTCCCAAGCCCGGGCTCTTTCCATTTCAGTCATTCAGGCGATTGGATTTATTGAGCGCTTACTGTGGGCAGGGCACCGTATTAAGCGTTCGGGAACTACGGTTCGGCAACAGAGAGAGAGAGAGAGAGAGAGAGAGACGATCCCTGCCCGACAACGGGCTCCCAGTCTAGAAGGGGGAGACTGTCATCGAAACAAGCAAACAGGCATCGATAGTATTGATATAAGTAAATAGAATTATAGATCTATACATGTTGAAACGAGTGAGCGGGCATAACGTAAGTAGAATTATAGACATGTACATCTATATACGTACGTATATAGATGTATAGATATAGATAGATATATAGATACACACACACACGTATACATACATATACAACATATACACACATGTATATACACATATACACACACACACACATATACATACACACAAACACACACACACACACATATACACACATACACACACACATATACATATACATACACACACACGCGTGTGGGTATGTATATATATGTATGTATTGTGTATATATAGTGCATATATAGTGCATAGTGTGTATGTGTATATATGTGTGTGTGTGTATTGTGTATATATAGTGCATATATAGTGCATATAGTGTGTTTGTGTGTATATATATAGTATATAGCATATACAGTATAGTGTGTATACATGTACAGTATATAGTGTATATAGTATATAATGTATATATTGTGTGTGTGTGTATATATAGCATACATATACACACATACACAAGTGCTGGGGGGTGTAATGAGTAAGTGGGCATTAACATAAACAGAATTATAGATATGTCCGTGTATATATATATTTATATACAGCGTGTGTATATGTATATGTGTGTGTGTATATAAATGTGTGTGTTTGCGTGTGTGTGTGCGTGTGTGTATATATACAAGTGCTGTGGGGCGGGGAGAGGGGGCGGGGGGAATGGAGCCAGTCGGGGTGCCGGGGGGAGGAGGGGGAGCCGAGGAGCTGTCCCACGTGAGGCTCGCAGACTTCATCCCCATTTTCCGGCCGAGGGGGCCGAGGCCCAGGGAAGCCGAGCGACTCGCCCGAGCGGACCGGGTCGGAGCCCCGGTCCCCCGACTCCCAGACCCGGGCTCTTTCCACTGGGCCGCGCTGCTTCTCTGCGGCCTCGGATCGCCCGGCGGGAGGCTCCTTCCCTGGCAGAGCGGCCCTTCCCGGAGAGCCCGCCAAGTGAAGGGTCTGACCCGGTCCGTTAACCTCACGAGCCGCGCCTCGTCTCCGGCCACGTCGGTCGACAGCCGGGGGGGGGGGGGGGGGGGGAGAGAAAGAAGAAGAGAAGTCCCGGACCCGCCCCCTGATGAAGGCAGGCGCGCCCACAGAACGGGTACCGTTTCGGAACGGGAATAACTGCTTCTCCGGCCGGATCCCGGGATAACGTCACGCTCGCCCCGAGAGTTTCCCCTTCTAATTATCGCCGCGGTCGGGCCAGCGCGAGGGGGAGGGGACTTGGTAAATCTCAGAATCGGAGTAAACCGCTAGCCGGACACCTACGTGACTGCCCGGGTTTGTTCCCTCTCTCCCTTCCTCTCGCGAGGCCCGTAGCGACGAGACCCGATCCCCCTTGGTTTCGTCGTCCCTGCTCTCTTCTTCGATCTCATTTCCGCCCGCGGGGCCCGACCCAGAACCTCGTCGCGCACAGACCCGATCCCGGCTTCGGCGCCGCGGTCTGGCAGACGCTGCCCTCGTGCGGGATCCGATTCCACGCTCACGGCCGAAGCCGAGGCTGCCGGTTTCCTAGACGGCGTCCGTCGAGTCCTTCCGCCGCGCTTACTGAGCGCTCGCGGCGCGCGGGGCGCTCTGCGCGGCGCCTCGGAGGGCCCGGCGCAACAGCGGACGGTGACGTCCCCCCGCCCGCCACGGGGCTCGCGGTCCGGAGTGCGGGAGACAGGCGTCGGTACAGAGAAATCAAATTACGGATATAATGCCTTCTACGTGCCGGGCATCGTACTAAGCAGCGGGGGAGACGCGAGGTGACGGGGCCGGATACGGTACGTGTCCCGCGTGGGGCTCGGTCTTAACACGCCCGTTTTTACAGATGCGGGGAGCGAGGGCGCGGGGAAGGGAAGTGGCTTGCCTAGGGTCACGCAGCGGCCCAGTGGCAGGGCCGGGATTAGAACCCAGGACCTCCGGACGCCCAAGCCGGCGTTCACTCCACCGGGCCGCTCTTCGGCTACGATCCCCCTGCTTCCTGCCCCGGGGGTCTGTTGATCAGAAGTGTGGCCGGGGGGGGCCGCCGTCCCTCTAGACCGTAAGCTCCCTGTGGGCGGGGAAACCCGGCTACCCCCGCCGTCCCGGCGTACTCTCCCGAGTGTTTAGTTCGGCGCTCCGCACACGGTGGGCGCCCGATAAATACGACCGACGGACCCGTCGACCGTCCGGGCGCCGTTCTGAGCCCGGGACGGTACGACGACCCAATCCCTGCCTCAGAGGAGGTCGACGTCTAACGGGAAACGGGGACGCAAAATCGATTACGGACGGAGGAGAAGGGCAGGACGGACTCTCAATCGGGAATTGTGACGTTTAAGCATTTATTAGGTGCCAAGCGCCGTATCCCGTATTTCTCCTCGTCTCGCTTCACGCCGTCGAATCGCTTCCGACCCGGACGCGTCTCTCCCGGGACGTCCCGCTCTCCAGCCGCCATCGTTCCGGGAGTGGGTCCGCGGAGTTTTCTCGGTCTGAATCCGGAAGCCGTCGCCCATCGCCTCCTTCCGCGCGGGAAACCCGAATCTCCGTCCTCGGCTCTCTCCCGTGCCGCCGCCGCCCGGCACGGGGGAGTCCCGACGTGCGGCGGGTGGCCTGGCGCTCGCCGGCCACCGGCCGACCCGGGAACGGAACGGACGGGCCTCTGCTCGACTCTCCCCTAGTCGCGACCGGTAGAGGACTGGAAGCTCTCCGGGTATTTATCTTGGCCCTTCGTAATCGGGTCACACAGCCCAGTGCGGGGCTCAGAGCCTAAGGGAGGAGAACAGGTACCGAATCCCCATTTTACGGATGAGGTGACCGAGGCGCAGAGAAACCAAGGGACGCGCTTAAGGCCGCACAGCAGGCGGGCGGCGCGGAAGGGCTCAGGACCCAGGTCTCGCAGTCTCGATCCCCATTTTACGGAAGAGGTCACCGAGGCCCAGGGAAGCCAAGCGACTTGCCCACAGTCACGCAGCCGACGGGTGGCGGAGCCGGGATCGGGACCGTATAGCCAATAATGATGACGATGTTGGTATTTGGTAAGCGCTTACTATGCGCAGAGCACCGTTCGAAGCGCCGGGGGAGATGGGGGGGGTCATCGGGTCGTCCCACGCGAGGCCCACGGTTAACCCCCGTTTTCCAGACGAGGGGAGGGAGGCACGGAGGAGTGAGGTGACTTGCCCCCGGTCACGCAGTTGGCGAGAGGCAGAGCCGGGATTCGAACCCACGACCTCCGGCTCCCCAGCCCGGGCTCTTTCCACTGGGCCACGCTGCTCCCAGAAGTCTCGTCATTTATACCGATGCCACCGACGCCCGTCGACTGGTTTTCGTTTTGTTGCGGCTCCCCGTTCCTAGACTCCGAACCCGTTGCCGAGCTGTGCTTTCCACGCGCTTGGTAGAGTGCTCTGCGCACAGTAAGCGCTCAGTACACACGGCTGAACGAACGGCCCCGCGACCTTCCGGTCTGTGACCTTTACAGACAAACGCAGAGGGGGACGGGTCACTCTTGGAAGGTCTCTGAGGGGAAGGTTTTTTCGAGGACAATAATCGGAGCCTGCTGCGCGTCAGGCGTAGAGATGAGCGCCGGGGTGGAGACGGGCAGATCGGGTTGGACGCGACCCCACCCCACACGGAGCTCGCGGTCTTGATCCCCGTTTTCCAGACGAGGAAACTGAGGCTCGGAGAAGCGAGGTGACTCGTCCGAGGTCACGCAGCGGACGAGTGGCGGAGCCGGGACTGGAACCCAGGCCCTCCCGACTCCCAGGCCCGTGCCGGGCAGCGGAGCGAAGGGCGGGTTGAGCGGGGGGACGGGGAGGCAGGGAGACCACTGAGGCGAGCCAGGCCCCGACCAGCCGACGGGGCCTAGGATGGGGCTCGGTCGGAAAGAGGGGCAGGATTTAGCGTCAGATCGCGAACGGGGGGGGGTCGCAGCTCCGCAGTGAGGGACGACGGCTTTACGCTCCTCGTTTTGGTATTTGTTAAAACGCCTATCGTGTGCCAAGCACTGTACGAAGCACTGCGGCCGATACAGGATCGTCGGGTCGGACACGGGCCGGGAGCCCCATGCGGGGCGGGGCTTGATCCCCAGTTTTCAGATGAGGAAACTGAGGCAGGGAGAAGCTAAAATGCCTTGCCCGAGGTCACCAAGAAAACAAGGGGCAGGGCCAGGATCAAAACGCAGCTCTTCGACGACCGAGGCCCAAAGTCTCTCCACGAGAAGCAGCGTGGCAGAGTGGATTGAGCACCGGCCCGGGAGAAAGGAGGTCACGGGTTCCAATCCCATCTCCGCCACTCGTCTGCTTGGGCAGGTCCCTCCACTTCTCCGGGCCTCGGTTCCCTCATCTGTAAAACGGGGTTTGAGACCGTGAGCCCCGCGTGGGACGGGGCCCGGGTCCGACCCCATTTGCTCGTCTCCACCCAGCGTTCGGTACAGCGCCTGGCGGCACACAGTAAGCGCTCAACGGACGCCACGGTGATCGTAATTATCACGATTAGACCCGGGCGATCCTCCTCGGGGGCGGGGAAGAGGTCTACCGACTCTCCCGAGCGCTTAGCACAGTGTTCCGCTCCTACTAAGCCCTCGGCAGAGACCCTTGACTGTTGGAATTTATTTCCACTAATGTCCGATTCCCCCTCTGGACCGTCAGCTCCGCGTGGGCAGGGAACGGGTCTGCTTCCACCGCACGCTCCCAAGCGCTTCCTACGGGGCTCTGCACGCACGGAGCGCTCAATAAATACGACCGAACGGATCGACGAGGTCGAGGGGCTGGGTTTGAAGGGGTCGACTGGGATGAGGAAGGGAGGGGGAGGACTGGGGAGGGGAGACGAGGGGAAGAGAGAACCGCAAGGCCAGACAGACGCGGCCCTGGCAGAGAAACACGTCACGTGACAGAGCGGGCCCCAGAAACGGCAATTCGGTGCGCTCCCTTGCTGCCGGGAGAAACGCCTTAGGAAAATGCGGACGGTGATGATGACGATGATGATGGAGGGGAATCTGGGAAAAAAAAAAAAGCAACAAGCGTCCGGGAAGGTGCCGCCCGCATTCGTGGGCAAGGAGGGAATATCAGGCAACCTCAGGCGTCACCCCCGCCGTCGCGGAAAACCGACTTCTTTCCCCGGGATTTCTGGGAACCCCAGCAGCGACTTGTTTTACGACGGAGGGCACGGCGTTCCCGGAGCCGGCCGGGGCGGCGGAGCGCCGATCTCGGCTCGGCCGGTTGAAGACCCGGGCTGGGCAGGAAATGACCGAGACCCCCCCGAATGCCCAGCATAATAATAACGGTATCTGTGAAGGGTTTACTGTGTGTCGAGCGCTGTTCTAAGCCCTGGGGTAGACGGAAGCTAATCGGGGGGGGGGGCGCACGGACCCTGTCCCACGTGGGGCTCACAGTCTTTGTCTTGGTTTTACAGACGAGGAAGCCGAGGCCCAGGGAAGAGAAGCCACTCGCCCGAGGTCACGCGGCAGACGAGCGACGGAGGCGGCATCAGAATCCGGGTCCTTCGGACTCCCGGGCTCGTGCTCTAACGACTAGGCCGTGCTGCTTCCCGGAGGCTTGGGCTTCGTTTATTCGGTCGGATTGGAGCGTTTCCCGTGCGCGCAGCACCGTGCTCAGCGCTCGGGGGAGGACGCTATGACGACCGACAGAAACGATCCCATGCCCCCCGTGAGCCGGAGGCCGTCGGACCGGCGCGATTCTCCGGCCCGTGGTCGGTCCCGGCCCCGCCCACCTACTCTGCCGGCGGGAAGCCGACGGGGGACCTCCGCCTCCAACCGAGTTTTAATAGGGGCTCGGAACGACAGGGAGCAGCCGTTTCTCGAGTCTTCTTTTCGAGGTGGTCTTCTCCGGGCCCGTCGGTCCCGTGAACGAGCGGCTCCGGATACGTCCGTCACGACGGGAGGGCGGCCCCCGGAAGCAGACGGTGACCTGCGAGGGCTACCTCGGAAGAAAGCGAAGTTCTTCTCCCAAAGACGGTCCCTATTCCGAGGCGGCCCGGGGCCGGCGAATTTAAGGTGCCGTAAAAGACCGCGTCGCCTCTGAGCCCGTTCGCCGTTGGGAGAGGCCGTGCGGGGTGACCGGCGGGGTTTTTTGTTGCGGTGCGACGGAGTCGAGGTCGCCGGGGGAACCGCCTCCGCGTGGCCTCACCTGAAACTTTCGACCCGATTAGCCCGTTACCGTACCCGGCTCTTTGGCGTTTTTGGAAGAAGCCAAGAGTACGTGGGCCGTGAGCAGCCCTCCCGCCGAGAGGCTGGCTCCTGAGGGTCGCCGCCGATAACGATCGACGGCAAATTACGAGCGCCGCATCCGTTGAGCGTTGACGCCGGGCCAGGCGTTACGTCGGGGCCTCCGCGTGGCCCAGTCGAGAGAAGACGGGCCCAGGGGTCGGAGGGACCTGGGGTCTGATCCCGGCTCCGCCAACCGCTTGCTGGGTGACCTCCGGGCAGTCATTCATTCATTCGATAGTATTTATTGAGCGCTTACTACGTGCAGAGCGCTGTACCAAGCGCTCGGAACGGCCGGGGAGGGGACGGTACGACGACAGACACGTTCCCCGCCCCCGGTGAGCTCACGGTCTAGAGGGGGAGACGGACATTAACAGAAATAAGCAAATGACAGTCCCGTACGTAAGCGCCGGGCGGGCTGGGGGCCGACGGGGAGGACAAAGGAGGCAAGACGGGGCGACGCGGAAGGGAGTGGGAGAAAAAGAAGGGGCGGGGGCTTAGTCGGGGAAGGCTTCCCGGAGGAGATGGGCCACCGTTAAGGCTTCGGAGGGAGGGGACGGTAACCGTCTGGCGGATCCGAGGAGGGAGGGCGTTCCGAGGCCAGAGGCGGGACGTGGGCAAGGAGGCGAGATAGGTGAGCTGGGGGGCCGCTGAGAAGGTTGGCGTCGGGGGAGCGAAGCGTGCGGGCTGGGTTGGAGTCGGTGAGACGCGAGGCGAGGCAGGAGGGGGCCGGGGGGGGGGGGGTCTGACCCACTCTCACGCCGCCCCGTAAACCACCGCTCCACGACGGCCGTCACGATGCGGCTCGCCCGCTCCCCTCTGGCCGGACGTCCTCCTCCCCCGGCCTTTACGCGCACCCGCACGTGAAGTATGCAGCTCACACAGACAGAGCCCGTTAATTTCTTCTCGCTCCTCATCTCGTACCGAGGCCGGCCGCCGCGGCCGTCAGCGGGCGGTGGCGTGCCGCAGCGGAGGTCCGGGATGCGCCCCGCCTAATCGAGAGGCGGACGGAGCCCGGGCCCGGGAGTCGCTTGTGTGACCTCGGGCCGGTCGCTCCTCGGGGCCTCGGTTCCCTCATCTGTAAAACGGGGGCTGAGAGTGGGAGCCTCACGTGGGACAGGGACCGTGTTGGACCGGATTAGCTTGACTATTAATAAAAAGGGTATCTGTTAAGCACTTACTACGTACCAGGTATTGTATTCATTCGTTCGTTCGTTCAGTCGTATTTATTGAGCGCTCACTGTGTGCAGAGGGGGCTGTACCGAGCGCTTGGAAAGTACAGCTGGGCAACGGACAGACGCCATCCCTACCCGAAACCGGGCTCGATCGACGGGGTGGATGCAAGCAAGTTGGGACGGACACAATCCCTGTCCCACGTGGGAGTTCACGGTCTCAGTTCCCATTCTACAGGTGAGGTAACAAGCGCCGAGAAGTGAAGTGACTTGTCCGAGGTCACGGGGCAGGGAATGGGCCTATTGACTGGTCTACGTTACTCTCCCAAGCGCCGAGTACAGCGCTCCGCACACAGTGAGCGCTCAATAAATACGACCGAATGACTGACCAGGATCAGAACGCGGGGCCTTCTGACTCCCGGGACCGCGTAGTATCCACTAGGCCGTGCCCGGTGCTTAGTACAGTGCCTGGCATATAGTTAAGTGCTTAACGCTATTAAAAAAAAAAAGCCTCGCCGCCCCTACTTTCAGGGGTTGAGCGGCCAAAGGCGGTTATAACAGTGACGATGACATTCGACGATGACATCTCCCCCCGTTCTGAGCGCTGGGGGGAGACACGAGGTGATCAGATTGTCCCCCGGGGGGGGCTCGGCGGCTTAATCCCCATTTTCCAGAGGGGGTCACTGAGGCCCAGAGAAGTGAAGCGACTCGCCCGGGGTCACACCGCCGGCAAGCGGCGGAGCCGGGATCGGAACCCACCACCTCTGACTCGCAGGCCCGGGCCCTTCGGGAGAGAGAGAGGCGCTGGGAGGGGCGGACCAGGTCATCAACAGAAGTGCCGTCGGCCTGTCTGAGGACGCCGTAAATCGATGAGCCGGACCGAGGGTGAACGAGCCCGGGATTTATGGACGTGCGGCAGTTCAACCGGACGGCGCTGAGCGGGCCCAGATCGACGGCGGCGGCCCGGACTTCCTTCTCCTCCTCCCTTCCCGGCAGCGGAGGGAAGCAGTCCCAGCCTCTGCGGTTGCCGGATTTCAGGCTCATTAAGGGGGAGGAGGGTGATTTATTAGCCCGCACCGCCGGACCGGGCCCTGAACGTGCCTGCTTTTCCCTCCGCCCCCGGGACGGTAGCCGGGGGGCATCCCCGCTCCCTCCCGCATCCGTTCGTTCCATCGCATTTACCGGGCGCTTCCTGGGTGCAGAGCGCCGCGCTGAGCGCTCGGAAAGGACGGCTGGGCGACGGAGAGGGGCGATCCCTGCCCACAGCGGGCTTACGGTCTAGAAGGCAGACATCGGAACGAGGAAACGGGCAGCGGTATGAAGAGACAGAATTACAGATAGGCGCACGTCGAAACAAGTGAACGGGCGTTAAATAAACAGATTTATAGATAGGCACATTTATACGCAAGTGATGTGGGGGGGGGGGGGCAAAGGGAGGGAGTCGGGGCGACGACGCGGAGGGGAGCCGAGGAGAAGGGGGGGCTTCGTCTGGGAGGGCCTCTTGGAGGAGGTGAGCTCCGAAAGGGTGATCGTTTGGTGCGTTTGGGGGGGGTCTCCCGGCCCCCGGGGAGATGGACCAGGTGGGAAAGGATTTCGAGCCGGGCGGCGGTGAGGGAACCGAAACAACGCGGCCCAGTGGGTAGAGCCCGGGCCCGGGCCCCGGAGGATCCGGGTTCTCATCCCGGTCCCGCCGCGGCTCTGCCGGGCGACCTCGGCTGAGTCACTTCGGTTCGACGGGTCTCAGTTACCTGGCCTGTATAATGGGGATTCAGACCGTGAGCCCCAAGCGCTTAGGACGGTGCTTGGCGCACCGTAAGGACTCAAGAGATGCGACCGAACGAACGGATGACAGGGACTCTGTCCACCCTGATTAACTAGTTTCTACTCCAGTGCTCAGTACAGTGCCCGGCGAGCAAGACAGAAGCCGCGGGCCTTAGGGGCAAGAGCCCGGGTTCTAATCCCGCTCCGCCGCTCGTCTGCCGGGTGACCCCGGGCAAGCCACTTCACTTCTCTGGGCCTCGGTTCCCTCGCCTGTCGAACGGGGATGAAGACCGTGCGCCCCACGTGGGACATCCCGATGACCTCGTTTCCACCCCGGCGCTCGGAGCGGGGCTCGGCACACAGTGAGCGCTTAAGAAATCCCGGCTCCGCCACTCGTCAGCTGTGTGACCCGGGGTAAGTCCCTTAACCTCTCTGTGCTCTCGGTCACCTCATCCGTAAAACGGGGATGAAGACCGTGAGCCCCCCCCGTGGGACATCCCGATGACCTCGTTTCTACCCCGCCGCTTAGAACGGGGCTTAACAAATACCGACATCGTCGTCGTCATTACTGTGAGCGCTTCGACAGTATATTAAAAAAGGAACCCCCAGAGAAGAATCCAGACGGCGTCCGGGGGCTACGTGAGGGCCGACCTGACCCTCGGGGTCGCCTAACCGTGGGCCAGTGGCTCTTCCCGGACCCTCGCTCTCCATCTAGAACGCATTTCCCCGTCATTTATCTCATCATCCGTCTCCTCCGCTTTACCGTGAGCTCCTCGAGGGCGAGGATCACGTCTGTCGACTCCGATCCTCTCCCGGGCGCTCGGGACGGTGCTCGGCACACAGCCGGTGCTCGAATCGCGCTGCCGACGGACCGGCTGACGGACCTGCCTTGTGACCTGACAAGCTCTCCGTGACGGAGCCCGAACCGCAACTTTAATTCGATCGGTTTTTTCGGTGGATGCCAAACTGGGCGCGTTAGGAAGGGGTCATCCAAAGGATTCTGCGAGCTAATCCAAAGGATTCGAGATAAATTCCATCAAAAGCCCCCTCCAATTAACCGGAAGCAGTGTGGGCCCGTGTTGGGAGGCCGGGCCTGGGAGCCAGAGGACCTGGGTTCTGGTCCTGGCTTCACCGCTTGTCGGCTGTGCGATCTTGAGCGAGTCGCTTGGCTTCTCTGGGCCTCAGTTTCCTCATCTGCAAAATGGGGGGGGGGGGGCGGTTCAGATCGGGAGCCCCATGTGGGACAGGGACTGCGTCCAACCTGACTGGCGCAACAGGGGAGCAGCACGGCCTAGTGGATAGAGCCGGGGCCCGGGAGTCAAAAAGATCTGGGTTCTCATCCCGGCTCCGCCACTCATCTGCTGGCTCGGGCAAGTCCTTTTACTTCTCTGAACCTCAGTTACCTCATCTGTAAAATGGGGATTAAGACTGAGTCCCTGTGGGACAAGGACTGTGCCCAACCTGAGTAGCTTCTGCCTCCTCCGAGACTTGGAACCGTCAGTGCTTGACACGTAGTAAGCGCTTAACGGACATTATTATTATTGTACCGTAAAAAAAGAGTATTCGTTAAGCACTTACAATGTGCGAAACACTGCACTGCTGGGGCAGTTACAAGCTACTGGGGTTGGGCGCAGAGCCCCTGCCCCCCACGGGGCTTCCCATCTAATACCCGGGTTTGGCCAAGGATCGGTGAGCCTTCCGGGCATCGGAAGCGATCGCGATACGGTGGCATAAAGGTGCCTCCCCGTTGACCGGGATTCGACCCGTCACTTTAAACCTTGACATTTTTCCCCTCCCCAGCTCGACCTGTCCTTTCAGTGCTTGTCTGCTGTGTGACCTTGGCCACGTCAGTTCACTTCTCTGTGCCTCAGTGACCTCATCTGGAAAATGGGGACGGAGACGGTGAGCCCCACGCGGGGACAGGGACTGTGTCCCACCCGATTCGCCCCAGGGCTTAGAACGGTGCCTGGCGCACAGGAAGCCCTGGCAAAGAGCATAATTTTTATCACGAGGCTGTAGACACCATAAATCTCACAGAGAAGAGAGTAGGAAGGCGTTCCAGGAAATCCCGGTTATCCGTGAGCCTCAGACATTCGGCAGCCCGGAGGTCTGCCAATCGAGCCGCGATGAGGTCTTTTCTCATCCTCGTCGGGGTCGCTCCTTTAAGCCGAACCCCCAGAAGGGAAACGCCCCTCGGAATCGCCACGGCAAGGGTCAGAACCCAACCCCGAGCAGCGTAGCTTCGTGCCGAGATACCGGGACCTGGGTTCTAATCCCCCGTGGCGTGACCTCGGGCAAGTCACTCCACTCCTCTGCGCCTCAGTTCTCTTGTCTGTAAAGTGGGGGGTTCGATACCCGTTGTCCTCCCTGCTTAGACCGTGAGCACCCTCGGGGACAGGGGCTGAGTCTCCCACCTGATTATCTTCTATCTACCCCAGTGCTTAAAACGGTGCCTGACACGCGGTACGTGCTCAACAAATACTACTTTTGATGGTATTATTCTTAATGTGTCATATAATAGTGGCAATTGCGGTGAGTCCACAACAAGCTGCCTTATTAGTGACTGTTTGTGCGATTCCACGGAGGACGAGGAGGAGGGGAGGGGCCGAGCCCACCTGAGACAGGTGATTGCTGCCCTGTGGGGGGGGGTGGAAGGGCAACAAGGAGGGAGGTGTGGCCTTCTCTCCCTGCTCTACCCAGTAATAGGCCTGGACCGATCAGTGGTGGCCATGAAGAGCCACAGCTGTGAGGCCGAAAGCAGATAAAAGGCGGTGGGCGGGCGGGAAAGCGAGCGTTCGATGCAAGAGAAGTAAGGAAAGAAGGAGGTCGCTTGGAAGCAGAGAAGAAGCATCGCCAGAAAGGGCTCCTCGGACCGGCAGAATGGTATCGGGCCCTTCGTGGCAGAGTGTATGTGCCGCTCCTTTTGCACGCTGCTGAAACTACGTAAAAAGCTTTCCGCCGTGACCTTGGCGGTCAGTGGTGTGGTTGGACTCCTGTGGGTCACTGAGGCTCCCCTTGAAATCAGGAGAGTCCCGGTTGGTAACAGTAATAATGTTGGTATTTAAGCGCTTACTACGTGCGCTGTTCTAAGCGCTGGGGCAGATGCCGGGTAATTGGGTTGTACCGCGTGAGGCTCCCGGTCTTCATCCCCTCTTTCCAGAAGAGGTAACTGAGGCCCAGAGAAGTGAAGTGACTTGCCCACAGTCACCCAGCTGACAAGTGGCGGAGCTGGGGTTTGAACCCGTGACCTCTGACCCTCAAGCCGGGGCTCGTTCCACTGAGCCGTGCTGAAGCTGGAGAGGCCTGTGATGATGATAAGAAGAAGATTCAAATGCCAAAGAAAAGCCAATAGGCTGGAATCCTAGTGCTGCATCTCTTTCAGGCCTGGAGAAGTAATCCTGTTGATGAGGGAAATAAACAAGAACAAAGCCATTTCTTTGAGCGGCCCTAGAATCCCGTCGCTTTAGCGAGCCGGGTGTTTCAACCGCAGGAAGGGAATTAAAAAAAAAAAAAAAATCAGGCCATTATCCGCTGAAACACACGGGCTCATTAAGAAACTGCTCTCTGCAAGGCAAAAGGTGAAACGCTCTCTTCCTGCACGCAGTAAGTCCCTTTGTTGACGATCTGTGAGTATCGGATGTTTAAGGGTCATCTGTGTACGATACAGTATAAGTTAGTCTATTAAATATTTATTGGCACTAAATCGGGATGAACTGATGATAAGTTGGGACGGGGGGGGTGGAAAGACAGCAAGGCCGGGAATGAGGAAGGTCATTCGATGGCATCTGAGGGCAGCTATCTCCTGGGCAAGTTGCTTCACTTTCCTGTGCCTCACTTGCCTCATCTGTAAAACGGGGATTTAAGACTGTGAGCTCCACGTGGGACAGGGACCGTGTCCGGGCGGATTAATTAGTATCTACCCCAGGGCTCAGAACGGTGCCCGGCACGGTGAGCGCTTTAGCGAGTATCATAATTACGACTGTGTGGAGCGCTCTACCGGGCACTTGGGAGAACAGGACGCAACAGAGCTAGCAGCTCAGCAGGGTGCTTTGCGCAGGGTAAGCGCTTAACGGAGGCCATCATCATTAGCAGATGCATCGCTGCCCACAAGCTCACCTGCCACAGGAGGAGGCAGAGGGGAAAAATCAACCCAATTACAGAGAAGTACGAGAGCCCTGGGGAAACCAGGGTTCTGCCTCAGCCACTGGGCCTCCTCCGTGGCCTCAGGCCGTCTGAGCCTCGGTTTTCTCATCTGTCAAATGGGGTTAACACCCCCGTCTTTCCTCCCGCTTAGACGGCGAGCCTCTTGTGGGACGGGCGTTGGGACCCATCTGATGACTCTGTATCTATCTACCCCGGCGCTTAGCAGGGGTAGCTTCATACAGTGTCGGGCCCCTAAGTGCTTACCATAAACCACAATTATTACGATGATTATGATGCCGTGGTGGTTGGGAAGTCTTTAATGCCATTACGATAAAGCCCTCTCTTTCTCCCATCTGTCCCCCTCTTGCACTGGAATCTGTAGCCCTTAAGGACTTGGTATTTACTCTACCGTGTCCTCATCCTCTTTTGTCCCCATCAGTGATTTATTTTCCAAGTCCGCTTCCCCCTCTAGTCTGTGAGCGCCTCAGGGGCTGGGAATAGGTCTTCCAACACTACTGAATCATTGTCTCTTTTCCATCGCATTTACTGAACGCTCTCTGTGTGCAGAGCACCGTACTAAACGCTTGGAAAGTCCAATTCAGCGACAGATAGAGACCATCCGAGCCCACGAGGGGCTCACGGTCTAGAAGCGCCTAGTACAGTGTGCGGCGCACAGACAGTGCTCAGTAAATACCAGTGGATTTATCGTCGTCAATAGGACTAAAAAGTGAAAGACTTGATCCATGTAATCTTAGTTTACCCTGGCTGTGGATTCATTCGACAGTCCCTTTCAAATATTTTCGGTTCTTTTATCTTTAAATCCTTTGGAGATTATTCTATATTTTAAATTCACCGCTTCTAAGGGAGATAGATCAAACTGAAATCCCCTAACAGACCTGGGGCGTTTTCCAACAGAATGGTTTGTATTTACCAAGGTGACCTAACCTTGTAAATCAGTCGACTGTATTTATCGAGTGCATACTGTGCGCACAGCACTACACAGAGCGTTGGGGAGAAGACGACGTAACAGGCACATTCCCCGCCCACGACGAGCTTACGGTCTAGAGGGGAAGAGACGTTCGTATAGAGGAAAACACAGAGGCGAGTGGTGTGGGGCTGGGGGGCGGGCGATGAATCAAGGGAGCGGGTCGAGGCGACGCAGGCGGGAGCGGGAGAAGAGGAAGGAGAGCTTCGTCGGGGAGGCCTCGGGGAGGAGATGAGCCTTCGGTACGGCTTTGTGGCGGGGGGGGGGAGCGATTGTCTGTCGATTTGAGGAGGGAAGGAGTTCCAGGCCAGAGGTTCCCGAGTCCATCACTGGAGGGAACCAAGAACCGACAGTATCCAAGCACACGTACCTCAGGCTGACAAATGAGTCATTAAACTCCCCTTAATTGGAACAAGTTCGTTGTTTTTTTTTTTCTGCCCCTACCTCGCCAGTGACCCTCCGAAACTATCACCGGCTCCCATGGCTTCAATTCCCGCCGATACGCAGATGATGCCCGATTCTATAGCTCCAGCCCTAATTTCGCTCCCTCTCCGCAGTCTCGCTTTTTCTCCTGCCTTCAAGATATCTCTACCTGGCTGTCCCGTGGACACGTCAAACTTCACGTGCCCGGAACGGAGCCCCTTATCTTCGCACCCAAACCCCGTCCACCACCACCCTGATCTTCCCCTCACTTTTTGGACGGCACCACCCTAAACTCCTTGGCTCACAAGCCCGTGAAGTTGGCTTTCTCCATGACTCATGTCTCATTCCACCCACGTATTCAATCGGTCACTAAATCCCGTCGGTTCAACGTCCACGACGTCACTGAAATCCACCCTCTCCTCTCCACCCGAACTGTTACCGTGTCGATCCGAGCAATCATCCGACCCCATCTTGACTACTTGATCGGTCTCCTTGCTGACCTCCCCGCTTTCCGTCGCTCCCCGATCCGGTGCGCGTTTCTACTCCGCCGCCCGCATTCTCCTACAAAAACGTTCAGTCCACGTCGCCCCGTTCCTCGAGAACCTCCAGCGGTTGCCCACGTACCAGTGCGGCTCGGAGGAGAGGGCCCGGGCCCGGGAGTCAGAGGTCGTGGGTTCTAATCCCGGCTGTGCCACTCGTCAGCTGTGTGACTCTGGACCTCAGTTTCCTCATCTGTAAAATGGGGATGAAAACCGTGAGCCCCACGTGGGACAGACCGATGACCCTGTAACTCCCCTTGCGCTTAGAATAGAGCTTGGCACGTAGTAGGGGCTTAAATGGCATCGTCATTATTATTTCCTCCACGCCCGACAAAAGCTCCTCACCATCGGCTTTAAAACACTCCACCATCTTGCCCCCTCCGACCGCTCCCAGCCTGCACGCTTTGCTCTTCTGATGCCAACCTTCTCACTGTCCCTTTGCCAAACTCTCACCCGCATCCTCCCTCTGGCCTCGAGTGCCCTCCCCCTTCATTCAGAAAGACCACCGCCCTCCCCACCTTCGGAAGTCTTATTGTAGGTCCGTCCCCTCCGAGAGGCTTTCTCTAACCAAGCCCCCGTTTTCTCTCTTCCCACTCCCTTCGTCATCACTCTGATTTGCTCCCTCCGTACACCCCTTCCTCAGCCCCACGCCCTTCAGCTCCTACCTGTCACTTATTTTATATACGACCGTCTTCCCCTGTAGACTGTAAATTTGCCGTAGCCCGGCGTAGCGGCTAGAGCGTGGGCCTGGAAGTCAGCAGGCCATGGGTTCTAATCCCAGTTCCACCACTTGTCTGCTGTGGCCTTGGGCCGGTCACTACACTTCTCTGGGCCTCGGTGACCCCATCTGGGAAATGGGGATTAAGACTGTGAGCCCCACGTGGGACAAACTGCTCACCTTGCATCCTCCCCAGCGCTTACAACAGTGCTTTGCACCCAGTAAGCGCTTAACAAATGCCGTCATTATTATTATTATTATTAACTTCTCTGGGCCTCAGTTACCTCATTTGTAAAATGGAGAGTGAGTCTGCGAGCCCCATGCGGGACACGGGGACTGTGTCCAACCGGATTCATTCATTCAATAGTATTGAGCGCTTACTATGTGCACAGCACTGTACTAAGCGCTTGGAATGGACAATCTGGCAACAGATAGAGACATCCCTGCCCAATGAGGGGCTCACAGTCTAATCGGAGACAGACGGACAAAAACAAGACAATTTAACGGCAATAAATAGAATCAAGGGGATGGGCACCTCATTAACAAAAAAAAATCGGGTAAGATTTGCTTGTATCGGTTAGTACGGTGCCTGGCAAATACCACCATCATTATTATTATTATTACTATACCCACTCTGCTATAGCGTATCCTCGCGTAGTACAGTGCTCCGCACACAGTAAGCACTCAAACGCCACGGACAGATTGTGGCAGGTTACCGAGGCTCTACCTGTTTTTGAAAGTACTCTGTATTTTAAAAGCCCCCTCCTTCCCAAAGTCCAAATCACTCTTCCGATACACGCATGTTGTGCAGTGCTCCGCGCACAGTAAGCGCATAATGAACATTATTATTACATGCCAAACGCTTCAGTCACGTACATCAGCAACTGCTGGGGGCCTAGAAGAGATTTAATATGCTCCGCTCCCTCTTTCTATTAGGTTTTAATTTGATTTTTCGGGTCGTTTATGTAGTTGAAAATGACGGAGCGGTACAATCCAAGGGGGTGCAAAATAGGAAAAAAAAAAAGAAAGCGGAGGAATGCGTAGGCGGGGAGATTTCGGAACAGACGCAGGAGGGCGATCCGCTCCCTGAGGCTGGAGAAGGATGACTGGAAGCGGAAGCCACTGTAGCAGCGTGGCTCGGTGGAAAGAGCCCGGGCTTGGGAACCGGAGGTCGTGGGTTCGAATCCCGGCTCTGCCGCTTGTCAGCTGTGTGACTGTGGGCGAGTCGCTTCACGTCTCTGTGCCTCAGTGACCTCATCTGGAAAATGGGGATTAACTGGGAGCCTCACGGGCGACAACCTGATGACCCTGTATCTCCCCCAGCGCTTAGAACAGCGCTCTGTGAGCGCTTAACAAACACCAGCATTGTTATGATCGTCGCCAACGGCGTCTATCGACTGCCTTCTGCGTGCAGGGCACCGCTCGGGAGGGTTGGGGAGCCCGGAGAAGGGTGGGCTGCGATGCCCGCCCGCAGGGAGCCGACCCTCCAACGGGGAAGGCGGGCAGAAATACGGGCATTCGAGTGTGAGACGCGTGAATCGCCGGGATGACCGCACGGGTTTACTGTTATATCGCACTCTCCGAAGTGCTCGGTCCAGTGCCCTGCACGCGGTGAGCGTTCAGTAGCTATGAGGGAATGAATGACGGAGCCCAGGCCTAGGGTTCAGAGGACCGCAGTTGCAATCCTGGCCCCGCCACTTGTCTGCTGGGTGGCCTCGGGCAAGGCACTCGACTGCTCCGGGCCTCAGTTCCCTCGCCAGTAAAACGGGGGTGAGGACCGTGCCAGGGACCGTGTCCAATCGGATTAGCCTGTATCTACCTCCTGAGGGCTCGGTACAGTTCCTAGCGTGTAGTAGTAAGCGCTTAACGAATACCGCTGAAAGGAGAAGAAGAAAAAAACCTAACAGCTGCGGCCAAATCAACCCACGCCAAGCCCCTGGGCGGGTGACAGATGTTCCGGGTAGATGCCCGGTGGGGGGAAGTTGTCCAGCAATAATAATCACGGTACCTATTTGAGCACTTACTAGGCGCAGAGCGCTGTTTGCAGCGCTTGGGAGAGCACAACCCAACGTTCATTCGATCGTACTTCAACGCTTACTGTGTGCAAAGCGGCGTACTAAGCCTTCGGGAGAGTACCGTATACCAATAAGCAGACACGCTGCCGCCCACAACGAGCTCAGAGTCGAGAGGGAATCGGAATGATCAGAAACCTTCTCCGCCCCTAATGAGCTTAAGCGCGTCCTTTGTGCCAAGCACTGTTCTAGGCGCTGGGGTAGATACCAGCCGATCAGGTCGCGCTGTGTCCCACAAGGGCCACTCTTAATGGCCGTTCTACAGACGAGGGAACCGAGGCCCAGAGAAATGACGTGACTCGCCCCGGGTCACCCAGCGGACGCGGTGGAGCCGGGATTAGAACCCAGGTCCTTCTGACCTGCAGGCCTGGGCTCTGGCCACTAAGCTACGGTGCCTTCCCCGACCCACCCGCCACGGGGTGGAAGGAACTCGTGCAGCTGAGTGCAGTGTGGGACCCGGGGAGTGCCCGACTCCCCATCCCCGCTGATCCTCCGTACCACGCGATTTAGAGAGGGGCCGCAGAGGGGGGAAGAGGTCAAAGAGAGCAGCAAAGGAGGGGAGAGGACAGAAAAGGCCACTTTCGGAGACGCGAGGAAGGGTGCGCCCAAAATGCGGGGAAGAGAGGTCAGCTTCTTTACGTAGGCCAGCGATTCCCCCTCCGGGGAGACGCCTGGGAAGGAGGAGGAAGAAGCGACGAGAACCTGAAACCGTCGGCTCGTTGAATTCATTTAGATCAATGTCCGTCTCCCCGCCTGGACCGTAAGCTCACCGTGGGCAGGGCCCGTCTACGGTTGCGCTGTTCCCTCCCAAGCGCTTACGACGATGCTTCGCACACAGTACGCGCTCAATAAGTACGACCGAACGCTGACGCTTCGAGGCCGAGCCCGCTCCTCTGCGGGCGAGAGAAACCCCCGGCGTTTCTGAAACCTAAGTGCGTAGCCTGCTTATCGGGTAGGAACACGAACACACTGTACTTTGGACGTTAGCCTCTGTGCCCTTCTATCTGTTCGGCGCTAAGAAGGCTACTTTCAAAGTAAGTGGCATTTTGATTTAGCCCCCGGGAGGCCCGAGATTAGCAGGCCACAGCGAATGGCGTGAGGGGCTTTTTTACAAATCCTGACGCTTGAGAGCTGGGTCGAGGCTGGAGAGAAATTCGGCACGGAGGCCGGCGGGTTAGCGCAAACCCCTGAATCCGAGTCAGAGGGTTCCTGCCGATCGCCGCCTCGCCCTCCCCTTCTAGGCACTCGTGCCGGGCTCAGTGGAAAGAGCACGGGCTTTGGAGTCAGAGATCGTGGGTTCGAATCCCGGCTCGGCTGTCAGCTGTGTGTCTTTGGGCAAGTCGCTTCACTGCTCTGGGCCTCAGGGACCCGATCTGTAAGATGGGGATGAAGACTGTGAGCCCCACGTGGGACAACCCGATTCCCTTGTGTCTACCCCAGCGCTCAGAACGGTGCTCTGCACATAGTAAGCGCTTAACAAATACCAACATTATTATTATTATTATTATTTATTGAGCACTTACAGGGTACAGAGCACTGCACTAAGCATTTGGGAGAGTTCAACCCAACAATTTAACGAACACAACCCCCGCCCACAGTGAGCTTTCGGTCTAGACGTTGCCTCGTTGAGGGCGGGACCATATCTACCAACTCTGTTATAACTGAACCGTCCCACGCGGGTCACACAGGGAAGCGACAGGGTGGGGTGGACAGAGCGCGGGCCTCGGCGTCAAGGGTTCTAATCCCGGCTCCGCCACTTCTCGGCTGAGTGGCCTTGGGCAAGTCACTTGGTTCGTCGGTGCTTCAGTGACCTCATCTGTAAAATGGGGATGGAGACCGGGAGCCCCACACGGGACGGGAACTGTGTCCGGCCCAATTTGCTTGTAATAAGAATGGTGTTGGTATTTAGGCGCTTACTATGTGCAGAGCACTATTCTAAGCGCTGGGGGAGATACAGGGTCATCAGATTGTCCCACGTGGGGCTCCCGGTCTTCATCCCCATTTTACAGATGAGGTAACTGAGGCCCAGAGAAGTGAAGTGACTCGCCCACAGTCACCCAGCTGACAAGTGGCAGAGCGGGGATTCGAACCCCTGACCTCTGACTCCCAAGACCGGACTCTTTCCACTGAGCCACGCTGCTTCCTATCCTAGTGCTCGGCACAGTGCCTGGCACCTAAGAAGCGCTTAACAGATACAACAATTATGACTATTACAGTGCTCTGCACACAGTAAGCACTCAAATACTGCAACTGATTGACTGACTGTTGCTTCCTCCTGGGACGCGCGGGACCTGGGGGACGTCCCCAAAGCCTTCCTGCCTCTCTTCCCATTATCTCCCTTAATAATAAGGTTGGTATTTGTTAAGCGCTTACTATGTGCAGAGCACTGTTCTAAGCGCTGGGGTAGACAAGGTGATCAGGTCGTCCCACGTGAGGCTCATAACCTTCATCCCCATTTTCCAGATGAGGTCACTGAGGCCCAGAGAAGTGAAGTGACTCGCCCACAGTCACACAGCTGACAGGTGGCAGAGCGGGGATTCGAACCCATGACCTCCGACTCCCAAGCCCGGGCTCTTTCCACTGAGCCACGCTGCTTCTCTAATTCTAAACCGGGAGCCTGTTCTGGGTACGGATTGTCTCTGTTTGTGGCTGAATTGTACTTTCCAAGCGCTCAGCACAGCGCTCCATAGACAGGACTGGACGATGATGGTATCTGTTAAGCGCTTACTAAGTGCCAAGCACCGTTCTAAGCGCTGGGGTAGACACAAGGTCATCAGGTTGTCCCACGTGGAGCTCACAGACTTAATGCCCAATTTACGGATGAGGTAACCGAGACACAGAGAAGTTAAGTGCCTTGCCCAAAGTCACACAGCCGATAGGAGATGGAGCCGGGATTAGAACCCACGGCCTCTGACTCCCAAGCCCGGGTTCCTTCCACTAAGGCAAGCTGCTTAATGAATGAAGAGAGAGAAACAGGGAGGGAGAGAGACACAAACACAGAGAGAAAGAGACACAGACACAGAGAGAGACAAAGACACACACACACACAGAGACACACTCAGAAAGAGACACAGAGCCACAGAGAGAGACAAAGAGCGTGAGAGACAGAGAGAAAACCCCGGGGAGAGGGAGACAGAGAGACACAGGCACAGAGAGACATACACGGAGAGAGAGAGACAGCCACAGAGAGAGACAAAGAGCGAGAGACACAGAGAGAGGCCGAGAGAGAAACAAGCACAGAGAGAAAAACACAGGCAGAGAGAGACACAGGCACACACACACACAGAGACACACTCAGAGAGCGACAAAGAGTGAGAGAGAGAGACACACAGAGAGGGAGAGAGACACAGACACAGAGAGAGACACACACACGGAGAGAGACACAGCCACGGAGAGAGACAAAGACGAGAGAGACACAGAGAGACAAGCACAGAGAGAAAACACTGGCACAGAGAGAGAGACACACACACAGAGACACACTCAGAGAGAGCCACAGAGAGAGACGAAGAGAGCGAGAGAGACACAGAGAGAAGAACAGACACAGAGAGGGAGACACACACTGAGAGACAGAGTAAGAGAGACACAGAGACACAGAGAGAGACAGAGTGAGCGAGAGACACATGCACAGAGCCAGGGAGAGAGACAGTGCGAGAGAGACACGGAGAGAGGGAGAGAGAGACACAGCCACAGAGAGAGTTAAAGAGCGAGATACAAAGTGAGAGGGAGAGAGAGAGTTGGGACGCCCAGGAAAAGGAGAGAGCGGCGTTTTCCCCTCCTCGTCCTCCCTCTGGCTAAATGGTGCAGAGGCGCCACATCGCGGTGCTGCAGCGCGGTGACTGCGGAGGCTCCGGCCCCGGTCGAGGAGGACGAAGCCCGACGGACTGACCGGAGACCAGATCTCTCTGCCCCCACGTCCACGGCGCCGGTCACTCCGCAGCGCCGACGTGCCAGAAGACCTCACTCGGGCTCGAAATGACCCAAGACAGACGGGGCGCATCTTCCCTCAGACTGACAAGCCTGGGCGATGCAGGGCTGCAGCGTGGCGCGGTGGAAAGGGGCCGGGCCTGGGAGTCAGGGGGTGCGGGTGCTGATCCCCGCTCCGCCACTTGCCGGCTGTGCGACCCCGGGCAAGTCGCTTCACTCCTCTGGGCCTCGGCTACCTCAACTGCACCTCAAGGGCCCGTTATTGGACAGGGATCGTCTCTCTCCGTCGCCCAGTTGTACATTCCAAGCGCTCAGTCCAGTGCTCGGCACACGGTGAGCGCTCAATAAATACGACTGAACGAATGCACGGTCGGCACACAGTGAACGCTTAAAAAATCCCGGCTCTGCCACTCATCGGCTGTGTGACCTCGGGTAAGTCCCTTAACTTCTCTGTGCCTCAGTCACCTCATCTGTAAAGTGGGAATGAAGACTGCGAGCCCCACGGGGGACAACCTCCTTAGCCTGTACCTCCCCCAGCGCTTCCAACAGTGCTTAACATATGCCATTATCATTATTATTGCTCTTAATCCCTCGCTAAAAGACCAGCCCCTACCGTTTTTTGTTATTTCAGTGCTCGCTAGGGGCCAGGTACTAAACCAAGCGCTGAGGTGGATATAAAGCGTATCGGGTCGGAGCCAGTTCCTGTCCCACATGGGGTTCACAGTCTTCATCCCCATTCTCCAGACGAGGGAACGGAGGCCCAGAGAAGTGAAGTGACCGGTCTGAGGTCCCACAGCCGACGAGGGCAGGGCCGGGATTAGAACCCGGGTCCTTCTGACTCCCAGGCCCGGGCTCTAACCACGCTGCTTCTCACGACCAGGTAGAGGGATGGGCCTCAAATCTAACTCATCCTCCTGCTGGTGCCGGGCAACCGGAAAAGAACAGCCGGCATCTTGCTCCAAGTGGAAAAATCCCGAAAAACTCCGCGCCAAGGAGCCTGTGTGTCTGCGTGTATGTTTTCGGGGGGACGGGGGATGTAAAAGGTTCATCACCATCCCTTCCAGCAACTAGTAAGAACTGATCCTTTTTTCCACGATAATAAATGACCACGGTTTCTAGAAACCATCAGGTCCTTCGTAGAGAGCGGCCAGAACGTCACCTGAAAGCAGAGCTCTCCTCAATCCGTGCTATTTATTGAGTGCTTATTCATTCTTTCAATCATTTATTGAGCACTTATTTTGTGCAGAGCACTGTACTAAGCGCTTGGAAAATATAATACAGCAATAGAGAGAGAGAATCCCTGCCCACAATGGGCTTACAGCCTGGGCTGGGGTGGGGGGGGGGACAGGCCTCAGAACAAGTAAACCGGGTACCAATATAAATAAATAGAATTATAGATAGATACATGTATACGTAAGAGTTGTGGGGCGGGGAGAAGGCTTACTATACGTAGATCATTGTAATAATAATCATGGCACTTGATGAGTATTTACTCCATGCCAAGCACCGTTCGAAACCCTGGGGTAGATAGAAGGTAATCAGGTTGGGCACGGCCCCTGTCCCACATGGGGCTCACACTCTTAACCCCATTTTACAGACGAAGGAACTGAGGTCCAAAGAAGTGAAGCAAATTGCTCACGGCCAGACAAAAGGCACGTGACGGAGCAGGGATTAGAACCCAGGTCCTTCTGACTCCCAGGCCTCGCCTTTAACCGTCGGCCACGCTGCCTCTCCGTTCTATCTGGTTGGCTTGACCCCCACCTGCCGCTCACCATGCATGCAGTCGCATTTACCGAGCGCTTACTGTGCGCACAGCGCTGTACCGAGCGCTTGGATAGAACAATTCAGCCACAAAGGAAGACAATCCTCGCCCACAACGGGCTCCCAGTCAAGAAGGGGGGGGAGACGGACAGCAAAACCAGCAAAAGGGCAGCAATTGCCACGTTGTTCTTAATAGTAACGGGGGGGGGGGGCTGAGTGGGAATCCACTAGGAACGACGAGTTGTTAACGCCTTTTAGAAGGGAATTTCCTTGCGGGAAGCGCACGTGCATGGCGACTTCTCTCGTTCTGCCAACGGGCACTTACCGGGTGCAGAACACTGTACTAAGCACTTGGGAGAGTGGAGTACGACACAGCTGGGAAGACACGATCCCCGCCCACAAGGAGTTTACTGACCTTAGGACTCAGTACATTACACTGTCCTCCGTAATTCCGTTATCGCTACTAAATGATCGTGGGACAAGGGTAAGTCGCTTCACTTCTCGGGGCCTCAGTGACCTCGTCTGTAAAATGGGGATCGAGACTGGGAGCCCTATGAGGGGCAGGGATTGGGTCCCCCCCGATTATCTTATATCTATCCCAGTGCTTAGAACAGTGCCTGGCACAGTGCTTAAATCCTCCCCACAGCTCTTCGGGAAGCAGCGTGGCTCAGTGGAAAGAGCACGGGCTTTGGAGTCAGAGGTCATGAGTTCGAATCCCAGCTCTGCCACTTGTCAGCTGTGTGACTGTGGGCGAGTCACTTCACTTCTCTGTGCCTCAGTTACCTCATCTGTAAAATGGGGATTAAGACTGTGAGCCCCACGTGGGACGACCTGATTAGCCTGTCTCTACCCCAGCGCTTAGAACGGTGCTCTGCACGTAGTAAGCGCTTAACAAATACCAGCACTGTTATTATTAAATACTATAAAAAGAAACCAAGAATTGGGCAGCAGAGTAGGACTGTTTTCCCCAACGCTCTCACTCAGATTATCCCTATTTCTTTCCACTGAAGTCAATCGATGTACTAAGCGCTTACTCTGTGCTTAGCACTTGGGAAAGTTCGATACCATCGAGTCAGAAGGCGTGTTCCCCAACTTCAAGGAGCTGACAGCCGGAATCTTCCGCTTGTCTGCTAAGTGACCTCGGACAAGTCACTTAATTGTGCCGAAATTACCTCTTTTGGAAAATGAGGATTAAGTCGGTCTATTATATCTGAGCGCTCAGTGTGTGCACAACACTGTACTAAGCGCTTGGGAAAGGTCAACAACATAGCAAACATTTCCTGCTCTCGATGAGCTTACAGTCTAGAGGGGGAGACGGGCATTGATGTAAATAAATAAAATGTCAGATATGTACACGAGTGTCGTGGGACTGGGAGAAGGGGGAAGAACAAAGACGGAGCCGCTCGTGGGGGGTAGACCGCGTCCAATCCGATTATCTACCCCAGCGCTCGGTACAGTGCCTGGCGCAGAGTAAACGCTTAATAAAATACCATGAAAATGCACATATCTCCGAAGGAAAGGTGAAGGAGAGAGAAGCCATTTGTCAAGTTGAACAAGTCAGCGGGTAAGCCAGAGGAGCCCACGATCCAAATTTCCAGTCACTTGCTTGGAATTGGTCCCAAACCACTGAAAAGCCATTTTTATCCATCTCTAGGTTTGGAAGGAAACCGGGGGGGGGGGGAGGGGGGTGACGGAAATTTGGTCAAAAGGCTAAGTCACTAGCAAATACCGGTCCTTGGAGGGAAAATGCCCTTTGGCGCTTGGATTCAATTGAATCGCGAAGAGCTGTAGGACCTAGTGGAAAGAGCAGAGGGCTGGGAGCCAGAGGACCTGGGTTTTAATCCAGCTGGGTAAGTAGCTTTACATCCCTGTGCCTCAGTTTCTTCATCTATAAGATGGACGATCGATACGTCTTCTCCCCCCACACAGACCCCCATGTGGACTTTTTGTCCAACCTGATTAGCTTGCAACCTCAGTGCTTAGAAAGGTGCCTGACCCACACTTGTTTTAAAAAACAGTCTCTGCTAAGCGCTTCCTCCGTACCAAACACTAAGCACCGGGATGGATACGAGCTAATCAGGTCGGATACGGTCCCGTGCTTAGAAAGGCGCTTGGCACATAGGGACCACTTTGTTAAAAATAGCGTTTGTTCCAAGCACTCTAAGCGCTGGATTAGATGGGGTCGGGGACAGTCCACGTCCCACCTGGGGCTCGGTCTTAATTCCCGTTTTCCAGATGAGGTAACGGAGGCACGGAGAAGTGACGTGACACGTCCAAGGTCACACAGACAAGCGTCCTGACTCCCAGACCCTTGTTCTAGCAGAAGGCCCCTCTGCTTCTCACTTAATACCCTAATAATAACAGCAATAAAAATTCAGTTCGGCCTCTGTCGGCAACCACCCTGGCAGATGACGCAGACGTCGCGCGGGCAAGGGGGTGTCGACGGCTCAAGGCAAAGCATCTCCACTACCGCAAAACCAACCCCGGCAGTCACCATTCATTCACTCGATAGTATTGGGCGCTCACTACGTGCAGAGCACCGTACTAAGCGCTTGGAACGTACAATTCGGCAACAGAAAGAGACAATCCCCGCCCAATAACGGTCTAAACACAACCCACCATTCCCCACCTGTTTGGACGCATGCATTGGTATTTACTGAGCGCTTACCGCCTGCAGAGCATGTACTAAGCACTTCGGAGAGCACATCTGAACAACCGACACACTCCCGGCCCCCATCGCGCTTACAGTCTAGAGGGGGTTGAGCAGTGCTTACCCCGACCAGCAAGGGACCAGAAAAGACGAACCACTGTAGTCTAAATACTGCTCTGTCCCAAGCGCTCAGTACAGGGCCCTGCAGAGTAAGCGCTCAAAAAATACTTCGAATGGACTGTTTCGTGGATCCAGTGCACAAGAGATTTTCCTCAGCATCACCCACCCACGGATTCTGCCACGCCGTCAGCGAGTCTTCGAACTCTTTAATCCAGCAGTAGTATTTATTGAGCGCTTACTACAGTGCCCTGCATAGAGTAAGCATCAGAAGAGTTCTGAAAAGCCAAATGTCATTCGCCACTCCCTCTGGATATAACTGGATTTGGGGAATTGCCAGCCCCACAGCACTTTTGTATATATTTATTTGTGTATATTAACGTCTGTCTCCCTCTCTAGACAGGGAGCTCATTGTGGGCCGGGAATGTGTCTGTTAGACTGTACTCTCCCAAGCGCTCAGTACAGTGCTTCGCATACAAAGTGCTCAATAAATATGACTGAAGGAATAACTGGATTAAAAATGTCAATGAAAGCTCCTTTGAGCACACCGTTCCAGGATTCCCATGTATGGAGGGCTTCCTAACCGGAGAGGAGGGTTTTTAAAATCCCCCGCCAAAAAGGAAAACAAAGATCGCTAGAACTTGAATCCATAAAAACTTGAATTCATTCAATCGTATTTATTGAGCGCTTACTGTGCGCACAGCACTGTGCTACGCATTTGGAAAGTACAATTCGGCAATGCAGAGAGACAATCCCTGCCCACATCGGGCTTAATGATCCTTCACCCTGGAATTTCAGAGTTCTAAAATGTTGAGGTTCAATGAAAATACGTATGTTCATAAATAAAACACTTTGCTATACACGGGAAAATATCTGAAGAGTCTCTGGGTCAGGAGTGTCATGAGAACACACTGACGGGCACACGATGGTTTCATGACAATAGGATTTGAGATCGAACAGAGAAGCAGCGTGGCTCAATGGCAAGAGCCCGGGCTTGGGAGTCAGAGGTGGTGGGTTCCAATCCCCGCTCTGCCACTTCTCAGCTGTGTGACTTTGAGCAAGTCACTTCACTTCTCTGGGCCTCGGTTCCCTCATCTGTAAAATGGAGGTGAAGACTGTGAGCCCCACGTGGGACAATCTGATGACCCTGTATCCGCCCCAGTGCTTAAAACAGCGCTTGGCACACAGTAATAAATTACCACCCTTATTATTATGGGTTCCTTAGAGCTTGGGGCCTTCTAGACCAGCAGAAAATAGGGATTTGCTCCCTGTTCTCCTTCCTACTTAGATTGTGAGCTACAGGATGTGGGGAACTGCCTTATTAGTGGCTGTTTGTCATCCCGGGAATAACAACAAGGAAGAGAAGGGTGAAGGCACTGATGAATTCTACCTGAGACAGGTGATTGCCGGCCTGTGGAGGGGGGAGCGTGGAGGGAGGCGTGGCCTTCTGGCCCCGTTCTACCCGGTAACGGGCCTGGGCCAATCAATGACTGCTACGTACCCCCTCCCACCCACCCATCCCCCCCCAGCTGCAACCCTGAAGGCAGATAAAAGGCAGTGGGGATGCCGAGGAGGCAGGCAAAAAAAAAAAAAAAGTTTGCAGCTTAAAGAGCATCGTGAACGGAAGCCTTCAGAAGTAAGCACTGTGGGGAGCAGCAGAAGCCTGCAGCACTTGGAAGCAGAAGGGGCTCCCTTGACCGGCAGACTGGGATGGTCTGGACCCTTGGCGGTGGAGTGAGTGAACCCATCTTCGGGTGTCGCTGCCCTGCGCTCCGGTAAAACAAAGTAAAAAAGCTTTTCACGTTAATCTTGGCGGCCGGTGGCGTGGCTTTACCAGGTATCACCGAGGCTCCCCCTATCCAAGAAGGTCCTGGTCTGCAGAAGCCAGGGGTTCGTGATACATATGGGGCAGGGCCTCTTTCTGACTCGGGGAACTTGTATCTATTCCAGTGCTTAGAGCACGTAAGAAGCGCTTAACAAATACCTCTAGGCTGTAAAGGCATTGAGGGAAGGGAATGTGCCTACCTATTCTGTGGTATTGTACTCTCCCAAGTGCTTAGTACAGTGCTCTGCACAGAATAAGTGCTCGATGAATACCACTGATGGGGCAGATCACGGATGACTGGATAGAACCCAGCTGGGAGATCTTGGTTCTAATTCCAGCTCTCCTTTATAATAATAGTAGTATTTGCTAAGCGCTTACTATGTTCTAGGCATAGCAGTGGGGTAGATACAAGGGAATCAGGTTGGGCACAGTCCCTGTCCCAAGTGGGACTCCCGGTCTTAATCCCCATTTTACAGAGGAAGGAACTGAGGCACAGAGGAGGGAACTGAAGCACAGAGAAATGAAGTGACTTATTCCAAGTCACACAGCAGATGTGGCAGAGCAGGAATTAGAACACGGGTCCTCTAACTCCCGGGCCTGTGCTCATTCTACTAGGGCACGGTGCTTCTCACTTGCCTGTGGAGTGATCTTAGGCAAGTCACTTACCCACTCTGCCACTTGTCTGTTGTGTGGCCTCGGGCAAGTCACTCTACCTCCCTGTGCCTCAGTTACCTCATCTGTAAAATGGGGATTGAGACTGCAAGCCCCATGTGGGACGGGGAGTGTATCCACCCCAGTGCTTAGTATTGTATCTGGCACAGTGCTTAAATACCATAATTATTATCAGCTCCGCTGGGTCTCCGTTTCCTCCTCTGTAAAATGGGGATTAAACCTGATTACTTTGTATCTACCCCAGTGCTTAGAAGGGTGCTTGGCACATAATTAATGCTTAAATACCATTATTATTATTATTACTTGTTGTCCCCCTTGAGCTGAGAGTCCTGTAAGGAACTAGGGTTGTAAGGGATCTAGTAGAAAGAGCACAGGTTTGGGAGTCAGAGGTCATGGATTCTGATCCCGGCTCTGCCACTTAACAGCTGTGTGACTTGGGATAAATCACTTCTCTGAGCCTCAGCTGCCTCATCTGTAAAATGGGGATTAAGACCGGGAGCTCTACGTGGGACAACCTGATGACCTTGTATCCACCCCAGGGCTTAGAAGAGTGCTTGGTACACAGAAAGCGCTTAACAAATACATTATTATCTACCACAATGCTTGACATCCAGTAAACACTGGACACATTCCCCGAGTACTTCTTTCCAAGACAGGTGGGTCGGCTCACTGGTCAACAAGTTCCAGTGTAGGAAAAGGCATTCTGCCAAAAGGCCCCAATGCAATTCCAAGGAGATATCCCTCATCAACCAGCACTGACAACTGTCCTGGGGAGCGGTGCCCTCAATAAATGGTATTTATTAAGTGCTCACTGAGCGGGGACCCCTGGCCTAAGGGCTTGGGAGAGCCTAATCTGACACAGGTATTAATCAAGTTAAATGCCGGCAACAAACTTAGTCTAGGGACTGGGGAAGGGAAGGCTCTTTGGAGGAGATATGATTTTAGTAGAGATCATTCAATCCATCGATAGTATTGATCAATCAGTGCAGATCTCCTCTCCTAGCACTCCCTTCTGTGGCTCTTTACACCCTTTCTTCGCCCCTGTTAACCCCACCGCACTTGTGTGTTTATCTGTAATATATTTATATGAATGTCCATCTCCACCTCTGGGCTGTAAGCTCGAGGTGGGCAGGAAACATGCCTACCAACTCAATTTGTCCTCTCCCAAGTGCTCAGTACAGTACAAGGTGAACTGCTCTGCACACAGTAAGTGCTCAGTAAATACAGCTTGTGTGCTATCTGTAATAGTTTTCCAAATCTTAATCCCCCATTTTACAGGTTTGGAAACTAAGGCACAGAAGAGTGAAGTGACTGGCCCGAGGTCACACGGCAGACAAGAGGCGGAACTAGGATTTGAACCCAAGTCCTTATGCCACCCAGGCGTGGGCTCTAGCCACTAGGCCAAGCTGCTTTGATTCCACTCCTCACTCCACCACTTAGCTTTCAATGGGAATTATTAAATATTTCCTGTGCGCAGAACCCCGTGCTAAAGGCTTGGGGGAGTACCAAATAATCACTTGCTGGGGGACCACCACTCAAGGTGTCCAGCTGGCCCTGCTTTAAGTCAGAAGGTCATGGGTTCTAATCCTAGCTCTGCCATGTCTGCTCTGTGACCTTGGGCAAGTCACTTCACTTCTGTGGGCCTCAGTTCCCTCATCTGTAAAATGGGGATTAAGAATATGAGCCCTATGGGGGACAGGGACTGTGTGCACCCCAGCGCTCAGAACAGTGCCCGACACACAGTAAGCGCTTAAGCACCATAATTCTTATAGGGGGCACTAGGAATTGAAGTCGGTTGTGGGCAGCAAATGTGTATTATTGTATTGTACTTTACCCAGTGCTTGGTATAGTGCTCTGCACGCAGTAAGCGATCCATAATTAATAATAATGTTGGTATTTGTTAAGCGCTGACTATATGCAGAGCACTGTTCTAAGCGCTGGGGGAGACACAGGGTAATCAGGTCATCCCACGTGGGGCTCAAGGTTAATCCCCATTTTACAGATGAGGTAACTGAGGCACAGAGAAGTGAAGTGACTTGCCCACAGTCACACAGCTGACAAGTGGCAGAGGGGGGAGTCGAACACATGACCCCTGACTCCGAAGCCCAGGCTCTTTCCACAGAGCCATGCTGCTTCTGAATGAAGGGAGCATAGCCTGGGAGTCAGAAGGTCATTCATTCAATAGTATTTATTAATAATAATAATGTTGGTATTTGTTAAGCGCTTACTATGTGCCGAGCACTGTTCTAAGCGCTGGGGTAGACACAGGGGAATCAGGTTGTCCCACGTGGGGCTCACAGTCTTAATCCCCATTTTACAGATGAGGGAACTGAGGCACAGAGAAGTTAAGTGACTTGCCCACAGTCACACAGCCGACAAGTGGCAGAGCTGGGATTCGAACTCATGAGCCCTGATTCCAAAGCCCGTGCTCTTTCCAGTGAGCCACGCTGCTTCTCTATTTATTGAGCGCTTACTATGTGCAGAGCACCGTACTAAGCGCTTGGAATGAACAAGTCGGCAACAGATAGAGACGGTCCCTGCCGTTTGACGGGCTCACGGTCTAATCGGGGGAGAGGGACAGACGAGAGCGACGGCGATAAACAGAGTCAAGGGGAAGAACATCTCGTAAAAACAATGGCAACTAAATAGAAGGTCGTGGGTTCTAATCCTGCCCCGGCCACCTGCCTGCTGCGTGACCTCAGGCACGTCACTTCTCTGTGCCTCAGTTCCCTCATCTGTCAAATCAGCGCTCAGAACGATGCTTTGCACGTAGTAAGCGCTTACCAAAGTCATTATTATTATTATGGGGGTGGAGACTGTGTGAGCCCTAGATGGGCCAGGGATTGGGTGCAACTAATTTGCTCGCATCCACCCCAGTGCTTAGGACAGTGCATGGCACATAGGGAGTGCTTAACCGTGATGATGGTGGCTTTATATAATTTATTACTCTATTTTGTTAATGATCTGTATCTATGATTCTATTTATCTTGACACTGACGCAAGCGCAGGGTGGCTCAGTGGTAAGAGCCCCGGCTTAGGTGTCAGGGGTGGTGGGTTCTAATCCCGCCTCCGCCACTTGTCAGCTGGGTGACTCTGGGCAAGTCGCTTCTCTGGGCCTCAGTTCCCTCATCTGGAAAAGGGGGATGAGGCCTGTGAGCCCCCCGGGGGGACAACCTGATCACCTTGTATCTCCCCCAGTGCTTAGAACAGTGCTCGGCCCATAGTAAGCGCTGAACAAATAGCACAATTATTATTATTGTTTGGCCGTCTCCCCCTTCTAGACTGTGAGCCTGTTGTTGGGCAGGGATCGTCACCGTTGCCGAATTGTCCATTCCAAGCGTTTAGTCCCGTGCTCTGCACATAAGCTCTCAGCCAATACGACTGCATGAATGAAGGACCATCATCTGCCTACTTGTTTTGTTGTTTGTCTCCTCCTTTTAATAATAATGTTGGCATTTGTTAGGTGCTTACTATGTGCAGAGCACTGTTCTAAGCGCTGGGGGAGATACAGGGTCATCAGGTTGCCCCACGTGAGGCTCCCAGTTAACAGATGAGGGAACTGAGGCACAGAGAAGTTAAGTAATAATAATGTTGGTATTTGTTAAGCGCTTACTAGGTGCAGAGCACTGTTCTAAGCGCTGGGGTCGATAATAATAATGATAATAGTAATAATGTTGGTATTTGTTAAGCGCTTACTATGTGCAGGGCACTGTTCTAAGCGCTGGGGGAGAGACAGGGTCATCAGGTTGTCCCACGTGAGGCTCACGGTTAATCCCCATTTTACAGATGAGGGAACTGAGGCCCAGAGAAGTTAAGTAATAATACTAATGTTGGTATTTGTTAAGCGCTTACTATGTGCAGAGCACTGTCCTAAGCACTGGGGGAGAGACAGGGTCATCAGGTTGACCCACGTGAGGCTCAGTCTTCATCCCCATTTCACAGATGAGGGAACTGAGGCACAGAGAAGTGAAGGGACTTAATAATAATGTTGGTACTTGTTAAGCGCTGACTATGTGCAGAGCACTGTTCTAAGTACTGGGGGAGAGACAGGGTCATCAGGTTGTCCCACGTGAGGCTCAGGGTTAAGCCCCATTTTACAGATGAGGGAACTGAGGCACAGAGAAGTTAAGTAATACTACTAATGTTGGTATTTGTTAAGCGCTGACTAGGTGCAAAGCACTGTTCTAAGCGCTGGGGGAGACACGGGCTCATCGGGTTGTCCCACGTGAGCCTCAGTTTTCATCCCCATTTGACAGATGAGCGACCTGAGGCCCAGAGAAGTGACTTGCCCACAGTCCCCCAGGTGGCAGAGGGGGGATTCGAACCCATGACCTCTGACTCCCCAGCCCGTCCTCTTTCCACCGAGCCCCGCTGCTTGTAGCCTGTGCGCCCACTGTTGGGCAAGGACGGCCTCTCTGTGGGCCACTGGTCCATTCAGAGCGCTCAGTCCAGGGCTCTGCACGTAGTAGGCGCTCGATCGAGACGAACGAATGAAGGAGAGCGTGGGGGGGGGGGGCAGGAGGCGAAGCAGCAGGGGGCCGTGAGGGCGGGAGGGGGGCTGTTACCTCGCAGTTGAACTCCATCTCGGCATCCATGGTGACAATCCTCACGGTGAAGGTCTTGGGCTGCTTCCTCTTCAGCGAGCTGAAGCTCATGCGGGAAGCGATGGCCCCGGCCATGGCGAGCTGCCCCCCTCCCCCCCAAGTTGCCCCTCTGCTTAGCCTCCCTGAAGGAGCCGCAAAGGCCTCTGGGCCTCCATGATGGCCAACTGAGGCCTGCGAGGCCTCCCCTGAGGAGAGGGGAGGGGGCCGCTCGAGGCCGACGGGGTCGGGGCGGTGGGGCGAGGGGACGCCCACTAACCCCCTCAGGGGGCGACGAAGGAAGGGAAAAGGGCGAGGAGGGAAGAGAAAAGGGCGAGGAGGAGGGGAAAATGGACGCTCTCCTCAGGTCCCCTCACGACCAGGCCCCGTCCTCGCGCCTCCCCCCCCCCCCCCCGTAGGCACACAGCGCACCCGAACTTGCTGGCTGCCCCCCCGCCCGTTGCCATTGGACGAGAATCCTCCGGCCCGCCCTCCTCTCAGCCAATTAGGAGTTGGGAGCCGGCCTCGGCCGGAGGGTCTCGACGCTGATTGGCCGAAGGGGCCGTCCATCCGAAGGCTTTGTTCTCCCGCCTCCGCCTTGGAGGCGAGGTTGGTTGAGGGGGCGGGGAAGGGGCAGGTGCCAGCTTACATCGGGGGCACCGCTACCCAGCCCTTCGAAGGCTCTGGGTGCCCCCCCTTTTTAGTAGTAGGATTTTTCCCTGTTATTTCTTAAGCGCTTACTGTGGGTCAGGCACTGGACTAAGCGCTGGGGTAGGCCCAAGATCAGCAGGTTGGACACAGTCGGTGTCCCCATTTGGTTCATCCCCATTTTACAGATGAGGAAACTGAGGCCCTGGGAAATGAAGAATTATTCATCATGATAAGCGCTTACTATGTGTCAGGCACTGTACTAGGTGCTGGGGTAGGTACCGATCATCAGGTTGGACACAGTTGGTGTCCCCGTTGGGCTAATCTCCATTTTACAGATGAGGAAACTGAGGCCCGGAGAAGTGCATAATGATTAATGATGATAATGGTATGGGTTAAGCACTTACTATGTGTCAGGCACTGTACTAAATGCTGGGGTAGGCCCAAAATGAACAGGTTGGACACAGTTGCTCTCCCCATTTGATTAATCCCCATTTTACAGACAAGGGAACTGAGGCCCAGAGAGTGAATAATGATTAATGATGATAATGGTGTGTGTTAAGCACTTACTATGTGTCAGGCACTGTACCAAACGCTGGGGTAGGCACAAGATCGTCAGGTTGGACACAGTAAATGCCCCACAGGGGATCCACATTCTTAATCCCCATTTTACAGATGAGGGAACTGAGGCCCGGAGCACTGAAGTGACTAGTCCACGGTCACAATAATAATAATAGTGATGGTATTTGTTAAGCACTTACTATGCGTCAGGCACTGTACTGAGCGCTGGGGTGGATACCAGCAAATGAGGTTGGACACGGTCCCCTGTCCCACATGGGGCTCACAGTCATAATCCCCATTTTCCAGATGAGGTAATTTAGGCGCAGAGAACGTAAGCGACTTAATAATAATTACGGTATTTGGCGCTTACCATGTGCCAAGCACTGTTCGAAGCGCAGGGGTAGATACGAGGTGATGGGGTTGGACACGTGGGGCTCGTAGTCTCAATCCCCATTTTAAAGATGAGGTCCCTGAGGCCCAGAAAAGTGAAGTGACTTGCCCAAAGTCACACAGCAGACAAGTGGCAGAGCAGGGATTAGAACCCATGACCTCTGACTCCCAGGCCCGGGCTCTACCCACTAAGCCACATTAAGTGGGACAACCTGATGACTTTGTAGCTGTCTGTATGTGTACCTTGTAGCTACCCTAGTGTTTAGAACAGTGTTTGGCACACAGTAAGCGCTAACAAATGCCATTATTAGTATTTTTATTATTATTATTATTAATAATTCTGACTCCATTTCTCTACCACGTGACTTTGGGCAAATCACTTCTCTGGGCCTGTTACCTCATCTCTGAAATGAGGGTTAAGACTATAAATCTAACGTAGGACATTCATTCAATCGTATTTATTGAGAGCTTACGGTGTGCACAACACTCTACTAGGCTCTTGGGAAAGTACAATGCGATCAGAAACGGTACGATCCCTGCCCACAACGAGCTCAGAGACCGTGCGCAACGTGATTACTTTCTATAAGCTGCAGCACTTAGAACAGTGTTTGGCACATAGTAAGGACTTAAGAAGTACCATTAAAAAAAAACTGTGCCGGGATTAATAATAAG